>NC_090834.1:105520400-105828614 GCF_028021215.1 Eschrichtius robustus | reverse complement strand
TTTGACTCTGTACAAAGCATGAGCACAAACAATGAGGCTATTGTTGTTTTCCTTGACAAAGTACCTTTTGTATGAACCGGCTCCATCAGCATTTCTCCTCACACTATGAGGTTCTGTAAAGAACTGGGGGCTTATTGTTCCTACTCCATTATCTGCAAACCATTTCTCCCACCTTGACACATAGCTTAGCAAGGAAAACACTGGGTACAAGTGGTTTTATGCAGGCTCCCTAGCAAGAACCCAACAGGACCACGGTTGCCGCAAAGCCAAGCCTAATTACCTTTAATTTAACAGGAAGGTCTAAAGACTGACCGGCAGTCAAACCTTAGGTCAGTAGCTTCATTCAAACTTTTGTCGACATGTGTTCTGGGTACCTTGTGATGTTAGTTACACTGGTGTATTTCCTGGCATTTCACACAGCTATGCTGGACACGTTTATGGCTCAGATAAGCCTGGGCAGTGCCAACATATATTCTTTTTAACCACTGAAGTTTTTCAAAGTCTTCTCTATGGTGGGCATCTGGGAATTTTTCGGCCACAACATACACAACCTAGGCAAGCTCTGTGCTTAGGGTACCAAGGGCAGAGTTGGCGGTGTCATGTAAGGATGTGGGTTTGGGGTACCAAGTCCACATTTTCATCCTTTTTATTACTGGGATTTTTAGTACACTGTCTCATTGGACTTCTTGGTGTAAAATCATTAAGAATCTTTTCCTTTGCAGTTCTTGGTTCTGCTTAAATGCTTGGCTTGGTTTTAGGGTGAGATTTCTTGATCCATGTTCATGATACCGTTAGTGGGAAAAAGTACAGTTTTCATGATTTCGGGCATTGTGCCTTCATTGCATTTAGTGTTCTCTGGGTCCTAGTGGAATTATGCCTAAAACAAATGCCTTATTTTACTTTTAGTTGGATTTAGGAAAGAGTGAAATTTGATACATGTTCAATTTTTACCCTGAAACTTACTCTTACTTTTGCAACAGTTTTTTTTTTTCTAGTACAAACAATACAAGTCAGATATCTTAATAATTTAAAGTATAACATTACTACTCTTCATAGTTGAGTCATTTAAGAACATGCAAAGAGCACCTCTGCGCCTGGCAGGACCGGGTGCTGGGGATACAGCGAAGATGAAGGCAAGTGAGGGTTTTGCTCTGACGGAGGTCACAGTTTATTGAGGATTCAATGGCAATGACTCTTCAACTTCACACTTACTTCGAGAGCTCCCTGTTGGCCAGCCAGGATTTCAGCCATCTGGCTTCATCTCCCTGTCCTTTTCACAGCCACCCTCTGGGGATGTGTGCTTTAAGTACTCACAGGGTGAAGTGAGTTTCCCGCTTCAGACCTGTGTATGTCATTGGCCAGCTGGCCCCATCCACCACTCCTTCCCCATCCTGCCCTCTTCTCCCCATTTCCCTGCCAATATTAGTTGACTCCTGAGTTTGTCAAGAAGGCCAAGGGGCACAGGAGGCTCCCTGAGCTGGATGTTCCTGTTGAATGTACGGCGTGTACTCAGATTCCTGACACACAACCTCATCCACCCTCCTCTCTCTTCCAGGTCAGAGATGCCATCATGGTAGCTGGCATCGCAGGAGTGGGCCTGGCAGCCATGGGCCTCATTGGAATCATGTTCTCAAGAAACAAGAAACAAAAGCAATGACTTGAAGGGACTCTCTTGTCAGCAGTGAATTTATACATTAAGGGGGCCTTCTTTGCTAGAGGGTTTGAGGTTTGGTTTGTGGATTTATTCTGTCTTACAATAAGGCTTATTTTCACAGAATAAAATAAAGCCCAACGAAGGAGGATTTTATTGGGGGAAATGCAGCAAGAACTGCCTGGCGTGAAGTCTGTTGAGGGTGCAGCTGCGCTCTGTTCCTGCTGATGCCATGTTGTTCTCTGCCTCTTCGGTGATTTTCTCTCACTTTCTATTTGTGGGCTGCATTCTTTACGTGCAGGAAACAAAGTCCAACTCTGGTTATCTCAAGTAATGGGGGTTTCTAGTGGTGAGGATACAGGTGGGCAGCAAGGGAGACAGACAAACCCGATTGATATGCAAGAACAGGGACCACTGCACACCCAGGACCTTTGGCCTGGAGCTAGACCCAGGCTGGCTTCCAGGACTCAGTAGTGGAGTCTATGTCCGCGGGGTTCAAACCTCAGCCATAAGGAAAGACTATATGCTCTTGCCAATCTTGTTAAAACCTCCTTTATCTCCCTCTGATCTCCACAGCTTTTCTCAGCCTTATCACTTCCACCCCGAAGCACTCCTGCGTCCTCTCCACTTGGGCTGTCACGACACCCCTCCCCCCCTCCCCCCCTCCCCCCCACCCCCCCACCGCCAAGTCTCTGATCCCACACCGGCTCCTGCGGCTTCTCTCCCCACATCTGCTCAGTTTCATCCCTCCCCGTGGCCTGCGAGGTGCTCCCAGCGCAAGCTCCTGGGAGAGAATCTGATTGGCTCAGCTCACCACACTTAACTCAGCCTACTGATTGATTGGCTGCCATCGGGTCAGGTGGCCCCACTAGGCCAATCAGCTCTGCCCAGTGGGGCCAGGTCACCTGGTACAAGGTTGCCTCGGGGCTTTCGGGCTGGGGGTGTGGCTGGTCCCATGACTGATGTAGGTGCTGCTGAGCCCTCGGGGGAGGGTCTGGGGGAGAAGGCACGACCCTTCGTGGTTGGTCGCTTGAGGTTTCCTGCTGCTGCTCGCTGGGCTTGGCAGGTGTTCAAAGTGACCATTTTCCTGAAAGGGGCTTTTGTGGGTTCCTCAGAAGTACCCTGCTGGGGCCGATTGTCCTTCCCTCCACAGGGCAAGTCTTCTCCTCTGTCTGCTTGCGAATGTTTCCTTCGTCAGCCCTGGTTGTCTGGGGACCATCAGTCTTTTGGAATCCTGGACAGGACTTACAAATGGCTCCTGGCCAGCTCCCTCCTGCTTGGCCCACACCTGGTCCAGGATAAGCTTGTGCCCGTTCATGTCCCAGTGTTGATGTAAGAGTAGTGTCTCCCAGTGTAGTTTTCTTTCTTTTTGTTTCTGTTCTATTGATGTCACATGTCGTGCCAGTTCTCAAGCTCCCCAAACCCAAGGGACACAGGCCCAAATTAAAGGGTGGGTTTCTTGAAGCCCCCTCTGTCGCATGGCATAAGGTGATGCAGAGGCGTGGAGCATAAACCTCCAAATTAATTATCGAGTAAAAAAGAATGAAGTAGAATAAACACAAGAAAGCAAAACGAAAACACCCAGTTCAATTAAAAAATAAACATTACATACAGAAAGTGGGGTGTGTAGAAATGACCAGAGAAGACGGAAGAACTAATTCCAAATATATTGGTAATGACCATAAGTATATATGGGCTAAATTTGCCAAGTATAAGACAAACATTATGCTGGATTAGACAACTAATCCAGGGAATACTGTCTACAGCAGATCCAATTGAAATATAAGGACACAAAGACTGAAGTTAAAAAGATGGACATTGTGCATGATAACTCATCTGATGTCTTTAAAACATTAATGTTATCAAGGAGAAAAATTGGCGGTGTGTATAAACTGTCCTAGACTGAAAGACATGTTGGAGACAAAACAACTAAGTGTGAAAAACAACTATAAAAGCAATTCAGGATAATAGGGAAAATTTGAATACGGACTGGGTATTTAAGAATATTAAGAGGGCTTCCCTGGTGGCGCAGTGGTTGAGAGTCTGCCTGCCAATGCAGGGGACACGGGTTCGAGCCCTGGTCCGGGAAGATCCCACATGCCGCGGGGCAACTAGGCCCGTGAGCCACAATTACTGAGCCTGCGCATCTGGAGCCTGTGCTCCGCAACAAGAGAGGCCGCGATAGTGAGAGGCCCGCGCACCGCGATGAAGAGTGGCCCCCGCTTGCCACAACTGGAGAAAGCCCTCGCACAGAAACGAAGACCCAACACAGCCATAAATAAATAAATAAATAATTAAATAAATTAAAAAAAAAAAAGAATATTAAGAAATTATGAATCTTATGAAGTGTGAAAATGGTATGAGATTTATGTACAACACATGACCTTATTACAAAATAGATGCAGATACAGCAAATATGACAAAACAAGTTTTTAATCTATGCATCGGGTATATGGGTAACCACTGTACTAGTCTTTCTAGTACTTTTTGTATATTAAAATTTTTACCTAGTAAGCATCTTAAAAGTATCTGAAATTTGAACGTGAAAATTTAAATAAAATGAAACTTTTGAAATTATTTCAATAAATTATATAATAATTTTTTTAATTAAAAGAAGATATACTAGGCAAATACTAACTAAAAACTGGTTAATTAGTTAATACGAATTAACTAAAAGCTGGTATATCTATATCAATATCAGACAATATAGGCTTTAAACCAAAAATGATAACTAGACAGAAAAAAGATAAAAGGTGTGGCATAATAAGAAATACATTTGGTCTTTATCCTTGGTTCTTGGCCAGAGCTCCTAAAACCCTTGGAATTTCCTGAGTGATAGGCATGTCTTTTCCTGTTCCTAAGGAGCCCCTTTTGATCAACCTGAGTTTGTCCTAATGAGGTGACTTAGGGTGGGGACACTAAGATAACTTAAGGTGGGGCTGGTCATCAGAAAGACCAAGTGATTAGAGGGTTGGAACTTTCAGGCTACTGATCTCTAAGAAGGGGAGGTGAGGGGTGGGCAAGCTGAAGATTAAGCTCTATAAAAACTCTTGATCAAGGAGACTTGATGAGCTTCCTGGTGGTGAACATATCGAGGTATCAGGAGAGTGGCTGCCTGAAGAGGGCATGGAAGCTCCTTGCCCACACACCTTGCCCTATGCATCTCTTCCATTTGGTTGTTCCTGAGTTCCGTACATTATAATAAACCAGTGAGCATAATTAAAGTGCCTTCCTGAGTTCTGTGTGCTGTTCTAGCAAATTATTGAACCTCAGGAAGAGTTGTGGGAACCCCTGATTTTTAGCCCATTGACAGAAGTACAGGTGGCCTGGGTCTTGCGAATGGTGAAAGGTGTCTAAAGGTGAAGGAGGGCAGTCTTAGGGGACCGAGCACTTAAGCTCTGAGGTCTGTGCCAGCTCCCAGTGGTTAGTGTCAAAACTGAACTGAATTGTTGAACACCCAGTTGGTATCTGGGAAATCAGAGAATTAGTTGCTGGTGTTGAAAAAGGCTCCAAAAAAGTTTCTGAAAAAAGTTTCAACTCACTAGGAAGGTATAATACTTCTAAAATTGTTTGCACCTAATAAAAGTCCTAAAATAGATACTGAAAATTTTGGCCTATTGCAAGGAGAAGATGACAAATTCCCCATGACAGTGGGAGATCTAAATACACCTCTCTCTGGAACTGATAAATCAAGGAGACACAAAAGATACAGCAATTTTGAAAAACCAACGAGCTGATTTAATGAACACATATAGTACAATTGTCGAATATAGATTCTTTCTGACCACACACAAAAGAATGCTCATGAAAACTGACCACGCCCTTGGCCTTGAAGCAAGTCGCAACAAATTTCAAGGGGCTGGTAACATAGAGGTCATCTTTTCTAACCGTAATGAAATTAAGTTAGAAATCAATAAGAGAGCGATAGCTAGAAAAACTCTATCCTTTTAGAAATTTTAGAACACATTGTTAGATCAATTATGAGTCAAAGAAGAAAACATGATGGAAACTAGAAAATATTTAGAACTGGATAACAAAAATACTAGAGGTCAGTACTTGGGTCATTCCGGTAAAGGGATACCTAGAAAGAAATGTGTAGCATGAATGCTTACATTAAGAAAGAAAAAGGTACAAATTAATGAGTTAATCATCCAATTGAAGAAGATAGAAGTCATACAGATGGCCAATAGGTACATGAAAAGATACTCAACAGGAATAATCATCAGGGAAATGCAAATCAAACCTACAATGAGATATCACCTCATGGCTATTATCAAAAAGACAAGAAATGACCAGTGTTGGTGAGGATGTGGAGAAAAGACAAGCCCTGTCCACTGTTGGTGGGAATGTAAAGTGGTGCAGCCACTATGGAAAACAGCATGAAGTTTCCTCAAAAAATTAAAAATAGAATTACCATACGATCCAGCAATCCCCCTTCTGGATATTTATCCAAAGAAAAGGAAAAACATAACTTGAAAAGATATGTGCACCCCCATGTTTGTCACAGCATTATTTAAACAGCCAAGATATGGAAACAAGCCAAGTGTCCATCAGTGGATAAATGGATAAGGAAATTGTGGTATACATATAGAACGGAATATTATTCAGTCATAAGAATGAAATCTTGCCATTTGCGACAACACGAATGGACCTTGAAGGCATTAGGCTAAGCGAAATAAGTCAGACAGAGAAATACAAATACTGTATTATCTTACTTATACATGGAATCTTTCAAAAAAATCATGCTTATAGATATGGAGAACAGATTGGTGGTTGCCAGAGCTGGGGGTTGGGGGTGGGTGAAATGGGTGAAGGGGGTCAAAAAGTACAAGCTTCCACTTATAAGACAAATAAGTCATGGGGATGTAATGTACCACATGGTGACTATAGTTAATAATACTGTATTGCATATTTGAAAGTTTCTAGGAGAATAGATCTTAAAAGTGCTCATCACAAGAAAAAAATTTTTTGTAACTATGTATGATGACAGATGTTAACTAGACTTGTTGTGGTGATCATTTTGCAATATATGCAAATATCAAATTATTATGTTGTGCTTCTGAAACTAAGAGAATGTTGTATGTCAATTATACCAAAAAAAAAAAAAAAAAAAAAAGAGAGAGAGAAAGAGGCAAAAGGAAAAACATAGGAAGAAAGTAAAAAGATATGAACCAAAAGAAATGAATCAAAATAAGCATATAAAAGAGAATACACAAGTTAATGTTTTAGGAATTAAAAGGGGGATATAACTACAGATGCTAAGGAGACCAAAAAACAAGAAATCAATAAATAACTTCATGACAATAAATTGGAAAATTTGGATGGAATTAATACATTCTAAGGAAAACATGTTATCAAAATTGAACCAAGAATAAGTAAAAAAATCTAAGTAGTCCTATTACCATTAAAGGAATTAAATCAGTATTTAAAATTTGTCCCACAAAGAAATGGCATTCCTGGATGGTTTTACAGAGGAGTTTCCCCAAATATTCAAGCAATACATGAATGAGATCTCTCTGGAGAAAATATCGAAGGACTTTGCATGGCTAGGAAACCTCAATATCATAAATATGTCAGTTTCTTTCCAAATTCATCTCTAGATTCAGTGCAATTCCAAACCAAATTCCAACAGGGTCTTTCCTGAAATTTGCAACCAGATTCTAAAATGGACCTGGAAAAAGTAAAGAGGCAAGGTTAGCTTTTTCATTACCAAGAAGAAACACCAGGCAGGTAGACTCGCACTATCAAATATCGATTTATTATAAATTATTATTGTGATCAAAATAGTGCATTTTTGGTGCAGGGATAGTTAGGCTGACTAATGGAATGGAGTAGAACCTCTAAAACAGACCCCACAAATATATGAAACCTTAATTTACAACAAAGGTGACACTGCAGATCAGTGGGGAAGGATGAACTATTCAGGGTTGGCAAACAGTTTTTGTGAAGGGCCAGGGAGTAAATATTGGTAGGCCTCAAAGCGATGCAACTACTCAGCTCTGCTGTTGTAGCAGGAAAGCCGCCATAGTCAATTCACGTCTATGTACTGTAATACATGGGTGTGTATCTAATAAAACTGTATTTGTAAAAGAATAAAAACATTATCTATGTACACTGAGAGTTAAATTTCATGTACTTTTCATGGGTCATGAAATATGAACTTCTGATTTTTTTCAACCATCTAAAAATGCAAAACCCAGTCTTAGCTACTGGGCTGTATGAAAACAGGGAAAGTGCTGGATCTGACCTGTGGGCCATAGTTTGCTGATCCTCAACCAATAAACGGTACTCAAAAAACTGCATAATCTTATGGACTTTGCGCTGTACAGAAAAAGTCAGTTTGGGGAGGATTTCAGACTTAAATGTGAAAGGCAATATATAAGTTGCAGCTCTCCAGACAAACAGAACCAATAGGATATAGATAGATAGATAGATTAGATAGATAGATAGATAGATAGATAGATGGATGGATGGAAGATATAGATAGATGATAGCTAGATAGATAGATAGATGCAAGAGGAGATTTATTATAGGAAATGGTTCACATGGCTATGGAGGCTGAGAAATCCCACCATCTGCTATTTGCAAGCACAGAACAGAAAGCTCTTGATGTAATTCAGTCCAAGTCTGAAGGTCGGAGAACCAAGGGAGCCGATGGTCTAAGTCCCAGTGAAGGCCTGAGCACATGGAGGGTAGGGCGCTAGTGTAAGTCCTGGGGTCTAAAGGTCAGAGAACCAGGAACTCTGATATCTGAGAGCAGGAAAAGATGGACCTCTCAGCTCAAGGAGAGAGACTGTCCTTCCTCCACCTTCTTTGTTCTATTCAGGCCTTCAGCGGATGGGTTGATGCTCACTGTCAACCTAAATAAAACTAGGAGGCCATATTCAGGCAGAAAGCAGTTATTTGGGATCAAAGAACTGCAATGCAGGGCACACAGATTTGGATAGCAACCTAAACAGTGTCCTACCAGGGAGTTAATGTCATGGGTTTTTAAAGGCAAAGAAGGAAGGTTTGCATTGCAAAGAATTTTAATTGGAGCTGGACGCAGAAGCTAGTCTTGGTTGAACAGGATTGCTAAGGCTATCACTAGAGCGAGGTAATAACCCGTTGCTATGACAAGTTGCAAGTGTTTTTGCAGAGTCCTTGGAATATTTGTGGTTTCACCCAATTCAAAAGTTCAGGTTCTGCTCAGGGAGGATGTGGGTAAAGTCCACCTCCTTAATGGCCTCCTGGTTCCATTTAAAAACCCCTTGACATAAGTGACCCCATTTTATTTCACATTTCACACCACCCACATTGGTAAGGGCTGATCTTTACTCAGTCTACTAATTCAAATGCTTAATCTCGTCTAGACTCACCCTTACAGACACACCCAGAAATAATGATTTATCAGCTATCTGAGCATACCTTGGCCCAGTCAAGTTGACTCAAAATTCACCACCATCACAGGCAAAAGTACAAAATTTTTAGAAGGAAATATAGGAGAACACTTTTATGACCGTTCTGTAGTTCATAAGCACAAAATAATACAGAAGAAAAAAGTAAAGCACCAAAAGGTAAACTTGATTCATCAAATAAGAATAATAAAGTAAATGAAAAGATAGGCAACACTTGGGAGAAGATACCTGTAACACAAAAACTGACAAAGGATTAGTATATATAAATAACTCATACAAATCAGTAAGGAAAAGCGGGCTTCCCTAGTGGCGCAGTGGTTAAGAATCCTCCTGCCAATGCAGGGGACACAGGTTCGATCCCTGGTCCGGGAAGATCCCACATGCCGCGGAGCAACGAAGCCCGTGAGCCACAACTACTGAGCCTGCGCTCTAGAGCCTGCGAGCCGCAACTACTGAGCCCGTGTGCCACAACTACTGAAGCCCGAGTGCCTAGAGCCCGTGCTCTGCAACAAGAGAGGCCACCGCAATAAGCCCGCGCACCGCAACGAAGAGCAGCCCCTGCTCGCTGCAACTAGAAAAAGCCCGCGGGGAGCAACGAAACGCAGCCATAAATAAATAAATCTATTAAAAATAAATAAATAAATAAGGAAAAGACAACCCAACAGAAAGGTGGACAAATATATTAACAGGCTTTCCACAGAGGAGAGAATACAAATGTCAAATAAACACATGACAAAATGGGGCACTTCATAAGCAATTATAGAAATGTGAATTAAAAGATCCTAATCTACAGCTACCATGCTGACAAATATTTAAATATTGAGCAGTTACGTCTCTGGTATTCTGCTGGTAGGAAGCTTAATTTTCCATTCTTTTTCTAATAAAGCTGAAGGTCATACCCTACAACCCAGTAACTCTGGTCTGTGCTCCTTTAGTGAGTGATAACTTCTATTTAGTGGGTCACAGTCAATATTTTAAAAATCATTCAGTGAAACACAATGATAGAGAATAGGATTTGTCAGAGTGAATTTCATCTTGTTTTTTGGCAAATTTTTTGATAAGACTTTTGCTTGTATACATCAATATCCTGATGCATTGTAAAGTGTATTTGTCACCGTTGAGTCTTGGTCAAAAAGGTTTGAAAGCCTCTGCTTAGAGAAGAGCCACCCGGTGCTCCAGGAGGCTTGCATGAGGACGCTCGTGGCAGTTTTGTCAGCACCAGTGAACACCCCCGATGTCCATTGACCCGAGACAGGATGATTAGCTGTGCTGCATTCTACAAAGGGAATACTGTGAACGTGAATGAACAATGGCTACAATCCGTCAGCATGGAACCTAATCGTGAGCAAAAATAATCAAGTTGTAGAATGTGTGATGTTTGATTCTGTTTTTACCAAATTAAAAAAATATTGTTAAGGGATACCTTTTTATTTGTAAAAACTTTTAAAAAGCAAGACATTAATAGGCACAAAATTCAGGAGAGTGGCTACAACAGTACTAGGAGGGAGAGAGATTGGGTTAATTTTTTTATAACAGCTTTATTAAAATAGAATTCACATACCATCCACTTCACCCAGTTAAAGTCTATAATTCGGTGGTTTTTGGTAGAGTCACAGAGCTGTGAAACAATCACCACGATCAATGTTAGAACACTTTCACCACTTCAAAAATAAGCTCCATACCCTTTAGCTATCACCTCCGAGCACTGCCTGTGCCTCTACTCTTAAACAATCATAAATCTACTTTTTGTCTCTATATATTTGTCCATTCTGGGCATTACGTATAAATAGAATCTTAAAATAGGTAGCATTTGTGACCGGTTTCTTTCACCAGCATGCTTTTAAGTTTCCTCCCTGTTGTAGCATGAATTATTACTTCCTTCTTCTTTATGGCCAAGTAATATTCCATTGTATGGATAGATACCCATTTTAAAAAAAAATATTTATTTATTTATTTGGCTGCACTGGGTCTTAGTTGTGGCACGTGGGATCTCCGTTGCTGTGCGCGAGACCTTTTTCGTTGCAGCCTGCGGGCTCTTAATTGTGGCATGCAGGATCTAGTTCCCTGACCGGGGATCGAACCTGGGTCCCCTGCATTGGGAGCATGGAGTCTTAACCACTGGACCACCAGGGAAGTCCCTACCCATGTTTTTTATCCATTCATCAGTATCCTTCCACCATTTGGCAATTATGAATAATGCTGCTGTGAACATTTGTGTACAGACTTTTTTGTGTCACGGGGCTTATTTAAGATATTGGTGATTTTCTATTTCTTCAACTGGGTGTTGGTGCATGGGTATTTTATTGTTATTTCTTATGTCTTACACTTATGACTGTTCTTTTATACAGATATAAGATTTAAGAAAACTCATTAAAAAGTATATGTAGTCTAAGATATTCCAGGAAGGATATCAGAAATTGATAAGGTTGGGCTTCCCTGGTGGCGCAGGGGTTAAGAATCCGCCTGCCAATGCAGGGGACACGGGTTCGAGCCCTGGTCCGGGAAGATCCCCCATGCCGTGGAGCAACTAAGCCCGTGTGCCACAACTACTGAGCCTGCGCTCTAGAGCCCGCGAGCCACAACTACTGAAGCCCGCATGCCTAGAACCCATGCTCCACAACAAGAGAAGCCACCGCAATGAGAAGCCCATGCACCGCAGTGAAGAGTAGGCCCCACTCGCCGCGACTAGAGAAAGCCTGCGCGCAGCAATGAAGACCCAACGCAGCCAAATATAAATAAATAAAATAAATAAATTTATTAAAAAAAGAAAGAAATTGATAAGGTTTCCTCTAGGTAGGGGACCTGGGTGGCTAGGGGATGGGGGTGGGGAGTATAGAGGCTTATCTTTCATTTTATATCCTTTTATAAATTTAAAAAATTACATATACATGAACACAAACACAGTTAAGACCAAAAAGGTATGTCTTCCAGGCTGTGGTCCTGCTTGCCAGCAGGCTGGCGTGTGGCCTGCCCCTGCCCCACTCTCTGCACAGTTGGGGGGCACTTTGGCCTCTTTCCTGCCCAGCAGCTTCATGGACAGTACAGGGACAAGCAGAATCCCCAGCCCGCCAGCCCTGGCTTTGATGACTGTCATATGGCACTTGGGTCTGATTTTCTGACACCCTGAACAGACTGGATTAGGTGAGAAGCCACAAGCCGCAGCACGGTGACAGTGACGTTTCTTCCTGTTGCCACCATGCACGACTGCATTACTCACTATGCTGGCCTCATCTGAAGCTCCTTTAGCTGACAGGGCACAGCGAGCCCTCCTGCTCAGGGAAACAGGGTTGTGACGTCATGGCAAGGGGACGGCACTGATTGGAGGAAGCAAGATCACATGACTCCAGGCTGGCCACTCAAAAGGTGTCCAGCGTCCTCAAGTGGGGGCTGGCCCAAAGGGCTCTGGCCAACGGTCCGGGAGGTAATTAGCTAAGCCAACCCCGCTATCTCCTTCCAGAATGGAGGATGAGAGATACTTCCAAGATTGTCCCCTGAAACCAGAGGAGAATGGAGTGGAGATCCTGAGAGGCGCTGCGTCTCCTCGGGAACACGACCACGTGGGCTGTGAGAGCAGATGGTCTGCAGAGAGGGGCGGATCGTCAATCGTTGTCCAGTCTCATTCCAGTCTACCTGTATCCTGACGGTAAAGCCCCCCTTTTTGCTGAAAGCCTGAAGGATGTAGGTTACTGGTCCTTGCTTCCCCACCACGTGCCCCACAGTGAGGATGCTAAGGGTCCCCGCTCCCACCCACCCCTGCCCAGTTTGCCCAGGATGTAACAGCCCATAGGTGCATGTCGTATGAGAGATACTTATTGGAGGCTTTGGGTAGGATAGCGTTCTGGTGCCTAAAAGGGCAGCCCCTCCATCCCCAGGCAGTCGTGGATTTGGGGTTCCCCTTTGGTCTAGAATAGGTATCTGAACTGTGAGCCGCAGGGAGAAAGGGGAGTGATCCCCTGCCATACTGATGGCTGCGCGGCTCATTCTCTTTCCGTGTGTGGCGGGGCAGGGTGCCTCTGATGACTTGCTTTGTCTTGTTCCATCGGCTTTGAGGCTGGTGGAGAGCAGTCCCAGTTTTCGGGTCTCCCTGGGGCTCCTCCTCCTTGGTGAAACTCCTCCCCTCGGGCTCTGCCACTCCGCCCTGCCTGGCCCCGCCCCCCCGGGCTTGGCTCGTTGCCCTCCTCCCCGTTCCACTCTGCCCTGAGACTTGGTGAGTGTTGACCGTGACCCTGACCTCACCCACCACCAGCTCCTTCTGAACCTACCTCTCAAACTCCGATGGCTCTTCTTCCAGGCCTGCTTGTCGACCCGGCCTGTACCCTGCCCTGCTTCAAGACAGAGCAGTTTTCACGTGAACTTTGATTCACGTTTCTAAATATTTGTATGCCTGGGCAGCATGAGAGGGAAAACCAAACTCTTAAAGTGATAAAGGCTGGGCATCCAGGCAGCAACACACAGACACCATCTTGACAGAAGGATGGCCTCTGTCAGCCCAAACTTACAATAAGCTTTTATTTTGAAAATAGCTCTGTTGGTGGTGATTGTGTGGGGTTTCCTTGTTGGTCTGCAGCTCTGGCACAGAGGGGCGCGGGCACAAGCTGAGGCCTGCGGGGCCGGGTGGGGGGAGGAGCGCTCCTCTGGGCCGTCCTGAGGGGGCAGGAGTGGTGGGCTCGGGGAGGGCAGCCTCTGCCCAGTGCCCAGGCCCACCTCCTCCGTCTCACTGTCCTCGTCGGTGCGACCAGGGAAATGGTTCACAGTGGTGAGCCCTGGGGGGGGGGGCCGCCAGAAGGCGTCCTTGTCTCCCTCTCATCTCCAAACATCGCCGCCCCTTTGCTTTTCCCTCCATCCCTTCATCCTCCTTCCACGTGCTCCTTCTTCCTTGTGGCTCAAAACTAGCCACACTTCCTGAGTGCTCGCTGCAGCCTGCAGCACGAGAAAGGCTTTTCTCGAAACTGTGCAATGACCCTCTGAAGCAGGCATAATTACCCCCAGGTGTGCACTGAGGGCACTGACGCTCCGGTAAAGGGACTTCCCCAAGAGGCGGAGCGGGGATCTGAACTTAGGGGAGTCTGGCTCCAAAGCCCTACCTTAAAAACAATCAGTTTCTTTAATTCCACAAGAAATATGTGAATACATTTTCCTTGTTAACAACAGGAACAACACAACCCAACCCAACCCAACCCAAATCAAAACTGCTGGCATTAAGGCTAAAGTCTCTTTCCACGCTCCTTCCTCCTTTACACAGCCTGGTGTGTGTCCTTCCAGAAAATTTTTCTGCTCATTTGCATACATAGGTAGGGCTCCCTTTTCAGCGCTGTTTTGTGACTTTGCATTTTCTTGTAGTTTTTAATTTGGTTCCCTGAGTATAGTTCATTTAGGAAATGCTTGAATCTTTTCCTTTGTTTACCAGATTTTCAAACGACATGGTGAGTCTTTTGCACCCTCCAAAGGTGACAAATTTTTAAAAAATATCACGATGAGCACACAGATTTCAATTACTGGATTTTTTCCATCTACGTGTAGTTATTCTTTTTGATGTTCAAATTGTCCCATCTTGGGCCAAGTTGAGTCATGACTTCTGTAGTCAAAGGCTTTGCTCTCAACCATGTCTCCTCTCTGCTCCCCCCGCGGCAGCTCAGCCCCCCTCTCGGGTTCGGCTGGCTCAGCTGAGTCATGGGGAGGTGGGGTGCTGGCTGGCCTCAGAGTGTTCCTGAAATAGAACTCCTGCGTCAAGGGCGTATCTCGCATTCTGAGTGTGACCAGGGCCACCTACCTCCTGCTCCTGTAAACTCCAGAAGGGCGCTGCCCCACTGCCAACTCTAACCGCACTGTGATCCCCAGCCCAGATCTTGGCCTGGAGCCCAGACCTGAGGTGCCCCAGGACTGCCTGGGATGTTCTGGGATCGTTAAGGGCATAACGTTGGAAACATTCAGACCTAGGTTTCAATCTTGCTCTTCTACTCACTAGGTAAGGATCTTTGGCAAGTTACCTTACCTCCCTGGGACTCAGTCTCCTCATCTGTCAAGTGGGGCAGTGACAGTTCTTACTCCAAGGAGTGATGGATAAAGTGGGTCAAGTGTTGAGCACTGCGTCTGACACGTTGAGCTGTGCAATTCGGAGCTCCATCCCTCACGAGAGACACGGGCCTGGGTACGAGGCGGGTGGCCCTTTACGAGACATTTTAGACGTCCTGAGAGTCAGAGATTCACTCGCTGACACACACATGCTCTGTGCATACAATGCACTCACACCCAGCTTGTGTACATCACTCTGACCCACTCCCATGCTGCACGCCCACCCATACCACCTCCTGGACCCCCGTCCTTCTCTTCTTTGTCCTCTGAAGAGCTCCTTTCCAGCCCAGCCGTCTCAGGAAAGAGAGTGGCTTCTCCCCGGTGTGAGAAGAGCTCCCTGCCCCGTCTCCTACAGGTGGTGAACACAGGGAGCCTGCAGGCTGGACTGGGGCTCCTTGAGGGTCAGGTTCTAGAATGTTCCCTGCGAGGGCTCACCTCTCCCTGTCTCTGGTTTTCCTGTCTCATGCCAAGCTGAGACTGAGACTTGGAGACCGGTTGGGGATTTCTGCTTTTGGTGGTGAGCCCTGGGCCTTCTCTTTGGGATGCGGCTGTGTGGTCCATCTGGCTCCCTCAGGTGAGGACAGATGCTCTGTTTAAGCACCAGCGTTGAGGTGGAGAGTGGGAACGGCTGTACGATCGTGTGCGGGCTCTCACTTCAGTGCCCGGCACAACGGGCACTCAACCGCCGTTTCCTGAATGCATCGTGCTCTCCCCTGCAGGGTGTACCATCGGCTAGTCTTCGTTAGCAGTGAGTTCGTGGAGAGACTGTTGACCTTCATTCCATCAGAGAGTGGGGTTCAGTTCCAGGCAACCCGCTGTACCTGGGAAGCACCCCTTCATGGGTCCAATCTCCTACGTCTATTAGCTGCTCTGGAGGGACAAACAAGAGCGAGGAACAGCTATTTCCTTCAAATAGTTTACAACTGGCTGCACAGCGTAAGGGGAGGCGCGTGGGCCTCCCAACCAGAAGAACCAGTTTGGAATCCCGGGTCTTCTGCTCACTGACTGTGCCACTTGCACAGGCGACTCCCCCTCGCTAGTCCAGCTGCACCCTCTGCAGAGCAGGTAAGGATCCCTACCTCCCGGGCCGTGCAAGGAGCGGTTGAAGGAGGGCCCGGGGAGGCGCTGGTGCAGCGCTGGGCCAGGTGCTGGACCAGCCCCCTTTCCTTCAGGGACATCACAGCATTAACGAAGATGCCGCACCCGGGAAACCACTCGATAGCAGGGAGCTGGCCAAATAAAAGAGATAGCTGCATTTAACGGCGCGTTATGTAACCATTAAAACAGCTGTACAGCAGGTGTGTATACACACGTATGCATATGTGTAAATATGTAGGTTTATTTTCAAATAAATTTTTAAAAACTAGGCTTATTGAGGAACAGTTTATGAACAGTAAAATTTACCCTTTTTTTAAAAAAAATTTATTTATTTATTTTTGGCTGTGTCGGGTCTTCGTTTCTGTGCGAGGGCTTTCTCTAGTTGTGGCAAGCGGGGGCCACTCTTCATCGCGGTGCGCGGGCCTCTCACTATCGCGGCCTCTCTTGTTGCGGAGCACAGGCTCCAGACGCGCAGGCTCAGTAGTTGTGCCTCACGGGCCCAGTTGCTCCGCGGCATGTGGGATCCTCCCAGACCAGGGCTCGAACCCGTGTCCCCTGCATTGGCAGGCGGATTCTCAACCACTGCGCCACCAGGGGAGCCCTACCCTTTTTATTATACAGTTCTTTGACTTTTGGCAAACACATATAGTCGTGTAACCATCACCACAATACAGATATAGGAGAGTTCCCTCACCCCTAAAGTTCCCCCACGTCCCTTTGTTGTCAGCCAACCCCTAACCCCCAGCTCCTGTGATCTTTTTTCTGTCCCTATAGTTTTGCCTTTTCCAGAATGTCATATAAACGGAATCATACAGAAGGTTGCCTTTTGTGTCTGGTTTCTTTAACTTAGCAGAATGCGTTTGAGGTTCATTTATATTGTAGCAAAATAGAGTAGTGACAGGGCTTTGTTGCTTTTCACTGCTGAGTGGTATCCCGTTGGTTGGACGCCCCACCCTTTGTTATTCACCACCTGAAGGACGTTTGCGTGGTTTTTGATTTTTGACAATAATGATTACAGCCACTACAGATGTTCCCATTCAGGTTTGTTTTGTATGCATAGAGTTTAATTTCTTTTGGGTAAACACCTAGGAGTAGGATTGTGGGGTCATATGGGAGGTGAATGTTTATCATAAGAAATTGCCCAGCTGTTGTCCAAGTACCTCACAGCAATGTAGGAGAGGTCGCCCTCTACCCAGGAAAGGAAGATGCCCATCTCAGAGCTGAGAGGCAGAAAAGGGAAAATGAACCCAGGAGAGACTCGGGGTTGGGGGATCCCCGGGAGCGGAGATGGAGGAGACAATGTGTTTTTCTCATGCAAAAGAATACATTCTTGGTGACATAGTTTCATGCCTATGTTTATCTTGTTTCCTCCACCCACCCCTTCTCGTTAATGATCTGCAGCCCAGCAAAGCTTGGTGCTGCCCCTCCTGGTTTTGACTCAGAAGAGGGTTTCTCTGCCCCCATCCCTGCTCCTACAGCTGGATTGAGCTGGGGCAGAGACTTTTAAAAATGCCCTTTTGCAAAGAAAATCAAACCGGTGAACTAAAGTTTAAACACACACACACACAAGTGAATTTAGAAGCTGGTCATTAGATGAACTGGCTGTTCAGAGATTGGCATTACACCACAGGCTTCCTGTGAGCCCTGCTGCTTCCAGCAGGTCCATCAGCCCCTCCCTGAGGGTTCCAGGTGCCATCACCTGGCCTTCTCGTTCCAGCTTCCCGGAAGCCTGGGTGAGGCAGGAGGCCAGGGCCCCCTTTAGAGGCGAAGCAGAGAATTTAGAGCTGGGAGAACGTGGACAACACCAGGCCCAATCCCTTCAATTTATACATGATAAAAGCAGGTGAGAAGAGGAGGGACTTGCTTGAGGCCACACAGAGAATGAGCCCCCCGGAACCTCAGCAGACAGTGGCTGGGCATCCTGGGCTGGGGTGGAGACAGAGGCATAAACAAGGCTAAGTAGCAGAGACAGAACCCCTGCCTTCGATGTCACGGTCGAAGGGGACGGGGGTGGGGAGACGGGCTCTGCAGACCCAGTGTGGTTAGGTGGCGTGGCCGAGGGCGTGAGCATGGCCATGATGCTTGGTCCGGTTGGCGAGCCCTCTTTGGCCACCAGGCCCTGAAACGGGCCCTTCCCGCAGCCCCAGAGGCAGGTTTTACTATCCTCACTTTACAGATGGAGAATCGGAGGCTCACAGCACTGAAGCAGCTTGTCCACACTCATTCAACACTTAGGTGCTGAGTCTCTAGACCATGACAGCCATGGTGCAGAGGTGGGATTGGAACCCAGGTGGGTTCTGCTCCAAAGGCCCTGATCAAGGAAGGCTTCACAGGACACCTTGACACCTGAGCTGAGTCTGATTTAATTCTTTTGGTTAATCTGAAACTGGAAAATGAGCTGAGGCTTACTGGGAAACAGGGGTGATAGGACTATAGACAGAAGAAACAAACAGTGTGAGCCAGGAGGAGGAAAAAGCCTGGGTCATGTCAGGGGCAGGCAAACTCTTCCCGTAAAGGGCCACATAGTCAATATTTCAGGCTTCGTGGCCCAGGTGGTCTCTGTCTCTACCGTTGTAGCTTTGTAGCCCCCAGAGCAGCCATGGACAATATGTAGTGCAGTGAACAAGGCTGTGTTCCAATGAAGTGTTTTTTACAAAAACAAGTGGTGGGCTCAATTTGACCCACATGCCATAGTTTGCAAAACCTAAGTTTTTTTGTCCTGTCAATTTCTCACAAATTTATTGTTCCTTTGTCTAAAAAAGTATAAAAGCGGCCTGCTTTGGCCACTTCTTCGGTCCCATTTCCACGAGGCCTCCGTGTGCACGCATTAAGATTTCTTTCTTTTTCTCCGGCAGTCTGTCTTGAGTCAATTGTATTATTAGTTCAGCCACAAGAATTCAAGAGGGATAGAGGGGGGCGGGCATTTCTCCCTCCCTGACAGCATACAAGCCAGGTAATCTTATCTCATAAGCGCAGAGCCTCAGTGCTACTCAGAGTCAAGACATTTGTTCAGCAGATGAATCACGAGCCTACTATGTGCCTGGCGGTGGCTGAGCACCTGGGACAGAGAACAATCCAGGCGAGCCCCCTGCCCTCAAGCTCTGGGGAGTGAGAGGTCCCAGGGCTGGTTTCCCGCACTCTACACTGGCTTCCAGGCTCCCAGTTGGTCAGCCCTGATCTACATCATCTGGGCTCCCACCCCCTGTGGATCTGTTGTACCCACAGGGCTACTGAGTTTCCCTTCCCTGCACTCCATACCTACAGCTCCTCCTCCCACTCATTCTTTCCCCACCAGCCACCTTCTCCCCTCTTTTGTGGGTGGCCTGCCCTCTTCGGATGGCCCCTTCCCTGCAAATATTTGTTTCCTCTGTGGTTGCTCTGAAGAGGACAAGGGCCAGATGGGTCTTTCCGGAGCTGAAGGTTCTTGGCGTACATATCCATGGTCGGACTCCTGATGGTGAGTGTGACCTCCCCTTCTCCTCTGCTGCAGGTCACTCACATGGTCATGACTGTAGGCGGGACAGTAGGTGCCTGGCCGCCAGCTCACTGGGATCCTGCCAGCCAGAAGCAAGCAGGAAAAGCAGTTAAGTTCAAGGAATTGTCCTGACAGCAGCCATTTAATATAGAGGAATCTTACTTAGCCAGCAGGCATGGAGTTTGCTTTATTAATTTCACTATTTCGTCATCCTTTAGGTTTTAAAAAGAATTTTTTTTTTTTTTGGCGGTACGGTGAGGCATCCGGCATCTTAGTTCCCTGACCATGAATGGAACCCGTGGCCCATGCAGTGGAAGCTCGAAGTCTTAACCACTGGACCACCAGAGAAGTCCTTAGGCTTATTTTAATGGAGCTAAATAAAAGCACAGGAAGAGTTTTTTGGGGAAATGCAGACTAGCGTGAATTCTATTAAAGACACAGTTCAGCTCTGTTATGGACTGAATGTGTCCCCCCATAATACATGTTGAAGCTCCAGCCTCCAATGTGATGGGATTTGGAGATGGGCTTTGGCAGGTAATTACATTTAGATGAAGTCATGAGGTTGGACCCCCCCCCCATGATGGGATTAGTTCCCTTATAAGAAGAAGAGAGACCAGAGCTCTCTCTTTCCCTCTCCTCCTTGTGAGGACACAGTGAGAAAGCAGCCATCTGCTAGCCAGGAAGAGGGTTTTCACAGGAACTGAATCTGGGAGCACCTTGATCTTCAAGTTCCCAGCTTCCAGCACTGTGAGAAATAAATGTCTGTTGTTTAAGCCACCCAGTCTGTGGTGTGTTGTTATGGCACCAGAGCTGACTAATACGGGCTCCTTCCCCGCTACACTGAGGTGCGTCTGGGCTGTTCACTGCTATTCTCAGGTTTCCTCTTGGAGGGCTGTGTTCTTTTTATGGTGTGAGGGTACAGGAGGGGCAGGGGAGACACACCTGTGATGAACAAGAACCAGAACTGTCCGCCTGCCAGAGCCCGGGACCTCAGCAGCTGGAATTGTGTTGAAGATTCTCAACCACGAACGTGACTCAGCCACCAGTGACTGTGGGCTCCCAGTTCTTCCTGTAACTCCCTGTTTCTTTGGATTCCAGGAACCGTTAGCGTCATGACCTCCCTCTGCTCTCCACATCTTTCCTGTGCCTTGTTACTTTCACGCCCCCGCTCCTGCTCCTCACCACGTGGGTTAGCCGTCTTCCCCCAAGGTCTGATTGCGCATGCCCTCTTGCGGCTACTCTTCCTGCATCCACTCACTTCCATCTCTCAAGCTGCCTGCGGCTCCCAGTGCAAGTTCCCGAGAGAGAATCTGATTGGTTCAGCTCCGCACACCCTAGCCCCGCCTACCTATTGGCTGTCCTTGGGTCAGGTGATCCCACTAGGCCAATCAGCTCTGCGGGAGGCAGTGTGATCACATAGTTCAAAACTGACAGGAGAGGCAGTTTCACTCGGAGGGATTTGTGGGTGAGACAAGCATGATTGGTTCAGGGCACCCAGGGGAGGGGGCAGGGCCAGCACCAAGCTTTGGCCCCTGGAAAGCTGCTGAGGTCCTGGGTCTTGTCCCAGGGGACATTCATTGACTGGCATTAGAGACTGCAGCTCACATCTCTCATAAGATCTGATTCTCCAGTCTACCACTACTATTTGGAAAAGAAAATCTTTGAATCCAAACTTTTCGTTTATTTTTTTCATGTCTCAAATGCCTGTTTCTTTAGAAGCCATCAGGAGCAGTGAGAGAGAAGAAGGCTCTGTCCCCTCCACCTCCACCCCTCACCGGGCCAGATGTCCTGTCTGCGCTGAGGGCCCGCAAGGTGAAGAGGAAGAGCTCCAGCACCTGTGAGGGGCCCACTGTGGGTGCAGAACCGGTTCCCTGAGCAAATCCAGCTGAGCTATCAGCTCAGGCACAGCTCTTGGGCTTCTGTTTGGTCAATAGCGGAAACCACTGGAACGTTCCCATGAGCTCATGTTAGATACTCTCCCAAGCCTCCCCCTCAGGTTATGATGAAAGCAAATCTCAGACCAAATTCCGTCACACACCTAGGCATTTATTAAACATGTGTTCACCAAAGAGGCGCTGAGCCGTCCGTCCAGCCTGTTCTGAAGGCAGAATGAAGACACAGCCCTCGTCCTTTCAGGGGCTGTGACCACACCTTGCATGACAGGCTCACTGAAGGCAGGATTCTGGTGCCCAGATAGCATCAGGCAACCAGAATCCAATCCAGAGCCCGGCACAGGCACGCTGGGGATCAAGCTCCAGGTGACCTGCCAGCTGTCCCACAGTCCCCAGAGTGGGGACGGACATGCTGTCTTACAAAAGTGACAGAATGACGTCAGAAGGGCAACCCTAGTCATACCATGCAGGCCCCAAGGTTCCTATTTCTCCAGCACCAATCACCATGGTCTTAAACTTTTCTTGACGTAAAAATCAGGCTGTGGAATATATGCACGCTCTTGAAAGCAAGTTATAGTCTTAAAAACACGTTTTGCTGAGACCAAGGATTGTCCAGAGATAGCTCAGACATTTTATGAGTTTATGATGAAAAAATAAAGCATGCTTTTTATTACTTATATGTACATATATACTTTTCACATTTTAATGGAATCCAGTTCATGGAAGTCAGTCCAGAGGGCAGGGCCCTGGAACCAGTCCAGCATATTTTTAAGCTTCACAGCAACACACATCTGGTGGATGGTAACCTGTATAATGATGGCTTAAATTTTTAAAATTTTCATATCAAAATTTTTCTCACAATTGCAGAGAATAGTTGTGTTTTTAATGTATTGGTTAGTAAATTTATTAATAAAGGAAACAACTGTTTATTGAGCACCTATAGTAGGCCAGACATTGTGACTGATGCTGGGGTCTGATGGTAACAAGCTTAGACAGTCCCAGCTCTTGGGACCCCTGCAGTTGTAGCAGGGAGTGGGATATAAGTAAAATAACCACATGGATCAATGTTCAATTGTAACTGTGAGAATCCCCATGAAGGGCAGATACATGGACACTTGAGACTCTTAATGGGGACGTGACCTGGTCGTGCAGACCAAGCACACACTGTCCATGACGCTGGAACCATAGATCCTGGACCGGAAATGAGGTCTGGGGGGGTGAGCCTTAGACTGTAAGAAGCGGGAAGGCCTCCTCCTCTCTCTCCTTCGTCTGGTTATTGGGCCTGGGCTCTGCCTAGAGCAGCAGGGCTCGCTGAGCCAAAGGGAGCCCTGAAGCAAGGTAGGCACGGACCTTTCTGGAACCCCCAAATGGAGGCTGACATTTCAGCCTGGGGATATGAGCAGGGCCCCATTTGATAAGCAGCAATTGTAAGTGACTCTCCTTGTTCTTCAACCTTCTTATAGCCCTGAGCTTCCAGAGGAGTCTTGGGAATTGTTCCAGCCTGGTCTCCACTGCACTGGGGGATCGAGGGACCCACCAGCTTTTGCAGGCTTGGGAAGGTAGAGCCCAGGAAAGGGTGATGTCCCTAATCCTCAAGCCAGAGTGGTAGTGGCTGTGGTGGCACCATGGAGGATGGCCAGATAGAGTGGCCATTCAGGAGGGTCCCTGGTGGCAGAGGCCACTGAGGAAGCAGGAGCACATGGGGATTGGGCCCTTCTGAGACCACACCCAGCACATGCCGGGAATTAGCAGAGGAATAGTCTGAGGCAGCTAATTTAAAAAAACAAAAAACACTTTATTTTGTAAGAGCAGTTTAGATTCACAGCAAAACTGAGAAGAAGGTACAGAGATTTCCGTTCATCCCCTATCCACGCCCACAGCATGCAGAGCCTCCCCCGTTATCAGCATGCCAGGCCAGAATGGTACATTTGGTTACAACTGATGAACCTACACAGACACAACATAAACACCCAGAGTCCATAGTTTACCTTACGGGTCACTGTTGGTGTTGTACGTTCTACCCATTTGGACACGTATAATGACATGTATCTGCCATTATAGTATCATACAGAGTAGTTTCACTGACCTAACAATTGAGGTGGCTAATTTTCAGCATTCAACCCAGGGGCAGCTGAGCCATGGGCAATTTGGTCATAGAAAGATAGTGTCATTCCATCTGGTAGTCCCAGAGGGGTGAGGACTAGATCTCAGGCAGGATCCCATGTGCTCGGCCCTCCCTCCCTGCATCTCCAGCATCCAGTGAGGGGCCTGGATTGGAACAGGAGCAAAGCAATTGCGCAAGCAGGAGGCCTGGAGGCTGAAGGGGCCAAGACTCCTGCCCAGTTCCTCTGCTCTCTCACCCCAAGGCGCCCCGTCAGCCAGGGCCGGGCCAGAGACGGTCCTCATCGGAGAACATGTAAGGACTATTCACTCCATCCCTAGATGGCCCCAGATGTCTAAGACCATGGCCAGGGCACTGACAACAGCAGCCGGTGGAAAGGCAAGACTTCAGCTGTGTCTCTACTTGGAAAGGAAATGGGGCAGGATGTAGGCACAGAGCAGCACAGAGCAAGGCTAGATGCCGCACCCACCCCCCTTCCTGTGAAATCTGAGACACCTCTCCCTGGAACTGGTTGATTTTCAGTCATGGCAGGAGTCTGGCTTTTTCCTTCCCAGCTGCACGCCAGGAAAGGAGCCTGCTGCCCACTGAAACTCCTCTCATTCAGAAACATTGGGCTACTTGGGAGGGGAGATTTCAGAGTCAGAATACTGAAATGCAAATGCGCTTTCCAGAGCAGGACAAATGCCTTGGGGGATGGAGGAGGCACCAAACTCCAGCCAGTGGCTGAGGCAGAATAGGTGGGATGTGCTCACTCCCCAAGTCCCAGGGTCCCCCCCTCATCCCCCGACCCCCCCCCCAGCTTCTCCCCCACGTCGCCCACAGCACCCGCTGTTCCTCCCCGCGGAGGTCCCTGCCCCTCACGGCGCTGGATGCAGAGAGGACACTCTCTCTCTGCCCAGTGACCTCATGGTCCTACAGGAAAAGGGACTTTCAAACACCAAATATATTTTCGCATGAAAGCCTTCTCAAGACAGGCTCTGGCAGCCAGACTGAGGCCTTAATACGAGCGGAGCTGCCCTCTCACCACAGAGTCAGTGATGGGAGCTTTCAGGGCACTTACCGAAGCCATCTGGAAGCCAAGGCTGTGTCTGGAGTTCAGCTACTCCTGAACCCAGTTTTATGTTAAAGTTAAGAATTTTGCTTTCATTTTCCTTCTGACACTGTTGAAAAGCTTTCAACACTAAACTTTTTTTTTAAGGGAGACTAAAGATTTGCTTTAATTGGAAAGGTCAATAGTTACCTACATCAAAACATGGAATCACCGAGGCTTTAAAGCCACCTGAAAGTAGTCAGAGTAGGAGGGAGACCTTATAATCTGCTCCTGCTTGAGAAAACCAAGGTCTCTTTCAGCAAAAACCTGGACAACTATTCCTACTCCAGGAAGGGGGGCATTTAGAGGCACAGAGGTGCCAACCCCGAGTGCACTTACCTAGGCCATCATAAAAACTCCAGGAAATATTGGGTCAGAAGCCATGGGGCAGGCCAGATGGGGTGCTGCACTCCACAGGGCAAGCCTTCAGGAGGTGAGTGCCTTGGAGCATGTGGGTCCCAGGAGTTCATTGCCCCTGTAGGACACATTTGGCTGCAAGAAGTAGACCTTAACTAAAAGGGGTTTTGACAGCCTAGATAGTCACTGTCTCCGTAACAAAAAGACAGAGGCAGGTGACTCAGATTCAGTTCAGCAGCTCACCAAGGCCACCAAGGACCCAATCATTTTACAAATCTGAGGAAAAATATAAATTCAAAGTTTGCAAAGTTCAACAAATCCCAAGCAGGATAAAAACGAAGAAAATCACAGAAAGGCACAGCATAACCAAATTGTTGAAAAGCAATGTTAAAAAGTCTTAGAATCAGCTAGAGAAAAAAGACACATTAAATACAGTAGAACAGTTTATCACCAGAAACAGAATAAGCCAGAAGACAATTAAACATCTGTACAGTGATGAAAAATAAAATAAGAAATCAGAGTATGTATCCAGCTAAAATATTTTTCAAGAGCAAAAGTGAAAGAAAAATGGATTCTGATAAATAACACTTAGGAGGGGCTTCCCTGGTGGCGCAGTGGTTGAGAACCTGCCTGCAGATGCAGGGGACACGGGTTCGAGCCCTGGTCTGGGAAGATCCCACATGCCGTGGAGCAACTGGGCCCGTGAGCCACAACTACTGAGCCTGCGCGTCTGGAGCCTGTGCTCCGCAACAAGACAGGCCGCGATAGTGAGAGGCCCGCGCACCGCGATGAAGAGTGGCCCCCGCTTGCCGCAACTAGAGGAAGCCCTGGCACAGAAACGAAGACCCAACACAGCCAAAAAATAAATAAATAAATAAATAATAATTAAAGGTGCTAATAATTAAAAAAAAAAAAAAATAACACTTAGGAGAATTCACTGCCAGCACTCTTGCACTATAAGAAATATATTTCCTCTTTCACCTCAATCAGTTTTCACCTCATGTACTTGAAGCTCTGTTGTTCGGTACATTCATATTTGAGATTGCTAAGTATTCTTGGTGGATTGACCCCTGTATTATTATAAAATGTTCCTCTCTGTCCCTGGTCATTTTCTTTGCTCTGAAGCCTACTTTTTCCGATATTATTATGGTCTCCCTGCTCTCTTCTGAGTAATGTTTGTGTGTGTATATTTTTCTCTTTGTTTACTTTTGACCTCCACATATCATTATATCAATACTTGACATGAGTTTCTTGTAGACAACATGCTTTTTTTTAATCCATCCTATCGATCTCTCTTTTAATTGATTTATTAAACTATTTGTATTTTATGTAATTGTTGATATGTTAGGGGCATTGGTCTGCCATTACACTGTTTTAAATACTTTCTTTGTTCCTTCTGTTTTTGTTCTTCTGCTTCACTTTTCTTGCCTTTCTATGTCTTACCTGAACATTTTTAGAATTCTATTATCTATAGTGTTTTTGTAGATTTTTTTGGTGGTTGCTCTAGGTATTATATTATAGTTATAATCAATGAACCCACATTGACACATCATTATCACCTGAAATCTATAGTTTACATTCACATTCACTCTTCCAAGGGACATTTTTATGCAGTTTTGGGGGCCTCTTTCTCAGCAGCTCCCTGTTCTCTGGTACCCTGATCCTTGAATCCCAGTGGTCTTAGAAAATCCCTGAACTCTGATCTGCTTCCTGCCCTTAATGAGACTGTCAGTCTATGTCTGACGCTGTTTACCTGCACCAAGGTTTGGGAAATACCCTCAGGCATAAGTCTGGGCACATGTGAACCTTGCCTCCAACACGTCCCTTCTATCAAGGATCTTTGTCGCTGTCCAGTGGCTACAAACCCTTTTGAAAATAGTTCAGAGATTCACAGGAAGTTGCAAAGATAATACAGAGAAGTCCTATTATCTTCAGCCAGTTTCCCCCAATAGTTACATTGAACAAAACTATAGTACAATATCAGAACCAGGAAATTGTCATTGGTACAAGCGTATGTACAATTTTATGTCATTTTATCACATGTATAGACTCAAGTAACCACCATAACCATCAGGAGACAGACAATTCCATTACAACAAAGCTCTCCCTCAAGCTACCTCTATATAATCACAGCTCTTCCTCTCCGTCCTACCATTGCTAACCCCTGGAAAATGCTCATCTGTCCTTTACAATTTTGTCTTTCTTGAGAATGCTGTATAAATAAAATCACACATGTGAAGTTTTGAGATTGGCTTTTTTCACTCAACATATTTCCCTCGATATCCATCCAAGCTGTTGCCTGCATCAACAGTTTGTTCCTTTTTTATTGCTGAGTAATATTCCTTGATATGGATGTATCACTGTTCGTTTAACAGTTCACTTGTTGTAGGATAATTTTAGTTGTTTTTAGTTTTTGGCAATTACAAATAAAGCTGCCATGAACAATTGTGTCCAGGTATTTATGTGAACATAAATTTAATTTCCTGCTTCCGTGCGTGTTGGGCCAACTGCATACTGTGGTCCCCTTCTCAGACTTTGGAGTTTTGATCCAAGTTTGGTCAGTGAATCATAGACTGAGCAGTGCAGATGAAATCAAGAATGAGGTGCTGGAGTCCATCTAGAAGGCCGGGCAGGAGAGCACACTCAGCCTGGGCTCCGTGATGTCTACACTGTGTCCTCTTGATTGATAAGGGAAAATCCGTAGTGGATTGGCTCCCTCACTTCCCTTTGCTGGTCTTGGGAAGAGTGGGCACCAGCTGCTATTTTGAAAACTTGTATAAGGATTCTGTTATTATATAAGAGCCTCTTTTCCCTGGGGGACCATGAGGTCTCTGCAGAGTGGATATCTCCTTTCTGTGACCACAGACTACATGTCTGGCACATGGGGAGGGGGAGGCACTGTGAGTGATTACATGCGGGGACCTGGTCCTTGTTCTAGAAGCTGTGTCTGTCTGGGTCTTGGGGCCCAGCTTGCTCACACCCAGTTCACAGAGGAGCCTCGATACTGAGTCTATGGGGGAAACCTTGGGTCTCTGGGAGGCGAACTAATCCCTGTCTTGCCTCCCTCTGCTGCTGGTGAGGGTTTAGACCCTTCTTAGCCCCCAAACAGCACCTCTGTCCCCCCTCTTCCTTTCACAGTCTTTTCCTCCCAGTTCAAGACCATTCTAGTTTCAGCTGTGCAATATCCAGCAGCCTTGATTTTCTGTGTGATTGAAGTTCTAGGCGGGGTTGGATTCAGCTCAGTGGTGTGCAGCTGAAAAAGATAAGCTGTGTTTATACATTTATTCCAGGAAATGGAACAATTCCAGGAAGGCATGTATCATAATCTTAAAAAAAGGAGGTTGTCTGGCCTCTTTCCAGAAGGGAACTTCCCCACCCCTAGTGACGATCCCCTGTTTCTTCATCCAGATGGGGGCCAAGTGTAGACTTCAGCTCAGCACTGCTATTGACAGTGCCCTGGCCATGGTTTTAGACATCTGGGGACATTTAGGGATGGAGTGAATAGTCCCTACATGTTCTGCGGATGGAGACCATCTCTGGCCCTGCCCTGGCTGACAAGGTGCCTTGGGGTGAGAGACCAGAGGAACTGCGCAGGAGCCCTGGCCCCGCGGAGCCCCGGCCCCGCGGAGCCCCCAGCCCTCCTGCTTGCACAATTGCTTTGCTCCTGTCCCAAGCCAAGCCCCTCACTGGATGCTGGAGATGCAGAGAGGGAGGGACGAGCACACAGAATCCTGCCTGAATGGAGCTCCAAGCCCAGAGGGGTGCAGACTGGAACAGGGAATCACAGCACGACACAACCAGGGGGGAGACGGAGAGGTCCTGGGCGCCTGGGGACCCAGAGGGTGGCAGCTGACCAGGCTGGGTCCTGCAGGGCAGCTTCTCAGATGTGGGGTGTCTGATGGGGGAGAAGAGGAAGGGGGGTATGGGGCAGGGTGTGGGGTCAGAGAGAACTGGATGTGCACAGGAGCAGAGGCAACAACAAGCAGCGGGTCAGGGAAAGGGCAAGTCATCCAGTCAGCCTGGGTGGAGCAGGGAGGGCGAGGAGAGGTGAGGAGGGCAGGTCAGGAAGGGCTGTGAGCTGCCCAAAGGACCTGCCCTGTGCTCTGAGATCAGAGGAAGGTCACGGGCAGACGTGCCCTTAGGAGGCAGGTCACAGAGGGTCTTGGGGAGACTGGATGTGGAGTGATGGGAGCAGGAGGTGGGGGGGGCAGTCAGGGGGCCGAAGGGGTCACAGAGGCAGGGACGGGGCTGCCCTGGACCAAGTCAGTGGATGGGAGACGGACGAGGCAGTGAATTCAGGAGAAACTTCCAGGGTTGGCATTGACTGGACTTCGTGATTGGATGCAGGTGGCAGGAGTTGGGGTGAAGGAGGGGCAGAGGGAAAGGATGTGCTAGGGAGATGGAAGACTTAGGATGGCCCTCTTTTGGGACTGGGAAACCTGGAGGAGGGGTTGGAAGGGGGGATGTCATTCCCCAGATCAGGAATGTAGAGGGAGTAGAAAGAGTATTAGTTCTGGCAGCCGGGGTGCCCTGGGGTGGAACATGGGCTGTGAGGAATGGGGTGAGGAAGGGAAGAAAGTCAGGACCATGGGGTGCCTAGTGAGAGACGTGGGCAGAGGAAAGACCCAGCTCGAGCTCTTCACACAAGTGACCTTGAGCAAGTCATCGCCCTCGAGGGCCACATGGCAGGTGTCCACCCGACTGCAGACAGCTGTGTGATCCCACAAGGTCCTGGTCCCTGGCCGAATTGCCTGTTGGGTCACATTAAGATCCCTTCAACTTGCATCTTCAGGACATCAGCTCTGAGAGAAGGGCATCCTGAGGCCAGGAGGGGATCTAAGTGGGGGACTCAGTGTGACCCTGAACACCACGAGCAGGGGGTGCTGGGCTCGAGGGTCAGTGTGCAAGAAGGGCAGGGACTCGAGACTGACTGCTCGGTGTCGTCCTGGGTGGGCCTGGCTCTTGGACATGTTGGAAAGATGCTGTACATACCATGTCATGAGTACACATGTGCAGAAACACATCCACACAGCCCTGTGCATGTGAAGGCATATCTGAATGAACGTGTACTCAGCCAGCACAGTCCCTGGACCCTCCCTCCTTTCCCATGTCTCGGTGGGGGGTGGTGGTGGTGAGGGTGCCGGCCGAGACAACTGCTTGCACCTTCCGAGTTTCCCACCAGTTGATGAAGCTGAAGCATCCCCCCTTACCCCCAAAGCAGCCACTCTCTGGGCGGTGGGGCTCAGGTTCATGTACATCTGGCTGTTCTAGGGCAGGCAGGCCAAACACTACACCTGGAGACCTGGTTGAGATTTTTCAAAGTGGCTACGAGATGAGAACATGATCCATCTGGCCCCCGCAAGCAGGGAAGGATTTTCTGTCTAAATATCATCCCTTGAGTTTGGAAGCATGAACGTGTGCACACTGAATTGTGTTCTTTCCCACTGAGCACCTTGAGTTCTTTGGACATATTGTAAAAGACTCCGAAACTTTATTCTCCATAGGATGGAATTTGTTGTACATTGATTGAGTTGCACTTTTTGGTAAACCCTCTCACGTGTCCCCAGAGGAACTTGTTTGCAAAAGATCCACACAGCGTCAGTCTGGCTCCAAGGAGAGGGCAGGGCCTTCAGAGCTTGCAAGTCCTGCTTCCAAATCCTGGCTCCACCATATCTCAGCAGAGTCCTTGCGTGCTACTCCATCTCCCTGAGGCTCAAGAGACAACTTCTTAAGGGGAGATGATAATACTTGTCACCCTTTGGGATAGGGGAGGGATGAAACGAGACAGCAAGCTCTAGAGCACAGGCTTAGTAGTTGTGGCCCACGGGCTTAGTTGCTCCGCGGCATGTGGGATCTTCCTGGACCATGGCTCGAACCTGAGTCTCCTGCATGGGCGGGTGGATTCTTAAACACTGCGCTACCAGGGAAGTCCCGAGAGAGTAGATCTTATAAGTTCTTATAAGTTCTCATCACAAGAAACAAATTGTAACTATGTATGGGGGTGGGAGTTAACTAGACTTATTGTGGGGATCATTTCACAATATATACATATATTCGGGGCTTCCCTGGTGGCACAGTGGTTGAGAATCTGCCTGCTAATGCAGGGGACACGGGTTCAAGCCCTGGTCTGGGAAGATCCCACATGCCGCGGAGCAACTAGGCCCGTGAGCCACAACTGCTGAGCCTGCGCGTCTGGAGCCTGTGCTCCGCAACAAGAGAGGCCGCGATGGTGAGAGGCCCGCGCACCGCGATGAAGAGTGGCTCCCGCTTGCCGCAACTAGAGAAAGCCCTCGCACAGAAACGAAGACCCAACACAGCCATAAATAAATAAATTAATTAATTAATTAATAAAAAAAAAACAAAACAAAAAAACCAGGCTGTCTTCATGGATTAAGTTGATGAATCCACCTCAGAGATGATCATCTTTATTTAAAAAACAAACAAACAAACATATATTGAATCATTATGTTGTACACCTGAAACTAATATCATGTTATATGTCAATTACATCTCAATACGATTTTTTAAAAAAAGTTAAGTATGTATATTATTATTCCTAGAGGTAGCACTAAAATAATTATGCAGAGAGATATAGTAAAAAAAGACAATAGGTTAATTAAAATTGGATGCCAAAAATGTTCACATAATCCAAAAAAAGGCAGGAAAGGGAAAAACAGAGGACTAAAAAACAGTGGGAACAAACAGAAAACAAACAATAAAATGGTACACCTAAATCCAAACCTATCAATGACTACTTTAAATGTAAATGGTCTAAACACACCAATTAAAAGAAAGATATTGTCAGAATGGATTAAAAAAACCAACCAACCAACAAACAAAAACTAAAACCATGACCCAACTATGTGCTATATACACAAAACTCAGTTCAAGTATAATGATACAGATAGGTTAAAAGTAAAACGGTGCTCTGTGATGATCTAGACGGCTGGGATGGTGGGTGGGGTGGGAGGGAGGTCCAAGAAGGAGGGGATATATGTATACATATAGCTGATCCACAAACAGCAGAAAGTAACACAACATTGTAAAGCAATTATACTCCAATTAAAAAAAAAGAAGTAAAAGGATGCCAAAAAGATACAACATACACACACTAATCAAAGAAAGCTGGAGTGACTATATTGATATCAGACAAAGTGGACTTCAGAGTAAAGGGATAACTAGGGACTTTACAAAATGACAAAAGAGTCAATTCATTAAGAAGAAGGCATATGTGTTGGGGATCCCCAAGACCACCCCCAGGTTCAGTGATTCACTAGAAGGACTCATAGGACTTATCATATAGTCATACTTCCAGCTAAGACTTATTACAGTAATGGATACAAAGTGAAATCAGCAAAGGGAAAAGGCACATGGGGTGATGTCCAGAAGAAAACCAAAGGCAAACTTCCAAAGTTCTCTCCAGTGCATTCACACAGGATGTGCTTAGTTCTTCCATTGATGAGTTGTGACATGTACAGTGCTGTCTACCAGGGAAGTTCTTTGAGTCTAGAAATTCAGGCTTTTTATAAAGGGTAAGTAATATAGGCACCCTCTGCCTAGCATGTACCAAAATTCTAGATTCCCAGAAGGAAACTGGGTATTCAGCATAAACTATATTTTTTATATAAACAGTTTAGGCACAGTGAGCCACTCTTAATATTTACGAATGTTTTATGTCAGTATAGGGAGTTGTTTACCAGTTAAGTTCCCAGATACTAGCCAAGAGCCAACCTCGCAAGCAGGCTTTTCTAAGAATCACTGTTTCAGGACTAGCATGGTAATTTTTTTCTGCACGACATAATAATCCAAAGTTTTTTGCACAGTACTTTTTTTATTCTACATGAGTAATATACAAAATATCCCCACTTCCCTGGAGAAACAGTATCATATCTAAAACACACTTTGATATGCACCGAACAATAGAGCTTCAAAATAAAGGAAGCAAAACCAGACAGAACTGAAAGGAGAAATAGATAAATATGCAATTGTAGCTGAAGACTTAACATTCCTCTCTGAAAACCTGATAGGACCTGTAGACCAGAAAACCAGCAATAATATAGAAGAACTGAAAAACACCATCAACAAATTGGATCTAATTGACATTTATTGAACACTCAACTCAACATCAGAGTACACATTCTTTTCAAGTGTCCACAGAACATTCACTAAAGCTTATATTCTGGATCATGAGAAAATATTAAAAATTTTTAAATAATTGAAATTATACAAAGTGTGAGTTAAACTACAGCTCAATAACAGAAAGATATCAGAATGATCTACAACACTTGGAATTAAATGACATACTTCTAAATAATCCATTGGTCAAAGAAGAAGTCTCAATGGACATTAGCAAATATTTTAAAATGAACAAAATGTAAACGCAAAATATCAAAATTTGTGTGTTATAGCTAAAGTGCCGAGAAGAAATTTATTGTATTAAATGCTTATACTAGAAAAGAAGAAAAGTTTAAAACCAGTATTCTGAGCTTCCAACTGAAGAAATTAGAAAAAAAGAGCAAAATAAACCAAAGCAAGCAGAAAGAAGGAAATAATAAAGATAAGAGTGGAAATCTATAAAACTGGAAACTGAAAACAGAAGAGAAAATCAACAGGGTCAATGCTGTTTTCCTGAAAAGGTCAATTAAAAAAAGGGAAAAAGATTCAAATTACCAATATCAGAAATGAAAAAAGGGCTTTCACTAAAGATCCCCCAGACATTAAAATGATAAGAAAATAATATTATGCACTCTACCTACATATATACATTTGATGACTAAGATTAAATGGACCAATTTCTTGAAAAACACAAACTACCAAAACCAACCCAAGATGAAATAGATACATAGCCTATTTCTATGTCCTATTAAAGGAATTGAATTTTAAATTAAAAATCTTCCAAATGGAAATATCCAGGTCTAGATAGCTTCCCTGGCAAATTCTATGAAAGATTAAAGAAATATCCCCAATTTTTACAAACTTTTCCAGAAAATAGAGGAGGGGACAGCATTACCCTGATACCAAAAACAGACAATGATAGTGCAGGAAAGTAAAATTAGAGATCATTATCCTTCATAAACCAGGTGTTAAAATCCTCAAAAATGTTTTAGCAAATCAAGTCCAGCTACAGGCATACCTCAGAGATATTGTGAGTTTGGTTCCACATTACCACAATAAAGCGAATATCACAATAAGGAGAGTCACAGGAATTTTTTGGTATTCCAGTGCACATGAAAGTTATGTTTACACTGTACTGTAGTCTATTAAGCATACAATAGCATTATATCTAAAAAACAACATACATACCTTAATTAAAAAATTATGCTGTTGGAAAAAATGGCACTGATAGACTTGCATGACACAGGGTTGCCATAAACCTCCAATTTGTTAAAAAATGCAATATCTGTGAAGCACAATAAAATGAAGCACAGTAAAACGAGGTATGTCTATATTTTCAAAATGAATAATACACCACGGCAAAGTAGAGTTTATCACAGAAATGCAAGTCTGGTTCAATATTTGATTATCAATTATGTAATACACCATATTTATAGCCTAAAGAATAAAAAACAAATGGTCATACCATTTGATGCAGAAAAAACCTTTGACAAAATTCAACATCCATTTGTAATAATTTGTGATAAATTCGTAATAATAGTAATAATAATAAAAACTCTCAGTAAACTAAAATAGAAGGGTATGTCCTTAACTTGATAAGGGGCATCTACAAAAAATCTACAGTTAATATCATAAGGTTTCCTCCCTAATATTGGGAACAAGGCAAAGAAGTCTACTCTCACTCCTCCTACTCAACATTGCACTAGAATTCTTAGCCAGCATAATAAGGCAAGAAAAATAAAGCCTTATAGATTGGAAAGGAAGAAGTAAAATTGTCCCTTTTCACAGACAACATGTAAAAGATTTATGTAACAGATTCTATGTAGTAGACAAAAACACTTCTATATATAGAAAATCAATCATATTTCTATATAATTACAATAAACGATTGCAAACTGAAGTTAAAAAATACCACTTACAATAACCCTAAAAAGATGAAATACTTAGCTATAAATCTAACAACACATGTATAGGATTTGTATACTAAAAACTAGAAGACGCTGATGAAATAAATCAAAGACCTAAGTAAATGCTAAGACCTGTTGTGCTAATGGATTGAAAGATTCAACATAATAAAGAGGTCAATTTTTCCCAAGTTGCTTTATAAATTTTAATGCAATTCCCTTCAAAATCCCTGCAGGGTATCTTGTAGGTATGGACAAGCTGCTTATAAAATTTATAAGAAAAGGCAAAGGATCAAGAAGAGCCAAAATAATGTTGAAGAAGAATGAAGTTGGAGGAATTACATTACCCATAATCAAGATTTATTACAAAGATGCAGTAGTCAAGACAGTGTGGTATTGGCCAAGAGATGGACACATAGATTAATGGAACAGACCAGAGTCCAAAAATAAGCTTGCCCAAATATGGCCAATTGATTTTTGACAAAGTTGCAAAAGCACTTCAACAGAGGATAGATAGTCTTTTCAAAAATGTTACTGGAATAATTGGACATCCAAATGCAAAAAACAAACCAAACCAAACCAAAAGAAACCTCATAAAACTTCAACCTAAACTGCACAACATAATTAACTATTAATTTAAAATGGATCATAGATCTATATGTGAACTATGACGTATAAAACTTTTAGAAGAAAACAAAGGAGAAAATCTTCATTAGGCAAAAACTTCTTAGCTATGACACCAAAAATACAATTCAAGAAAAAATTGATGAATTGGACTTTATCAAAATTAAAAACTTTTGCTCTGTGAAAGAAACTGTTTAGAGAATGAAAAGATAAGCTAAGACTGGGAGAAATTACTTACAAATCACATATTTGACAAAGGACATTTATCCAGCCTATATAAAGAAACTCTTAAAAGTCAGTGATAAGAAAACAAACAACTCAATTAAAAATGGAGAAAAGATCTGAACAGGCACTGCACCAGAGAGAATACACAGATGGAAAATTAGCACATAAAAAGATGCTCAACATCTTTAGCCACTAGGCAAATACAAATTAAAGCCACAATGAGATACCTCTACACACCAATGAAGATGGCTAACATAAAAAATACCGACAATTATGAGTATTTTTTTAAAAAAATTTTCTTTTCTTTTTTTTTATTAATTAATTTATTTTTGGCTGTGTTGAGTCTTCGTTTCTGTGCGAGGGCTTTCTCTAGTTGCGGCAAGCAGGGGCCACTCTTCATCGTGGTGCGCGGGCCACTCACTATCGCGGCCTCTCTTGTTGCGGAGCACAGGCTCCAGACGCGCAGGCTCAGTAGTTGTGGCTCACGGGCCCAGTTGCTCTGCGGCATGTGGGATCTTCCCAGACCAGGGCTCGAACCCGTGTCCCCTGCATTGGCAGGCAGACTCTCAACCACTGTGCCACCAGGGAAGCCCCAATTATGAGTATTGATGAGCATGCAGAACAACTGGAAATCTCCTAGATTGCTGGTGGGAAAGCAAAATTCCCAAAACTACTCTGAAACAACTCTGGAAAATTGTGACAGTTTCTTATAAAGTTAAACATGCATTTAGCATATGATCTATCAATCTCACTAGCAGGTATTAACCCAAGAGAAATGAAAAGTTACATTCATACAAAGACTTGTATACAAATGATTTTAGCTGCTCTATTCATTAATTGTAAAAAACTGAAAACCACCCAAATGTTCTTCAGTGGGTCAATTGTGGTACAACGGAATACTACTGAGTAATAAACAGGAATGAGTCACTGATACATACAGCAATTAATTAATTTGGAGATTAATCTCCAAAGGGTAATGTTGATTGAAAGAAATCAGTTTCAAAAGGTCACATCCTACCTGATTCCATTTATATGACATTCTCAAAAACACAAAATATAGTAGTGGAGAGCAGATCAGGGAGTTGCTGGGGGTTAAGGGAGGGGGTGGAGGAGGTGCAATTACACAGAAGTAACAGCAGGGAATTTTTTGGAATGATGGAGTTGTTATATATCTTGATTGTGGTAGTGGCCACACAGATCTACATATATGTTAAAACAGAATTTTACCCACCCCCAAAGGTCAATTTTATTGTGTTAACTAAGAAATAAAATAAAAAGTAAGGATAACCACTAGAAGTATAAAATGGAATTTACAACTTCCAAATCAGCATAAGAAAAAAAAGGGGGAGGGTGATAAAGAAGACTTTATCAATCCAATAGCAAGTACGAAAGCTGAAAATATGAGGGAAAATAGCAATGGTAAATAGAAAACACAAAATTAGATGGTATAATATAAATAAAACCAAATATTCCAGGAATCACAGGAGTAGAGCTATGGCCAGGCACGTGGTCATCCCGTGGAGGACACTTCCAGCCTCCCTTGCAGATAATGTGGCTGCGTGACTGAGTACTCGCCAATGAGATGTGAGTGTAAATAGCGTGTGCTAATCCCAGGTCTGGGCTTATGACATCAGATGGGCCTTGTCCATATTCTCTATTTGCCTTCTCAGTGGTTGAAACCTAGATATGGTGGCTACTGAGCTTCTGCCACGCAGGTGATGCTGGTGCCCTGGGGGTGGTGGGGTGATGACTAGGATGACCCAGAAGGTCCATAAGGAGCAAAGTTGCCCCACTGACCTGGACGATTTTTCTGTTTAGATGAGAAGGAAATAAACATCTAAATTTTTAAAGCCGCTGTATTTTAGAGTATCTTCATTAGGCTACAAAGCCTGCCTCCTTGTCTAGGCCCTGAAGGAAGGCAGAGCCAAATCCCAGGCTCCTGGTGGAGGGAACTGCAGATTTTCCGGAGCCTTCACACTCTTGTGCCCCCTTTCTGCTGTGGGGTCCAAAGCACCTGCAGACTCAGGCTCCTGGTTCCAGAAGTGAGCCAGGCCTGACACCGTGGTGACAGGTGGAGATTTTAACGAGGGTAGGAGAGTGGGGGCATCTGGTGGGGCCCCGGCTATAGGCTGGCCCTCTTCTTCTCCGGCTGGGCCCTCTGGATCCCTCCTCAGTAGTGGACGCAGTAGAGCTGGACGCTGCCACTGATTCGCAGCTCCCGCAGCCGCTCCAGGGCCTGCTGGCCCAGGCTGGTGGCCCCCACGCCCTGCCCACTGAGCGCCAGCTTCAGCTCTCCCTCTTGGCATAGGAGCAGAACCTGGGAAAGGAGGGCATGGGGCTCTGCAGGCTTCCAGACCCCCCCTTGCCTGCCGGATGCCCCACCTGGCAAGGACACAAAGACTGGACCCATGGGGCACCCAGTGGTGGAAAAGACCAGGACTAGGGGCCCAGCTCGTTATCAGCCCTTCCACAAGGATCTGCCCAGGCCTTGGCCTCAGTTTCACCATCTGTAAAAGGGGTCGTTGCTCTCCCTGGACGAGTGGTCTCAACCTCAGCAGCACACTGGAGTCATTAGGGGGGCTTTTTGATAATGCTGAGGCCAGGGCCCCCCCTGATTAATTAAAGAGGGGTTTCTGGGCATGGGATCCCCAGCCCAGATCTCCTCTCCCCCAGCGGGCACTGGCTTCCCTGCCTCCCCGACGCACCCCCAGTCTCCCGGATGGGAATGCAGCTCTGCACTCCACCCCAGAGGGACCAGGCATCTTGGCTCCGACCCACCTCGAAGAATCGCTGTGGGTAGAAGAGGAAGGGGGCCAAGATCAGTTTCTTCCGGCCCCAGCGGGAGACCCAGGCCAGAGTTCTGTCGGCGAAGGAAGCCCTGAGCGTCACAGGAACGTGGGCGGCCTCGTCCAGCAGACTGAGCGTGAAACTGCGGAAAGGGGCCGGAGAAGGGGCTTGCAGGCTTGCTAAGTGCCAGGTGCGGTGCTAAGCCTTGATGTCGGTGGCCCAGGGCTGACTTAACCTGTAGAACTGTTCTGGCTGGTCCACGGTATTCGTTAACTTTAAAGTAATACCATTTTCAAAAACTGAGGAAGTTTATATATAAAAGATAGCTTTCAGCTTCTCTTTTAAAATAATTAGAAGATCTGGCATCAGAAGATCTATGGAAATATTCTTTCCACTTCACCACATTCCCAGCCTGGTGCCTCACTATTTATGTGACCTGCCTGGCCTCTGAGGACACGTGAATTCATGGCCCTTGAGAGAAAGCAGTAAAATCATTCGCTGTGTCACTAATAATAACCATGTGAATTGAGCTAAGATAAGCACCTGGTCTCCTGTCTCCAAGCTTGGGGAGGAGTGGGGGTTCTTTCCCTCACTGGGAACTTTTTCATTTTCCCTGTAGAGTGGGATTATCTTTCTCCTTTTTTTCTGATGGGGGAACTCAGCACTCCAGGCTAAGAGAGGTGTAGTGACTTGCCCAAGACCACAGTTTTTAAGAGGCAAAACCAGGAATCCAATCCTGTCATGCCCGGCTTTGGAGGCTCACGCTATCCAGGGCTGTGCTGCACGCCTGCCCATAACTCACAGGCCTGATCAAGAGCATGCAGGGCAAGGGTTAGTGAGGTCAGTGACTTCAAAAACAAAAACAAAACAGAAGGGGGTAGGGCAGGGAGAACATAGGGCACTAGCCTTACTTCCCTAGCCCTCCACCCAAAGAATTCTGATATCACCACATTTGTGGACCACTTGCTATGTGCCTGGCACAATTCTCCGTATTTACACCATCCCTGAAGCTGGCACTTTTTTCCCCCTTTTTACAGACAAGGAAACTAAGGCACAGAAAGGAAAAGTAACTGCTGTGAAGTTGCACAGGTTTTAAGTGTCCTCAGCAGAAGTCAAACCCAGGAAATCTGGCCCAGAAAAGTCATGAAATCCCATGCAATTCCAGAAGGAAGGAAGGGAGGAGGGAAGGAAGGATGGAGGGGAAGAAGGAAAGGAAAGAAGGAAAAGGAAAGAAACAAAGAAAGGGAACGAGGAGGACACTTGTCTTACTGGCTTGGAGTCCGCAGGTTTGGGAAATGGGGCAGGAGCCCCCCCTGTGGGAGAAGTCAGGCAGCGTCCACTGGGTTACCGAGTCCCTCCAAGTCCCCACCTCCCAGCGCTGGGCCTCTTCTCTGGGGTCGCCTGGCTGTGTTTCCTAAACCAGGGCACTGTGGGAGGTCACATCCTCTCTCTGGGTCTCAGCCTGTGCCTTTAAAGGGCCTCTCCTGAGGCTCCGGCTGGGACCTGCGGTGAGAGGCTGGTTGGCCTGACCACATGCACAGGCAGGGAAGATACGCCCAGAAGTGGGAGTTGCTGGAAGATACGCCCAGAAGTGGGAGTTGCTGGTGCCACGAAGGCACCTGAGCCCTGGACCCAATCCCAGATCAGACTTTCACAAGCTCTGCGGCCTTGGGCAACTTACTTCTGCTCTCTGCTCCTCTGTTTCCTGATCTGGAAGATGGGGATTAAGTAGTGGTGCTGGAGATTAAAGCGGTGATGTTTATCAAGCTTGTGCCTGGCACAGAGACGCTCCTCCTTTCCCTCCGTCTGTATACTTACTCCTTTGGCTCTGGCAAGACCAGCCCCCTCACTATGATGACCTGTCCGGGCCAGAGACCCTGGGGAAGGGCACGCGAGCAGGGCACCTCCTGAAGGAACACGGGAGATGACTGAGAGGGGGACTCACAGAGGGGACCGGGAAGGGATACTGCCCCTAGGAGCTGCTGCATGGGCTGCCCTCAGGGGCCAGGGAGCCCCGGGGCAGGTTAATCTCTGCCTCTAGGCCTGCAGCCAGGAGGAGACAGCTCTGCTCAGTTATTAAACACCTACTGCAGGCCTGTCTCCAGTACCCTGCTCTCTCTGGCCTCCCCCCACCCGCCCAGCCCCCGTGCTGGGAGCCCCTAATGCTGTGCTCCAAACTGTAATGGCTCATTCATTGGTCTGCCCCCCTACCAGCCTGTGGGCAGCTGGGGGGCTGGGACTGATTCGTCCCTCCATCCTAGAGCCTGGCTCTGGGCCTAGCACAGGAGAGTATCAGATAATTGTGTGCAGAATAAATGGAGAAAAGGTAAAATGAAGCTGGAGCTTCAGCCTGAAGTCGACTGGCCCACCCATAGCCTGCAGTGTCCTATAAAGAAGGGGAGACCCTGATGCTGAGGCCATATGCCACCAGCGTATGGGATATGAGTGGGAGGGGGTGCCCTCCCACTCCTGATGGAGCAGGTGAGGGACTGTCCCTCTGCCAGGCCGAGGAGGAAGTCACTCACCAGGCTGGGGCTCTTCAGCAGGAAAGGCTGTCAAGGAAAGAAAGAGGGGACATGGAGGCCACACGGTGTTTGCTCATTGAAAGGGAACCTCTTGATATTATTCTTTAAAAAATGGGGATATTTGGGGTTTGCCCCTCTCAGAGATAATACGGGGAAATGACTGGAACCCCAGTGGGGCCCTCTTGAATTCAGACGGACGGCAGCTCTGGAATAATGCAGAAGAACTGGACGGGGGTGGGGCGGTGAGGGGTGGGGGCGGTCCTGTCATTCACTCACTCTGTGCCTCTGAGCAAGTCCCTGGGCCTCAGCTCCCCTTCCGCCCTGCAGGCCAACCCGCTACCTCACAGGGAGGCTAAGAAGTGAAAGCGCCAATTGAGACGGATCTTCTGATAGGAAGACTGGGGCCCTGCCCATTCCGGGAAGCCAGCCCACCCCAGCGCTGGGAGAGGCAAATCAAGGCTCCCAGGGACTGAGGCGGGGCCAGCCGTCTCCATGGCAACCGCCCAGTGAGGGAGGGGGCAGCTGGGCCTTGTGCAAAATGAGCAGCAGCCCAGCGAGGGGCAGGTCCCGCTGGGGGAGGAGGGAGAGCCAGTGGCTCAGCTGGTGTGGCTGGGACCGCGAGGGCCAACCCTGCTCCCAGGAGACTCACGTGTCCAACCGGATACTCGCTACCGCCCTCCACAAATGGCTGTTAGGAGACAGAAAAAGCAACAGGCCAGATTCGGGAGCACTGCAAGCCCCAGAGCTTGATTGATTTGGCTCCCACCTGCCCTCCTGTGCCTGGGAGGGGGCAGAGGCCAGCTTTGGCCTTGATACCTCCTCCTCTCCCCCGAGGCCTTGTCAGGGCTTCTCAAACCCGGCATTTTGAACATGCTGATTCCTGGGCCCCACCTCTGGCTTACTGAATCAGAATCTCTGACGGCGGGTCTCAGAAATCTGCATTTTTAATCAGCTCCTCAGCTGGGAATGATACCCCACGGGTCCAAGACTCCAAGTCATTTGCCTTCTGGCCACCGCTCCTCATTGACCAGACCCCATGCCCAGGACAGGATGCTGCCCGAGGCTCTCGGACCCACCTTCTGTGGTCACCTCACCCCTCCTCATGTCCAGCACCTGGATGGATGCCCTCCACCTTGGCTATAGTTGGTGTGACAGGGCTTGTCTGGGGCGGGAGGGGGTCCTGGGCCTGTCCAGGCATCAGGGGAAGTCAGAGGCTGCTGCCACCCAGGACTTGACCCCAAGGGAACTTACGCTGATGTTCAGGAATCCAACGGCCGTCACCAAGATATCTCCATATATGCCCAAGGTGTCTACACGAGACAGCGGGAGTCGGTAGCGGTAATGGAGAAAGTGTTGTCCATTTACACTCACCTAGAGAGACAGACAGACTAGGCTGGCTCAGCAGCAGCTGATGTTCCTGAGTTCACACTAACGTGCCAGGCATCATGAGCATCCTTTCTGGAATTTTCCTCATTTAACTTCACACCAACTCTACGAGGCAGACATGTTTTACAGACCAGGTGCCCGAGGCTTGGGGAGCTTAAGTAGCCTCCCCAAGGTTGGGGAGCTGGCAACTTCAGTGCCCCTCCTGGCCCCTGGCACCCCATGCTGGCCCCATTTCGCCTCTCAGCTGACCCACCAGCAGCTGGAGCAACAGCCCTCCGAGCCCTCCCCACCATCCACAGGTGAGGACCCTCAGGAGGCTGTGTGACCCCTGTCCCACAGGTCCCTCCCTCCACTGCTGGCTCCCAGCGGCTCCCTCTCCCCTGGAGAAGTCTGAAGATCTTCCTGGCAGGAGTTCACATCAGCGGTGAAAGCCTTGAGGCTTCACCCTCTCTGTCCCTTCCTCCTCTTCCGTGAGATGGGGAGAATGAAAGTGCCCTCCTCGTGGATTGCTGTGAGGATGCAGTGAGCTGATATTTAAGGGATTAGAACAGCGCCCGGCATACTGCAGGCACTCTCTAGATGCTCCTGCGATGGTGGCAGTGGCGCCCTCTGCAGGGCCGGCACCATAGGGCCTGCTGAATGCTGCCATGTGTATCGGGCCAAGTGGGCCCAGGGCATCTTGGATCCGGGCTTGGCAGCTCCTTGGTCCTCTGGGTACTGGACTCTGTGCCCCATCCCCCCAAATACCCCTTAACACAGTGACATGGGGAACTCGGCTGAAGGAAAGAGAAGCAGAAGGACACAAGTTCTAGATCCCCTGATTTCCCCTTCCGTTCACCTTCATCTCCTCATTTCCAAAGAGAAAGAGGATGAGGAAGCTCGTTCCTCTCCGCAGGGCCAGATGGGGCCACCGGGCCTCGGCTTGCCAGCGCCCACCGTGCAGGGTGTTGCAGATGACGTGCGGCTTGGTGGTGTGGAAGCGAGGGTTGAAGTGGATGGCGATATCTGGCCGGGGGTGCAGGCTGCAGCCACACTGGAAGTCCACCTGGAACCTAGGGGAGATGAGGCCCTCAAAGGGCACCTCCGGTCAGAGACTCCCAGAGACCCTGAAGGTAGAGAGGGAGCCCTGTGGCGCACTCCCCTTACCTGCGTGCATTTAGAGGGACCGCTCCCTGGAGCATGACCATCTTGCCTGCTCGCAGGCCACCAAAAATTGTCGTGACATAAGGAACCACCTGAACAAGGGGAGAAACCCATCCATACAGGGTTGAAGAAAGGGCCTACGGACCCCTGGGTCGGGGGCGGGGTGGGGAGGGAAGAGGAACAAGAAGACTCAGCTCTCCCACCCCAAACAGAAAATGTCCTAATGGGGAAAAATTAGTTTTCTCTGAAGTGTTCTCTTGCACCTACTCCCCTTACCTGGACCATCACACATCAAAGCCACACTGCACGGGCAAACCAGATTCAGCCCCACTGCCCCCTTGGAGCACCAGCCCAGCCCCTTACCCCAGCTCCTAGGGCACAGTAGTGTCCCCAGTGAGGCTTACTGTCCTCTGGCTGCCACCCTGGCCTCTAGAAGCCTGGTGTCAAGGCTTCCCAGGGACTGTTTATTGGCCAGAGCCTGGGAAGTGGGAGGCAGAAGGGTAGACAAATTGGGATCTGAGCGTAGACCCTGATATGGACGCCTGGAGAGATACCTGATAATGACCCAGCCTACCTTCCCAGCTCACCTTTCCCCTGTCAGTCCTAAAATACAGCGTACACTTTTACCACTCCTGACCCTTTCTGGGGCTGTTTCCTCTGCTCTCCTTCTACCCTGTGAAATCTGACTTGACTTTCTAGGCTCTGACACCTTCTCCAAGAATCATCCATTTTGGTGCCTGAATTATTCCTTCCCTCACCGTGCTCTCCACTGGCATGGCTAGTTTGGCCCTTGGCCGTCTGGCTTAGAGGGAGCCGTGTGGCTGGCTCTTCATGCTGGAAGGCACAAGCCCTTCAGAGCCAAAGCCCTGTCGGTCGCTTCTACAGGCTCAGTGCCTGGCGTGCCACAGAGCGGACTCTGAGGAGGTATGTGCAGAATAAATGTGAACGTGCAGCAGGTACACATTGGGCCGTATCACAAGACTGGGCCTCATGCGGTGTTCTCCAACTCCTAGCAGCCTTCAGAAGCCTGAACTGCCCAGAAAGAGCTGAGATCCAACCGTGTTGCCCTCCAGGTGGGATTTCGCAACTTGCAAAGCAAGGAGCCACTGTAACCAGGGCGGCTGCTTGATCCCATCACTCAGGCACCTGGGGAGGTGTGGGAGACCCCGGGCTGTCAGGGCACTCACAGCTTACCCAGGCTCAGCATGTCAGTCCCTCCTGCTTCCCAGGCCCTGGGCCTGGCCTGTAATTAACTGAGCCAAAGCGGTTCTCCTGGGAGGCGAGGACCAAGTAAAGAGAAAGTGATAATTAGTGCTCATTAGTGGGAGGGTGGAGTCTGCTGGGAGTTCAGCCTCCTGTAAAGCACTGTCAGCCTTCAGGAAATCCGCAGGGCACTGAGCTGAAGGAGGAATCGAGGAAACCCCAACACCATCTCTCACTTGGGGGTTCCGACCTGACTCCCAGGCTGGAGAGGAGCCTGCCCTTCCTAGTGGTCAGTGTCCCCCCGGTGATACTCCGCACTCCCCCAGACCCTCCTAGCCACCCATCGTACAGAAGGGGACACCACTCTGTCTCCAGGCCCTACTACTGTTAAAACGCAAGGATCCTGTGAACACAACAGTCATTGACACGCGAGTGGGAAGGAGCTGTCAGCCACTTTGCTAAGCTCAGGACGGCCTTCCAGAGCCCATGGGCAGGGGCCAGGGAAACAGGACCCATGACTGAGGGCCCCTCCAGCCCCCCACCTGGGAGACTGGGCCCAGCTGGAAGGGAGAGCCCTGAGACCCAGGAGGTTCCAGACCCGAGCGGCTGCTCACCGGGTGGAAGACTGGCGGCTGCAGGATGAAAGTGTCAGGAAGTGGGTCCAGTTTTTCTCCAGGTGACATGATGGTGGTGGGGGCGGGCGCCTCCAGCTTGGGCTGCAGATCCTGATTCCAGGAGCCCTGCCCCCAGTGGACTGACTCACCTTTCCCAGACAGATCCTAAATGCCTGGGGCAGCTCTCCCAGCTGTCAGTCTCACCTGCACCTGGCAGGGTCCTTCCTAATGGTGCTTGGAGCAGGTCTGGGAGGGCAGCTGTCCAGCGCCCCACCCCAGCTCCAGCCCCACCGGCTGGACTGGGTGTCAGAAGAAATCCGTGTTGAAGGGCGCGAAGCTTGTACTAACTAACCCTCAGGGTCTGAAGCACAGAGCCCGTTGCAGAGGGAAGCCAGAGGCTGGCTCCTTTGCGGCCAGCGGGGGTTTGTGGTTTCCGGGGCTGCAGCCTGAGCCCTCCAGGGGTCAGAGGCAGGGGTGATGGTACACGGGGGCAGGTCCCAGGAGAAGCCCCGCCCCCAGCTTCCTGGACACCAAATGAGTGGCTTCCCCTACCCTGCCCACAAAGGTTTCCATCTCTCTCCCTCATTTCCCCGCCCCTTTCCCCACTCTTCTCCCTTTGGCAAATTTTACAGTCCTTTGGGGCTCCATTTCAGCACTGGGTGGAAATGCCAGGGCCCAGCTGGGGTCACAAGAAAGTGCGATGGGGAGAGGTGAGAAAAGGCAGGGAGAGAGAAGACCCTCTTAGGCTCAGAAAAGGCAGTGGTGGGCAGTGGGGTGCACACAGCTGCACCGAAGGAGACCTGGGTTCTTGCTCAGCTTCTGCTCTACTGTGCTGTGTGCCCTGGAACAAGTCACTTACCCTCTCTGGGGCTCCCTTTGATTATCTGTATATAGAAAGGGTGATCACAGTAGCGTGTCTCCTGTCTCGAAGGGCGGTCTGTATCTGGGGGTGGGTCTAGATTTCTGTCTTTTTTTTTTTCAAGCTCCCCTATGATCCTCTGGACTGGAATCATTCTGGTTCTGGTTCAAATTCCAATAAGCCTTTCCCTTTAAAAAGCAGCACAACCTCTCAACTTTATCCTGAGTTGGGAGGCCCCAGGATCTGACCACAGCGTCAGACGTGGCAGCAGGGAATTGCTGGCAGGACCAGGCTGGGCAAAGGCTCAAGGACACGGGGTGGTGAGGGAAAATTAAGCAGCTGCTCTGATGGTGGAGCGAGTACTTGGGCAGTCCTGGGGAAAGACGTGTGTTAGCCGTGCTACTGAATGGCTGCCTGGAAGCTTGTTAGAAATGCAAACTTTTGGGACCCACCCCAGAACTACTGGGGGTGGGCAGAGCCCAGGAATCAGCATTTTAACATACTCTCCCCGTGATTCTGATGCATGTTAATGTTTGAGAAGCACTGACTTAGGTCCTAACCGGCAGGGCTTGGGCTACAGAGCCAAGGTGTTTGTTCAGATCCTGCTGGGTAGGTGCAGCTGCGTCGCTGAAGGTGTTTCGTGTGGGGAAATTTGATCAGCGGGTGCATTCAGGAAGGAGGCGAAATGAAAGGTGGAGAAACCAGTTGGGCAGGGACAAGGTTGGCCTTGCCACTGGGAGTCAGATCTGGGTCCTGGTCCCAGCCTGGCAGCACCCAAATGGTGCCCCTCTCCCACTCCCATCCCAGCCTCAGTGCCTCTTCTGTGAATTGAGGAGCCAGGGCCACCACAACAAAATACCATGAACTGGGTGACTGAAACCACAGGAGTTTATTTTCTCACAGTTCTGGAGGCTAGAAGCCCAGATCAGGATGTCAGCAGGGTTGTTTTTTGCTGGGGCCTCTCTCCTTGGCTTGCTGATTTTGTGTCCTAATCTCTTCTTGTAGGGAGACTGGTCATATTGGGTTAGGGTCTACCCACTTGACCTCATTTTACCTTAATTATCTTTTTAAAGGCCTTATCTCCAAATACAGTCACATCCTATGTACTGGGGGTTAGGACTCAACATATGACTTGGGGGTGGGGAACTCAGCTCAGCCCGTAACAGAAGAGTAGTTATAACTGTTCTCTTTCTGAAGCTCCAAGGTATTGCAGCAGTTGGGAGAGGGGGATGCTGAGGGCCTGCACTGGGAAGGCAGCAGAAGGAAGGCGGATGGTGCATTTCATTTCTCTTTTCAGGTGACCCCAGCTTTTGACAGCTGGGAGGGACCTGGTTGGCTTAAAGCACATTTCCAGAACTTGTTGAATCTGATCTAAGAGGCTCCAGAATAAGTGAGGGTCTTAGTGTCTGTTGGTCTGTCTTGGGGTGGGCATGGGGGGGTAAATTCCTCTTCCTGAGCCAGAGTGAGGTGGGGGGGACTTGTGGGAGAGCTCCAGGAAAGGGCTGATGGTGACCCTGACACTGGCAGGTGGGTTTCCCCTGCCCCGGACTGGCACCCTCCCACCCCATCCTCCCAATTCCCTCCACCCTGTACTTTTTCCTCAGAGCACTTAACATAACTTGTCATTATATATTGAAGAATTGTTTGGAACTTCCCTGGTGGTCCAGTGGTCAAGACTCAGTGTTCCCAATGCAGGGGGCCCGGGTTCGATCCCTGGTCAGGGAACTAGATCCCACATACGGCAACTAAAAAAAAAAAAAAAAAAAGATCCCGCATGCTGCAACGAAGATTTATTATTTGGTGCAGCCAAATAATAAATAAATATTTTAAAAAAGAATTGTTTAATGTTTGTCTCCCATTCCCCCTACTCCCTACCTATAAGTTCCACGAGGGCAGATTTATTCTTACACTCTCAGTACCAAGCAAATGCCTGACACAGAGGAAGTGCTCAAAATCTATTTAAAGACTGAATGACTGTAAGAGGTGATGGTTTATGGCTCCTGTCCTGTCTCTGCCTCCTTCTCTGTCTCTCCCCCAGCAGGTGTGGAATTGTGGCCCAAGCACAAAATTGTCCATATACTCTTCTAGCTGGCCACAGATTGTAATTGAGGCAATTTTATTGATATCTGTCAATTACCAGTTAATAGCCTGGGAAACATAATCCATGGTCAGGGATCTCAAGGTGCCCCACTCTCCCCCTTTCTATGATCCAGCAGCCTCTTTCACAATCCCTGCTCCTGAATTGGTATAACTCTCTGGGCCTAGGGAGGGACTAATACATAGATTAACCTACTTTGGTCTACATCTCCACCCCTTTCTTCTATCTGATTCCTTCTATCTGGAAACTCTCATGGATCCTCTTTCTCTCGGGACCAGTTTTGCATCATCCTGGAACAGAGGGTAGGATAATTAGGAGAAATACTAGGCAAGAAGAACTGACAGAACCCGACAGCTGCCTGGATAAGGGAGACAAGGAGAAAGGGCCCCAAAAAGTGACTCCAACATCTTGAATCAAATGATTGGGAAGATTCTGGAAAAACAGGGAAGATCTAGGTATAATCTGGGGGGGGTGGTGGCAAGCTGGCTAATTTCAGCCAAGACCATTTTGGAGGAGGTGGGAGTACAGGAATCAGTCTGGATGGAGCCCGGACACCAGGGATGTCCAGTCAGTGTTTTTGAAGGAATGGATTCTGTTGCCTAAAAGCATGTTCATATACTCTTGAGAAAACAGTTCCAATTTCTTTTGGTGCTATTCTGCCCTGTAAGTGAGTTTTAGTGGCTGCAACAATTTTTCATAACTGGGTGCTGTGGCCGTTAAAGGGATCAACAATCAATCTTGCTCTCAGGGAGCTTCCAGTCTAATTGGAGAGAGAAGACATACACTTGGAGGGGACAACCAATAGGACAAAGTCAGCTTCTTTTTATTTATCTTCCCCCCCCCCCAAAGAGATAGAACCATTTGGATAGAAATATAAAATCGGACAAAGAACAAGCATCACCCATAACCTCAGTAAGCTAGCACGTCGCTTCTTGTTACTTTGATGTATATCCTACTGAACTTCTTCCCTCCCCTGTGGATCATATATTTATTATGGAATCTCAACTCAAAACCTGAAGTAGCTTGATTTTTTTCCAACCACTGCTTTTGACCATATATGTTGACTCTCTCTTCCCTGATGGGTTGAAGACCCCATAATATCCCAGGCAGTTCCTATCACTTTCCAATCACTTTTGGTTACTGAAACTCAACCCTGTTTAGCACTGATCATCAATGGTTGTTGACCTCACACAAAGAAAGAGAAGCAGACATATTTACTTCCTGATGGTAGAACACATTGTCACTAATGAAATCCTCTTGAAGAAAAAGCCATTTGATCTAAATTTGATTGAGCCTCTAGACTTAACCACCAGCTTACAGGAATACAGGGCACAAATGATCATCTTGAACAATAGCAGCAAAATTCAGACACTGGGAGACTTTACAGGACCAATGACCCAGTTTCTTCAATTAAAAAATTAAAAGGGAAAAAAAAAGGTGGAGGAGAAACCCATAAGATCAGAGTTTGGCAAACATTTTCTGTAAAGGGCCAGAGAGTAAATATTTTAGGCTTTGAAGGCCATGAAGTCTCAGATGTCACAGCAACTACGCAACCCTGACCTTGTAGTGGGAAAGTTGCATAGACAATATGTAAACGATGGGCATGCCTATGTTCAAATAAAGCTTTATGGATGCTGAAAGTTGAATTTCATATAATTTTCACATGACACAAATATTCTTTTATTTTCGAAACCATTTAACACTGTATAAAACCAATCTTAGCACTTAGGCCGCACGAAAACGGGTAGTGGGTGGTAGTTCGTGGGTAGCTTGCTGACTCCTGCTTTAGTTAAAAGAAAGTATGAGGCACCTCAACCAGTTCTAACTTATGGTTTTATTTGGATTTTGGTTCAAACAACAAAGAGTTAAACAACGTACAGTCAGGGAGATGTGAACATTGATTGCCTATTTGAGGACATGAAACTGCTAAAATGTTTTAAAATGTGCTAGTGATATTGTGTTCATCTTTATTTCTTATCCTTTAGAAATATGTAGTGAAATGTTTACAGATGAAAGAATAAGGCATCTGCCATGTGCTCCAAAATAATCTGGGTATAGAGGAAGTGGGTGGGGGATATAGATGAACCAAGGCTGGCCATGTCCTGATGACTGGAGAAGCTGGGTGAAAGGTAAATGGGGACCCATTATTCTGTTTCCTCTACTTTTATTTGTGTGTGAACATTTTCGTAATAAAAAGTGAAAAAACCCAAACCAGACCAAAACCAACATTAACCAAACGAAAAACCCCAAATCCAAAACCACAGCTCAATCAGTGCACAGCTTTTGATCTCCTATCCTATTCACCTGGGGACAGATGTATGGCTTCATGGCCTGGAAGTGCAGGAGCACAGTCTGCTCCTGTGGGCACCGTCCTACTACAGTACCCTGAACGGCAGGGGTGGCGGGAGCTACTGCAGTTGGAGGCAGGGGCGAGGAACAAGGTAGACAGATCCCAGGCAAGCTATGGGGACTGTCATGGACTCGCTCTAGCTCTGGGCAGTTCTAGTCTTAGGGGTGGGAGCCTTGGTAGAAATAGTGTGCACTACTTCTACCAAGTAGTAGAAAGTGTTCCAGCACTCTCTGCCATGGAGGATCCCCTCAGAGAGGTACCTGGGTCTCCCTCTGGGCCCTTCCAGAAGTAGGAGCCCATCCTCCCCCAGCCCTCCTGCCCAGCCTGGCTGCCTGAACAGCCCTGTGGCTCTTGTTCCTCCACCTCAGCTCCTTCACATGATGCCAGGAACCTCATGAGGGCCAGGAGTTAATCACCCACAGACGTTCACTATAGGAACTTCAAAGGGCTATATTTTAGGAAGAAGAAAGATGACCTCAGAGGGACCCACCAGGCAAATCTAAGCAAATATCTGTATAATATAATAATGGTAATAATAATAATAATAAAAATAATAATGTGAATTTGGGGTTAAAAAAGGGCAGAACTAAAATAGCATGGAAGGGGCAGATTGGAGTGAAAGCATTCCAAGGTCCTCACATTGTTTCAGAGAGGTGTTTAGGATATTACTTTTAGACTTTGAGCATGAATGTTAAAATTTCAAGGGCAATAAGTAAAAGAATAGAGTGTCAACTTCCAAATGAATAGAGAGAAAGATGTAATACACACCTAAGATCAGATCTGTATGAAGAATATTATAAAACTCCATTGAGGGGCTTCCCTGGTGGCGCAGTGGTTGAGAATCTGCCTGCCAATGTAGGGGACACGGGTTCAAGCCCTGGTCTGGGAAGATCCCACATGCCGCGGAGCGACTAGGCCCGTGTGCCACAGTTACTGAGCCTGCGCGTCTGGAGCCTGTGCTCCGCAACAAGAGAGGCCCGCGCACCGCGATGAAGAGTGGCCCCCGCTCGCCGCAACTAGACAAAACCCTCGCACAGAAACGAAGACCCCACACAGCCATAAATAAATAAATTAATTAAAAAAAAAACTCCATTGAAATACATTAAACAAGTCCTAACAAATAGAGAGACATAATATGTAATAGATCGAAGACTCAATTTTGTAAAGATGTCAAAATTGCCAAATTGATTTCTGGATTCAGTGTAATGTCAATCAAGATGCCAACAGAGTATTTTGAGTACCTTGACAAGCTAATTCTGAAATATTTATGGAAGGGCAAAAGCTCAAGAAGAGTCAAGAAACTCCTGAGGAAGAATAAGGAGGGGGAATCTGAAGATATCCATATATTAAGATTTATCATAAAGGTATAGTAATAAAGATTGTATGATAGTAGCACAAAGACAGACACATTTGCCAGTGGGGTAGAATACAGCCAGCAACGTTCTGCTTGTCCATGAAAACCTGACACGTGACAGAGGTGGTCTTGCTCATCACAGAGGGGGGGAAGGAGAAACTATCAGTAAGTGATGCTGAGATAAATGATTATTCATATAGGGAAAAATCAGATTGGATCTCTGCCTCACACATACACAAAAATCAACTTCAGGTTGATTAAACGAAAAAGACAACATTTAAAAACTTTTGCAAGAAAATACAGGAGAATATTTTTCTGACTGCAGGGCAAGGAAGGACTTCATGAAAAGACACAGAGAGCTAACCACAAAAGAAAGAATTGGTAAATTCTACTTCCTTAAAGTCCATAATTTCTCTTCATCGAAAGACTTCACAAAGAGAGTGAAGAGACAAGCCAGGAACTGGAAGAAAATACGTGTAAACAAATACAACCGACTAAAGATGAGTATCAAGGATATATAAACAGCTCCTACAAATCAGTAAGAAAGCAACTCCAGAGAAAAATGGGCAAAAGACACGAACAGGCACTTTTTAAAAGAGGAAGTCTAAATGACTAATAAATATATGTAAAGGTCTCAATCTTATTAGCGATCAGTTAAATGCAAATTAAAACTTCAGTGAAGTACTATTTTACATCCACTCACCTGGAAAAATTAAGTAAGATGGTACTAAGTGTTGGTGAAGATGTAAATCAACAAGAATTCTTACACATTGCTGGTGGAAGTGAAATTGGTACCAACAATTGGGAAAACGTTTTAGTGTTCTATTGTAAAGTGGAACATTTTCATACCTTCTTAGCTATTAAATCCTATAGACTCTCTTGCATGCATACACCAGGACACAATTTGGGTTCTTTTCAATAGTTTTCTAAATCCAAATTAGAAAACAAAACAGAACAAAACCAAGTGGTTTTATCACCATATCAATAAAATGTGGTCTATTCACATAATGGAATATTTTCCAGCACGGGAAACAAATTACAGATCTGTACAGCAATGTGTATGTATTATAGAGACAACTTTAAAAGAAGCAGATTGCAGAAGGTAATACAGCGTGATACGATTTTTTGTGTGTGTGTGTGATACGATTATTACAAGCTTCAAATAAGCAAAACGAAATAACGTGTTAGGACTACAAAGAAGAGATTTTTAAAAAGTTTTAAAAAGCAAGAGCATGATAGACTGGAGAGAGGTGACCTCTGGGGGATGGGGGTGGAGGTGAGGGTGGGGCAGGGAGATAGGATCAGGGAAGAACACACAGGTAGGAGGAGCCTCTGTGCTAGGTGTGTTGCGGTTCTTACGTAGGATGGTGTTTTCACGGGTGGTAATTTTATCGTCCTGTTTCATAACTACATGTATTCCATGGATTCTTTTGTACATATATTACATATTATGTATATAATTTTAATAAAAACATATAAAAGATTATCGATCGCTCGATCTGGTCTGAATCGCCCAAGATTTTAACTCCTGAGCGTACGTCCCCAAGCCCTCCTAACTTGGCGTCAACCCCTATCTCCAGAGGTCGCTGCTCTGTCTGCTCCGTGGACCTTCAGCTTCTCCAGCCGCATCAGATGCCACCTCTGAGTCTTACAGAAACTGTTCTGTTACTTTCCACCCCAATCGCCTCCTACGCCGCCTTTCCCTGCCTTTCCTCTCAAAGCGCCCCCCACCCCCGCGGCCCCGCGCAGGTTCCTGGGCTTTCAAGCGCCCCCATCAGCGCCGGCTGTGTTCGGGCACGTGCTCACCGCGCACGCGCCGCCCTCGCCCCGCGCGCTCTGGCCGCGCGCCCCCGCCGTTCGCTGCGCGCCCGCGTGCCTAGCCTGCGCCACTCCGCCCTCCCCGCGAGCAGCGTCCCGGACCCCGCGGCTCTGCCGACCCGGGGCCGCGCCGACTGGGAGCTGGCCTGGCGCGTCGCCCCCTGCGAGGCCCGGGGACCGGCGGGGCGGCAGCAGCGGGATGGGCCTGAGCCCCGCCGCCGAGCGCGAGTGCGGGCGCCTCCTCCCTAGGTTCCCCCGGCCCCGCCTCAGGCCCGCCTCGAGAACCGCGAGTGTGCGGACGAATGACACCCAGCCGGCTCCTGGACTTTCGCCTGGGCCCCAGTCGGGTCGCCGCGGGAGGGGGGCTCCTCCTCACCAAGCCCCCACGCCCGGGCCTGGAACCTTCCGGGGTCGTTCTCCAGGCCCCAGCAGGCCGTCGGACCCCCCAGAAAGGTCACCATGATTTCTTTCAACTCTCCTTCTCGTAGATATTTGTTCATTGTGCGAAATGCTTGTTAACCGAAATGAGTGAATATTTCGGAATGGTCGTTGGTTATTAATGTAATCGAAGCGAGCCAGGCGTCCAGTGACTCTCTCGAGTATTTACCTTCCTGTCGTATTTAGGGTGGAAATGGGACAGACGGGGTAGCTGCCGGGCAGGTAGAGTTATAACAACAGCTCTAGCTCCGCAGAAGCTTCTGCCGTTGGGTTTAGCCCCGAGGGTTCTGCCATCTGGGATAGAAGCATCCTCTTCCCGAGTCTGTACCCAGGAATTCCAAAGCCTCTCTTTCCCGGAGGAACTGAGCTCTCTCCAGGATGGTCTCACAACCCCCTTTATCCCACAGTTTATTGAGGGCTAACCAGGTGCCAGGCTTGGTTCTAGACTGGAGCTCCCACCTTTGCATAGCTGTCAAGGTGCTCGCTCCAACCCTCCTTTCATGGGTTTCACGCCCCATAGAAGGCAGCTGTGGTTTAAATATTCAATAACATTTTTTTCCCCCTTGAATTAGAAGAACATGTGGGATCTCAAGTGTTGGTCCAGCTCTTGCCCAAGCAGCCACAGCAGGGTACGTTAGAACAGGGCAGAAGCAGCGTCCAGCAGGGGTAAGATTCTTTCTTTGTATGGAAGGACTGGGTCTTTGGGTGGTTAGAAGCCTTTTGAAGAACCGACTTTGATGACAGTTTTGTAAAACAAATCCTGAGCTGGTTTTGTGAACCAACCTACCACTAAGGAAGGCTGGTGTGCTCCTGGTAATAACAGCCAGAGGGCAGTCCTGGGACCTGCTGGAGGGAGGCTACCTTGTAGCAGTTTTTCTAGCCGCAAGGCCATTCTGCAGACTCCTGAGAACTGAATTGCTTTCCAAGAGTGCTTACAATATTTTGCCAGCGGGGCTCAGTAACTAATGAATGATGCAACCTTCTTGCCAATTTCTGCAATTCGCTTTCATTAAAAACATGATAGTTGATTTCTATTTAAAATTCTGAGAGCTGAAGGTTTGGAGAAGAGCAATATGGAAAATGAGGGGTTCCCCCACTCCCCCGCTCCCATATACTGTACTTTTGGAGAAGAGTTAAAATTTGGGGAAGGTAAAGAAAATGCCATTTGGGGGTTGGTAATGTATTAGATGTGTACGTATGCTTTCTCATTTAACCCTCTTGGCAACTCTGTGAGAAAAATATTAGCATCTCTATTTTATAGACAAACTGAGGTTCAGACAGACTAGTTTACTAGCTCAAGGTTGAACAGCACGTATCAGAGACAGGATTCAAACCCAGGTCTTTTTGGCCCCCATGTATCTCACTCTGCTTTTCTACCCCAAAAGCATATTCCTGCCTTTAGTTTCAGTCGTCTCCTGTAACATTTTGTTTCCAGGGACAAAATATACTGATCTCTTTCACATTACTTGCAGTTACAGCGTTGTCAACAAGATTTCTCAGAAATATGGAGCTAATTATTGGAAGAAACAGATGAAGAGTTCAAGGGGCTTGCCTCTGGCCAGGAGGACTGGGAGGGGAAGGGAAAGAACAGAAGCCTGTTACATTTCCTTATAAGTCATTATGTACAGTTACCATTTTTAAAAAAGCTATGTCCAAGTATCACTTTGATAAATATTAAAAAAAAAAAAAAAAGATTATCAGAGGGGGGAAAAAGCCCCTGAAAGCAACTCATTGCTGTCATTAGCATTTTAAACAATTGTCTGAAAAGCAAAAAACAGCCATTATTTTGTATGACAGCAAATGGCATCACAGAAACAAGCTTCGGGGGTGGGGGGTGGGGAATGTTTCCTATAATCTGAAAACTAAACGGTATCTTAAAATCGTAAATCTGAAGTAATACAGAATTTCCAATAATTGTGAAAAAGTGTTTTGTTTATTAACTATATGATCACAAAATTCATTTAGGGAGAAGCCCTTAGAGTCCACAACCAACCAGAAGAGAGCAGAGTGGAATTCAGCCCCGGAGCCTGGGAGTGCGGGAAGGTTAATAAAGCAGGCAGCAGAGGTGGGTATCTCGGGAATTCTCAGACCAGGCATATCTTTAACTTCCTGGCGACTTCTTCCCTACATAATATTGTATTTTACTTTATTTATACTGTGGCAGGTTCAATTGCGCACTGATTTGGGATGTTGCTTATGCCTTTAAAATTTTTTAAAAACAGCTTTACGGAGCTGATTATTGAGCTTTATTGCGGTATAACTGACATACAATAAACTGCATATATTCAGAATATACAATATACATTTGGATACGTTTTGACATATGTATTCACCCATGAAACCATCACCACAATCAAGATAACGAACATCTCCATCACTCCCAAAGCTTTCTTTGTTCCCTTCTGTAAACCCCTTCTTCTTCCCACTCCCATCCCCAGGCAACAACTGATGCACTTTCTGTCATTATGCGTTAGTTTGCGTTTTCTAGAGACTTATATAAATGGAATCATATTGTACGTGCTCTTTTTTGTCTGTCTCCTTTCACGTAATTATTTCAAGTTATATCCATGTTGCAGGTTATCAATAGTTTATTCCTTGTTATTACTGAGCAGGATTTCATTGTATGGATAGACCACTATTTTTCCATTCACCCGTTGATGGGCATTTGGGTTGTTTCCAGTGTCTGGCTGTTACAAATAAAGCTGCCATGAACATTTGTGTACAGATCTTTGTATAGACATATGTTTTCTATTGGGTGAATACGTAGGAGTATAGTGGCTAAATCATTTGGTAGATGTTTGTTTAACTTACTGTTTTCCACAGTGGTTGTGCCATTTTACATTCCCACCAGCAGCATGTGAGAGTTCCAGTTCCTCCTCGTCCTCATCAGCATTTGGTTTGGTCAGTCTCTTTAACTTTAGCTATCCTAATATGTATGTAGGGATCTCATTGCTGTTGTAATTTGCATTTCCTTAATGACTAATGATGTTGAACATCTTTGCATGTGTTTATTTGCTTTCCTTATATTTATATATAGTCTTTGGTGAAGTATCCAAATCTTTTGCCTGTTTTTTCTCTTGGTTTATCTGTTTGAGAGTTCTTCAGAAATTCTGTATACAAGTACAGATGAAGTTCATCACCACCTGCAATATTTTCTCTCAGTCTGTGGTTTGTGTTTTTGTTTTCTTAACAGTATCTTTTGAAGAACAAAAAATTTTAACTCTGTTGAGGTCCAATTTATAAGTTTTTCTTTTATGAATTGTGCCTTTGGTGTTGTATCTGAGAAATCTTTGCCTAAACCAAGGTCACAAAGGTTTTCTCCTCTTTTCTTCCAGCTATTTTAAAGTTTTAGTTTTTACGTTTAGTTTTTACACATTACATTTACATCTTTGATACATTTTGAGTTGATTTTTGTATATGGCATGAGGTATAGATCAACATTTATTTTTTTTTCCTCGTGGCTATCAAGCTATTCCAGCACCATTTCTAGAAACGACTATCCTTTTCCCACTGAGTTGCCTTTGCACCTTGTAAAAAACCAGTTACCCACATACTAGGGGGTCCCTTTCTGGGCTATTTTATTCCATTGATCCTATTTGTCTATTGTAAGGCCAATACCACACTATCTTGATTACTGTAGCTTTGTAATAACTCTTGAAGTCAAGAATGTTAACCCTCCGATTCTGTTGTTCTTCTTCAAAGTTGTTTTGGCTATCCTAGGTTCTATAAAACGCCTGCTGAGATTTTCCCTGGAATCACATCAAATCTTTAAGAGAATTGGTGTCTTTACAATATTGTCTCCTGACTCATGAACAAGGTGTTCTATTTACTTAGGTCTTCTTTAATTTCTCTCAGCAGTGCTTTGTAAATTTCAGCTTCAGATCCTGCACATCTTTTTGAAAGTATTTCATACTTTTTGATACTATTGAAATGGTATTTTAGAAAATTTAAAATTTCAATTTTGAACATTTAAAGTGAAAAAAATGTCAATTTCTGATTGTTTATTGCTAGCAATTGGAAATACAATTGACCTTTGTCAGGGTACTTAGATAAGGATACTTATCTTGTATCCTTCAACCTTATTTACTGACTTATTTACTTGAGTAACTTTTTTTGGGTCGATTCCATCAGACTTTTTACATATCATGTCAACTATAAAGACAGTTTCACTTTTTCCTTTCCTAGCTGGATGCCTTTATTTTTGTCTTAAATTGTACTGATACTAGCCAGAATCTTCAGTACAATGCTTAATGGAAGTGGTGGGAGCAGACATCTTTGTCTAATTCCCTAACTGAGAGGGAAAGCATTCAGTCTTTACCATTTAGTATGATGTAAGCTGTAGGTTTTTCATAGATGCCTTTTATTAGGTTAAGAAAGTTCCTTTCTTTTACCAGTTTGTTGAGAGTTTCTTTGAAAAAAAAATCAGGAATAGACATTGAATTTTTTTTTTTTTAAACATCTTTATTGAAGTATAATTGCCTTACAATGGTGTGTTAGCTTCTGCTTTATAACAAAGTGAATCAGTTATACATATACAATATGTTCCCATTTCTCTTCCCTCTTGCATCTCCCTCCCTCCCACCCTCCCCATCCCACCCCTCTAGGTGGTCACAAATCACCGAGCTGATCTCCCTGTGCTATGCGGCTGCTTCCCACTAGTTATCTATTTTACATTTGGTAGTGTATATATGTCCATGACACTCTCTTACCCTGTCACATCTCACCCCACCCCCTCCCCATATCCTCAAGTCCATTCTCTAGTAGGTCTGTGTCTTTATTCCCGTCTTGCCACTAGGTTCTTCATGGCCTTTTTTTTTTTTTTTTTTCCCTTAGATTCCGTATATATGTGTTAGCATACTGTATTTGTTTTTCTCTTTCTGACTTACTTCACTCTGTATGACAGACTCTAACTCCATCCACCTCATTACAAATACCTCCATTTCATTTCTTTTTATGGCTGAGTAATATTCCATTGTATATATGTGCCACATCTTCTTTATCCATTCATCTGTCGATGGACATTTAGGTTGCTTCCATGTCCTGGCTATTGTAAATAGAGCTGCAATGAACATTTTGGTACATGACTCTTTTTGACCTATGGTTTTCTCAGGGTATATGCCCAGTAGTGGGATTGCTGGGTCGTATGGTAGTTCTATTTGTAGTTTTTTAAGGAACCTCCATACTGTTCTCCATAGTGGCTGTATCAATTTACATTCCCACCAACAGTGCAAGAGTGTTCCCTTTCCTCCACACCCTCTCCAGCATTTATTGTTTCTAGATTTTTTGATGATGGCCATTCTGACCGGTGTGAGATGATATCTCATTGTAGTTTTGATTTGCATTTCTCTAATGATTAATGATGTTGAGCATTCTTTCATGTGTCTGTAGACCATCTGTATATCTTCTTTGGAGAAATGTCTATTTAGGTCTTCTGCCCATTTTTGGATTGGGTTAGACATTGAATTTTAACAAATGCTTTTTCTGTACCTATTGAGATGATCATATAATTTTTCTTTTTTAGTTTGAATTATATTGGTTGGTGTTCAGATGTTATAACAACCTTGAAATCCTGGCGGGGAAAATCACATGTGGCCATGATGTATTATTCTTTTTATATATTGTTTTATGCAATTTACAAAATTTTGCTTTGAATTTTTGCATTTATGTTCATAAAGGATATTAATTTGTTAAATTTTATTTTCTTGTAGTTGTCTGTTTTGGTATTACGGTAATGCAAGCCTCATAGAATGAGTTTGGAAGTATTCCTACTCCACAGAATTCTTGTGAAGAATTGGTATTATTTTTTCCTTTAATGTTGGTTAGAATTTACCAGTGAAGCTGTCTGGGCCTGGTGTTTTCTTTGTTTGAAGGATTTTAACTACAAAATCAATTTCCTTCATATATTTTGGGATATTCACATTATCTGTTTCTTCTTGAGTGAGCTTTGTCAAATATATTGGCATAAAGTTGTTCATAATTTTCCCTTGTTATCCACTTAGTATCTGTAGGACATGTAATGATGTCACCTCTCTCATTCCTGACATTGGTAATTTGCGTCTTCTCTTTTTTTTCCCTGATCAATTCGGTTAGAGTTTTAACAATTTTATGGATTTTCTCAGAGAACCAGCTTTTGATTTCATTGATTTTCCTCTGTTGTTTTTCTGTTTTCTATATCTCTGATCCTGTTCTGATTTTTATTATTTCCTTTTTTCTATTTACTTTGGTTTTAATTTGCACTTCTTTTTCGGATGTCTTAAGGTGGAAGTAGAAGTCACTGATTTCAGACTTTTCTTCTTATCTATTATAGGCATTTATTACTATAAACTTCCCCATAAGCACTGCTTTGTGGTGTCCCACAAGTTTTGGCATGTTGTATTTTCATTTTTGTTCAATTCAAAGTAATTTCCCCCCCCCCTTTTTATCTCCTATGGGTTATGAAAAATGTTATTTAGTTTCCAAATGCTTGGAGATTTTCCAAGATATCTTTTGGTTATTAATTTATTCTGTTGTGGTCAGAGAATGTATTTTGTATGACTTGAATCCATTTCAATAATGAGACTTGTTTTACAGCCCCAGATATGGTCCATCTTCGTAAATATTGTTAGTTTTTGGGAAGAACATGTATTCTGCTATTGTTAGATGGAGTAGTCTATAAATATCTATTAGGTCAAGTTGGTTCATAGTGTTATTCAGGTCTTCTGTTTATATTTTTCTATTAATTACATAGAGGAGTACTGAAATTTTTGACTATAATTGTAGATTTGTTTATTTCTCTTTGTAGTTTTATCAGTTTGTTTTTAATGGATCATAGGGCCCTATTATTAGATATGTAAACATTTAGTCTTGTTATTCATTATTGATGAATTGATTCCTTTATTATTACAAATAATACCTTCTTTATTCCTAGAAAGATTCATTGCTTTGAAATCTACTTTGTCTGATATTACTATAGTCACTCCAGCTCTTTCAATTAGTGTTAGCATGGTATGTCATTTTCTTCCTTCTACTTTTAACCTATTTATGCATTTATATTTAAAATGTGTTTCTTGTAGGCAGCATAGAGTTGGGTTTTATTTTTTTATCCGATCAACAACCTCTACCTTTTAATTAGGACGTTTAGACTGTGTACTTTAATGTGACTATTGATAGGCTTAGATTTAGGTCTGCCATCCCACTGTTTATTTCCTATTTGTCCTATCTGGTTTTTGGTTTCCTTCTCCTTTTTTTCTGACTTCTTTTTGATTGAGTGTTTTTTGTGATTCAGTTTTATTTCATTTGTGGTTTATTGACTATAATTCCTTGTGTTTTGTAATTTTAATTCTTGTTTTAGTTTTTATATTCTACATTTTTAACTTATTATGGTCTACCTTCGAGTGATAGTATACCACTTTATTTATAGTATAACAAGCTTACAGTAGTTCCATTTCTCCATATCTGGCCTCACTGCATTATTAACATACATTTTGCTTCTACATATGTTATAAATCCCAACATACATTGTTGTTATTGTATTTTTGCTTAAGCTGTCAGTTACCTTTTTAAAAAATGAAAACTTTATTGAGATATAATTCACATACCTAAAATTTATCCTTTTAAAGTGTACCATGTGGTGGTTTTTAGCATATTCACAGAGTTATGCAACCATCATAATGGTCTAATTTTAGAATGCTTTCATCACCCTAAAAAGAAACTCCACATCCGTTAGCAGTCTCCTCATTTTCCCTTGTCCCCAGTCCCTGGAAACCACTAACCTGATTTTTGTCTCTAAGTATTTGCCTCTTCTGGACGTTTCACGTGAATGGAATCATACAATCTGTGATCTCTTGTATCTGGCTTCTTTCACTTAGCATAATGTTTATAAGGTTCATCCATGTTGTAGCCCGTGTCAGTATTTCATTCATTTTTATTGGCCAGTGGTGTTCCATTGTATGGATATACTATTAGTACATTTTGTTTAGCCATTCATCAGCTGATGGACATTTGGGTTGCGTCCACCTTTGGCTGTTAGGAATAATGCTGCTATGAACATTCATGTACAAGGGTGGACCTGTGTCCACACTTTCAGTTCTCTTGGATATATACAGTTATCTTCTAAAAGAATTTAAATTATAAGAAAAGGTGAGTAGATTGATCCGAAGTTTTGAAGGTGTCTTCTAGCAGTGATTATAGTGTCATGTGGTCCAAGGTACTCAGGGTCTGCTAGAGAGCTTGGCCGTCACAGTTACTGCTGGGCTCACTATGACTCGCTATTCTACTTGTTCAAATGGAGGTGAGACTCTTAATCTCTTTAGTAAAATAATAATCCTTACAGTCAAAGGTTTTTATTTCTCATTCTATGATAGGAGAGGAAGGCGCCAATTGAGTTGGTCTCAGTTGTATGGTTTAGGAATATAGAGGCGTCAAGATTCCAACATTATTACCAGGCTGGTGAGTTATCAAGCCCAACCACCAATAGGAATTTCAGTTTCTCCTTGAACTACAGCAATTTCTAGGATGTCTCAAGACCACTTTGTTCAGATGATATTCTAAGGACTGATTTATATTAACAGAGAACAGAACAAGTTGGTGACAGTTATGAATATTCAGGAAGCCTCCATATTGCACAGTATCTCAAGCCTGATACTCTTGTAAGTGTTTTCAATTTGATACTTTATCAAGTCAGATTCTTTAGCAAGCTTGATGCTGCGGAAAGATACAGGTATCTCTGCAGCTGCAGGGTGGCCATCACTTTAAACACTTAATTTTATTTATTTATTTTTAACATCTTTATTGGCGTATAATTGCTGTACAATGGTGTGTTAGTTCCTGCTTTATAACAAAGTGAATTAGCTATACATATACATATATCCCCATATCTCCTCCCTCTTGCGTCTCCCTCCCACCCTCCCTATCCCACCCCCCCTATCCCACCCCTCTAGGTGGTCACAAAGCGAAGACTCCTTTTAAATGGAAATTTATAAGGACTTGCAGTTTTTAAGATTAGGCTCTGGAGTTTCTTTAGTATATGTGCTGCCGAAGTGAGCACTCTGGAGTTTCTTTTGATAACGTTATAAGCAAAAGCAGGTCTGTAGAACTCAGTGTTACTGGCAAAAATGTAATACGAGATGAATAGGATTTTACTTAATAATAGCAAAATAAGGAGTGTATAGCATTTCTTCTCTACAGTTTTTTACTCAGCAGAGATCTGTGAGGATAGTCTTGTCCCTGGCCTAAAGGTGCTTGTGGACTATTTGGGTAATAGGAGGAAGAGAGGAACTTATGTTATAATATGACAAGCAACATCATTACCAGCTCCCCATATGAAACTCTGTGTAACATTAATACACGGTTTCATTCACTTGCCCCCGTTTCAGAGAGTCAGGACAAAAACCTGCTGGGATGTATCACTTCATGCTGTTCTGTTTTCATCTTAACCTGATTGAGGTCTGCGTGTAGGTCTTTGACGGACATGCTTACTTTTCACCTTCACTAACCTCATGCCATTTTGAGGCTCTGGATACATCCCTTCTATCATTTGACTCCTATTTCTGCTGATTTCATCAAGACATGTACATACCCTTTAAAATACATGGAACGACTTACTGTTTTGTGTAACAGGGGTGAATTAATGCCAAGATAGGACAGCTGAAATAAATGCATCTTGAGGTCCTAGCACATGAGGAGCGCCAGCTCTTTTACTCAAATGAGGCCTCAGAGATTGCTCACCATGGACACACGTCCACCCCCACCCTGCCCACATTCTTTCCTTTTTGCTTTCTATCGTCTGGATCTGTATATCATCTCCAGATTCATCTTGTATCTCTCTCCTCCCCCTGATCACTCTGTACCAGCCATCCCCGCCTCTTTTCTGTACATTTCATGAACCCAAGTCCTCCCTTTCTCAGAGCCCTTGCACTCACTGGGTTGCCAAGACTGCTCTTTCCTGGTTTTGCAAATCCAGCTCACATATGTTGTTATGGACTTAGTGTATGTGGGTCCCTCCCTCCCCCCCACCACATTCATATGTTGGAGTCCTAATCTTCAGTATGACTCTATTTGGAGTAAGAAGTAATTAAAGTTAAATGGGATCATAAGGGTGGGGCCCTAATATGATAGGATTAGTGCCCTTATAACAAGGGACACCAGAGAGCTAGCTCTCTCTCTCCACACACAAAGAAGTAGTCACTTGGGAGTTCCCTGGTGGTCTAGTGGTTAGGATTCGGAGCTTTCATTGTTGTGGCCAGGGTTCAGTCCCTGGTTGGGGAACTGAGATCTCCCATGTGTCGTCATGTGAGCTTGCGGTGAGGGGGCAGCTGCCTACAAGCCAGGAGAAGAGGCCTCAGAGTGAAACCTACCTTGCTGGCACCTTGGTCTTTGGACTCGCCAGCCTCCAGAACTGTGAGAAAATAAACTTCCCTTGTTTAAGCCACCCAGTGTGTGATATTTTGTTATGGCAGCCCAAGCAGACCAGTGCGTGTCTTCTGGTCAGAAAGGCCCTCCCTGACCTCTCTATGGGAAGGCTGGCCCCTCCACAGGGGCTCTTGATCTCAGCCCCTCCCACTTTTTCAGGACCCTTTGCCACTGATTAATCTTCTCTCTCTGCCGCCTTCAACATCTCCCTCCCACTGGAGCCATGCTACCAGGACTCACATGTGCTGTCGTCTTTCCTGTCTTGAAAATGCCCTCCCTGGACCCCTGTTTCTGTCCATTTCCCACCTGGTGCCCCTCCTCCCTTTCACAACCAGTATCCTGAAGGATTCGTCTGCCCTCATGGTCTCCTGTCTATAACTGGTGTCAGAAAGACCTCCACCTCCACCGTGATGGGGTCCCTTTCTTCTTCTAGAGTCTCATCCGACCTTCTCTCCCTGCATATTCAGCCACGCTAAACCCTCCTGCCCAAGAGTCTTTGTCCTGCCCCTGCCTGGAATGACCCTCCAGATGGTCACATAATTTTCTTCCTTGTGCCCTTACCTTCTCAGCCTAAATCTTACCTCTTCATAGAGGTCTCTCCTGCCCTTGGGGCCCAGAATGTATCCACAGTCACCCGCTACGACACCACCCCCTTTCAGTTGGATTATAGAAAACCAGCTTTAGCTAGTATAAGTCAAGAAGAGATTTTTTAAATTGGAAGGTTACTAGGGTAACTTAGAGTCAGGGAGGACTCACTGTAGGAACCTGGGCAGATCTGGGCTCTTTAGAGGCTGGAACCAGGATCTGGGCCCCTGCCGCTGCCAGGGGATCCTGTCTGTCTGGCCACCTCTCCCCTTGGTTTCTTTCAGATCGATGACCTCAATTTTCTTCTGCATCAACAGCTTCTTCCATGTGGTTTAGAGAAGGGAGGCCCCGCTTAGCAACCCCAGAAGAAATAGACAGCATCTCTTCCCTTGCTTTAAACACAAAAAATCCTGAAAACAGACAAACAAACAGACCCCAACCAACCAACCAAGCACACACAAAAACCCCCGACCTCATAGATACAGAGAACAGATTGGTGGTCGCCAGAGGCAGGGGGTGAGAGGTGGGCAAAATGGATGAAGGGGGTCAAATGGTACAAATGTTCAGTTATAAAACCGAACAGCCTGTGATGTACAGCATGGCGGCTATAACTAATAATGCTGTATTGCATATTTGGAAGTTGCTAAGAGACTAAATCTTAGTTCTCTTCACAAGGAAAAACAAATTCTGTAACTATGTATGGTGATGGGTGTTAACTAGACTTATTATGGTGGTGACCATTTTGCAATATATACAAATATCAAATTATTATGTTGGATACCTGAAACTAATATAATGTTGCATGCCAGTTATACCTCAATAATAATTAAAAAAAAAATCCCAAGGGAAAGGCTTTGATTGGCCTGAGTTGAAAGGGTGCAATGATTGGCATCCTCACGAGGATCACAGGGATGGAGAGGAAGGGAGAAATTACCCAAAGAGAAATGAGAGGGCTGCTATCAGAAGAATCCAAACCATCTACCATGGCTACACTTTAGTACGTATGGTACTAAAGTAGTCTTAGCATTCCATCATATCACCCCATTTATTGCCTTAATAGATGTATCACATTATATAGTCATTTTGCTTATTGACTGTCTGTCTCCTTCCAAAAGAGGGCAGAGCTCTTGTCAGCCTTATTCACTACTGTATTCCCAATGCTTAAACTAGTAGGTGCTTGATAAATACTTGTTGATTGAATACATAAAGGGAGAATTTCTGGGGGGAATAAAACCATCGTATTCACTGCAAGGGATTAGAAAAAAGCTCACCATGGCAGATTCATAACAGAGTAATTAGGAGTGAGGCACTCCATTGGGGCATACAATAATCTTTTGACATTTGTAAAATGTTCTTTTGTAAAGACCAACATCTTTGCTCTCTCGGAAGTTCTACTGAGAATGTGTCGAACACCTAGTAAGTGGCAGAGTTGGGATTTGAACCTGGTCTCCTAACAACAAAACCTGTCTTCTTTCTATGACTTTGTAGCTTCCTACCATTCTAACTCGAATCTCTCCTTGGTGTCATATCAGTGTCTGAGGCTTCAGGTTTTATTTCTGAGATATCATCCGGGTTAGGGTCAGAGCTGAAAGTGTAATTCCTAATTCCTGTATCATGATGATTTTCTTCTGCTCCTAGCTTCCCACATCTGCTCCAATGCCTGGTCAGGGACTGACCCAAGAATCAGTGTGTTTCAGAAACAGCTAGGGACTTTACATTTTTACTCCCAGGAGTTCAAAATAAAGCTCTTTCTTTGTGGTTTTGTTCCTGCCTCCCTGCCACATGCTGCAGGCAGGAACGAGCCCTCCACCCACTTCCCTGCACCACTCCTGTCATAGTTATAAGACTTTCAGAAACTGTTATCATCCAGGGGACTTATGAAAGACTGGTTTTTCCAACCAGGTGCCTGTTTCTGGGAGAAGGGCCAGAGCTGGGTTGCCAGCTTGTGCAAAGGAAATAAATAGCAGATGGATGGAGGATTTCGAAGCCATATCTTATTCCAAAGGGAGAGAAAGGGGCAGGGAAACCTTAATCTGGATTTGAAGATTGGAGCATCAGCTGGGAGTGGAGTTCACCCTGGAGGATATAGACAGGTTCCCTAAGGTTCATGAAATGCTGGGGACAGGGTAAAGTCAAGGAAAAAGGAAGGATGGGACCTTGGAAAAGCTCCCAATATGGCTACAACCTTGGCTGCCATGAGAGTCACCTGGGGAGCTCTTAAAATTCTGATTCCCAGGCCATACTCCACACCAATCTTAATTTTTAAAAGCTCCGCAGGTGATTTCCATGTGCAACCAATGTTGAGACCCAAAGCTCAATACCATCAATTTATAGTGGGAGAAACTTCAGCAAGAGAGCAGGTAACTCTAGGTGACTATTAAGTCTGTTGTGAATCCCATTCAAGTTTTCACCTGACTACCCCTATCCAGTGGCAGTATTGCAGGTGGAGAGTATTGAGGAACAAAAGAAAACTTAAAATTCTAAAATCCACTCCCCTCAACCCCAGAAATTTCTGTTTCCTGTACCACAGAGCTTGTTCAACATCCTTGATGACCAGCACGTGGATTTCTTTTGATTTTTTTTTTTTTTTTGGCTGAGACTAGCATCACAATGAACTGTGCTGTTTTCCTACTGGCAGATAATTCGAGGAAAAAACAGCAAGGATAGTGATTCTGCTTTCCAGATGAGAAGGCTAGTTTGGGGCGCCCTCTAGTGGGAGCTCAGTTGCCACCATATTTTCTCTTTAAGGCAGGAGTTGGTTTGGTCAGGGACCCCATTTCTGGTCCTAGCTCTGCCACTGACTTGCCTAGGACCTTGGACGAAGCACTTCATCTTTCCTGGCCTCAATTCCTCCCATGTAAAATCACTGAGTAGATGGTCTGCTTTTTGCCCATAAAAATTCATTCCGTCAAGTGGGCAGGACTTCTGGAGTGGCTAACTGAGCATCTCAGAAAAATCTCCCCAAACAGCAAAAATAAAGCTGGACAAAACCATCAAAGACAACCATTTAAAGACTCTGGAGTTTGACCAAAGGCATACAACAAATTGATAAGTGTTGAATCAAGAAAGCCTACTGAATCTTGGAATCTCAGAACAGTGGAGATCTGTAGTGTCTTAGTAAGTCCCCCACCTCCCCCAGCTCTGTGGTGGGGAAGTTGCACCTGGGTGGGCGGGACATGCCAGGGGGACTGGCAGTGGCAGCAGAGGGCAACTTTATTTGGAGCAGAGTGTGGAAAATTCCATGCCCAGGGATGTTGTTGAAAACAGTAGTTATCTCAGTGACAAACATCATGGACGGCCAAAATTGCAGCTAGCCTGAGGTTGCAGTACTGGTTGGGACAAGTGATGGACTAAGAGACCAGCCAGAGCTTTAATACGGAAACCCAGGTAATGAGACAGCTAAAGAGGGTCTGGAAAAGCTGCTGTTCTCTAAGGGGTGCACAAGGCTGCACACACATTTGGGAGATACTAGAGGGGCCTGCGTGAGTCTCTAGCTCCTGGAGGAACATGAGGCCTTGTGAATGCAGAAAGTAACAGCTGGGACAGACTTTTTTTTTTTTTTTTTAATTTATTTTTGGCTGTGTTGGGTCTTCGTTTCTGTGCGAGGGCTTTCTCTAGCTGTGGCGAGCGGGGGCCACTCTTCATCGCGGCGCGCGGGCCTCTCACTGTCGCGGCCTCTCTTGTTGCGGAGCACAGGCTCCAGACGCGCAGGCTCAGTAGCTGTGGCTCACGGGCCCAGTTGCTCCACGGCATGTGGGATCTTCCCAGACCAGGGCTCGAACCCGTGTCCCCTGCATTGGCAGGCAGACTCTCAACCACTGCGCCACCAGGGAAGCCCTGGGACAGACTTTTAAACTTTAAAACATGAATGAATTCTCCAAACCACACCGAGCTCCGTAGGCAAAGAGTCATGCCTTATTGGCCCAAGATGTGGCTTAACCTCTGACCAGTCACTGGCTGACCATTATTTTTATGCCAGGCTTAAAAATAAGAGAAAGAGAAAACAAACAAACAAACAAAACTGAAGCAGATTACACCAGTGGTTGCATGCTCTGAGGGAAACAGACATCACAGAATCAATCCAGGCAAGCCTCTAAACAAACAAACAAACAAACAACAGCAACCACCAGCCCTGGGGGGGAATCAGAATCCAAACAGCTGAAAGCCAAACACAAAGAGAATATCTTGAAAGCAACAAGAGAAAAAAAGACTCATCATGTACAAGGGAACCACAATAAAATTGATAGCTGGCTTTTCATCAGAAACGACGGAGGCCAGAAAGTAGTGGAATGGCATATGAAAAGTTCCGAAAGAAAAAAAAGCTGTCAACCAAAAATCCTATATCCAGTAAACTGTTTTTCAAAAATGAAGGTAGAGGGGGCTTCCCTGGTGGCGCAGCGGTTGAGAATCTGCCTGCCAATGCAGGAGACACGAGTTCGAGCCCTGGTCTGGGAAGATCCCACATGCCACGGAGCAACTAGGCCCGTGAGCCACAACTACTGAGTCTGCGCGTCTGGAGCTTGTGCTCCGCAACAAGAGAGGCCGTGACAGTGAGAGGCCCACGCACCGCGATGAAGAGTGGCCCCCGCATGGCAACTAGAGAAAGCCCTCGCACAGAAACGAAGACCCAACACAGCCAAAAATAAATATAAATAAATAAAAATTTAAAAAAAAATGAAGGTAGAATAAAGGTAGTCTCAGATAAATGAAGACTGCCTTAAAGGGAATAGCAAAGAAAAATTTTCAGGCTGAAAGAAAGGCACACCAGATAGTAACTAATCCACATGAAAAAATACAAAGCATGGGAGATCTCTGGTGGTCCAGTGGTTAAGTCTCTGCTCTCTCACTGCTTAGGGCCCAGTTTCAATCCCTGGTCAGGCAACTAAGCTCCTACAAGCCATGCGGTGTGGCAAAAAGAAAAAAATAAAAAGTACCCATAAAGGTAATTACATTGGTTATTATTATAAAAGAGTATACATATATATTTTAGCTTTTATCCTAACTAATTTTAAAGACAATCGAATTAAACAGTAGTTATAAAATTTTATTATTGGCCTTTTAACATGCAAAGATGTAATAAATATGACAATAATAGCACAAGGGAGGGAGGCTGAAATGGAGCTATTTTGGATCAAGGATAGGACACTAGACAGTAACTCAAATCAACAGGGAGAAATGTGACTCAATTAAACAGTCCAAAAAAGGCAGAGATCATCTGACTTGATAATACAAGATCCAGTTATATGCCACCTACAAGAGGCATAGTTTAGATTCAAGGTCATAAGTAGGTTGGAAGTAAAAGGATGTGAAAAGATGCAAGCAGAACCACAGCTGGAGTGGTTACACTAATATCAGAAAAAATAGACTTTAAGGGAAGAAGTATTACTAGGAAAAAAGAGAAACTGTTTGCAATGATAAAAGGTTAATTCATCAGGAAGATATAACAATTATAAACACACACATTTAACAGCATAATCCCCAAATTCATGAAGCAAAAGCTGATAGAATTGAAGAGAGAAATAGACAATTCAGAAATAATAGTTGGGGGACTTAAATACTACACTCTCAATGCTGGATAGAACAATGCGACAGAAAATCAGTGAGCATATAGAAGATTTGAACAACGATATTAACCAACTTGACCTAACTGACGTTTACAGAATAGTCCACTCAACAATAGCAGAATACATATTCTTCATAAGCAGACATGAATATTCCCCAGGATAGGCCATATTCTAGGCCATAATGCAAGTCTCAGCAAATTTAAAGGGATTGAAATAATATAAAATATTTCTTTGTTCACATGAAATTAAATTAGAAATTAATAACAGAATGAAATGTGGGAAATCTACAAGTATTTGGAAATTAAAAAACATACTTCTAAATAACCCATGGGTAAAAGAAAAAACAGAGAAATTGGAAGATATTTTGAGTTGAATGAAAATGAAAACAGAGCATATCAAGTTTTATGAGATGCAGTTAAAGCAGTGCTTAGAAGAAAATTTAATATAGGCTGGTGTGGGTTCGACCCCTGGTCAGCGAGCTAGGATCCCACGTGCGTCGTGGCCAAAAAACCAAAACATAAAAAACAGAAGCAATATTGTAACAAATTCAATAAAGACTTTAAAAATACTCCACATCAAAAAAATCTTTAAAAAAAAAGGAAGATTTCAAATCAATAATCCAAATTCCTACCTTAATAAACTGGAAAAAGGAAAGCAAACTAAACCCAAAGCAAGCAGAAGGAAGGAAATAATAAGTATTGGAGCAGAAATCAATGAAATAGAAAATGGAAATAAATGGAGAAAATCAGTGAGGCTGTATGTTGGTTCTCTGAGAAGGTAAATAAAATCGACAAAACTTTGGCTACGTTCATTGACCAAGAAAAAGAAAACTCAAGTTACCAAAATCAAGAATGAAAGAGGTGGCTTACTACCAGTCTTGCAGAAATTAAAAGGATAATAAAGGAATACTCTGAATAACTTTATGCTAACAAATTAGAAAACTTACATGAAATGAACAAACTCTCAGAAAGACACAGATTACAAAACTGACTCAGGAGTAACTAGAAAATCTGAACAGACCTATAACAGGTAAATTGAATTAGTAAATAAAAATCTTTTCACAAGGAAAAATTCAGGCCCAGAGGGCTTCACTTGAGAATTCTACCATACCTTTGAAGAAGAAGAATTACCAATCCCTCACAAACTCTAAAAATAGAGGAGGGAATGCTTCCCAACTCATTCTGAGGTCAATGTTACCCTGATACTAAAGTCAGGCAAAGACAAGAACTACAGACTAATATCCCTTATGAATGTAGACGTGAAAGTCCTCAACAAAATAGTAGCAAACTGAATTCAGCAACATATAAAAAGGATTATACATCATTACTAAGTGAGATTTATCCCAAGAATGGGAGTTTGGTGTAACTCCCCAGCCCAAAGCCAGAACCTGCAGGAGAACCTTTTCCTCTTGCAGTGTCTCTCTAGCGCCCTCTATTGAGAAAGCTCGCATGGTGCTGAGTTTCAAGGAGAAATGCTTACGGGAGCTTATCACAGGGCATGTATACATACGGAGCTGTGCCTTTGGAGCTGGCACTGTCAGCCTCGGTGGCTTTAATAATGAGAGTGGTAGCAGGAGTGGGCGGGTCCCTCGGCCATTTGTGTGAAGAGAGCTTTTTGCAGCCTGGGTTTCTGTAAAGTGATGAAAGGCAGTGTCTTCAGGCTGAGCTGTAGCTGATCCTGAAACAGGGTCTCTGGAGTTCCTTGGGCATGTGAAGTCTCCTTTATTTTATTTTATTTTAGTTCATTTCATTTAATTTCATTTCATTCCATTCCATTCCACTTCCATCATAGGGTAAACCAAGACCCAGACCTGGAGACCTGATTGAGATTTTCCGGACTGGCTACGAGCACTGGGCCGTCTATGTGGAAGATGGCTGTGTGGTCCACCTGGCTCCCACAAGTAAGAGTGATGCTCTATTGAAATACGGATATTGAAGTTAGCAAAGTAAAAAGAAGGGCAGTTAATTACTGTGTTGCTCAGCTGCTGCCTTACTTTAGCAACAGAACACCCAAAGCATGACTGGACCTTCATTTACTGTGTGATACAGCTTGGTCTCTGTCCGCCAAAAACCACTGAGTGTCCAGCCCTAAGACAGATGAAAGTATAAAGATCATTCCTGGGCTTCCCTGGTGGCACAGTGGTTGAGAGTCTGCCTGCCAATGCAGGGGACACGGGTTCGAGCCCTGGTCTGGGAAGATCCCACATGCCGCGGAGCAACTGGGCCCGTGAGCCACAACTACTGAGCCTGCGCGTCTGGAGCATGTGCTCCGCCACAAGAGAGGCCGCGACAGTGAGAGGCCTGCGTACCGCGATGAAGAGTGGCCCCCCCACCCCGCTCGCCGCAACTAGAGGAAGCCCTCGCATAGAAAACGAAGACCCAACACAGCCATAAGTAAATAAATAAATAAATAAATTTAAAACACCAAAAAAAAAACAAAACCATTCCTAAGTTCCCTGACCACCTAGACCACTCTTTCTTTTAAAATAGAAATGTGAGAACCGGAGCCTCCATTTTGTAATGACAGCAGTTCAGTATCCTTCCTCTGTTTCTGAGGGTCCCCTGGGAGGGGTGCAGATGCTTATGTGTTCTGATTGTCACTTGCTTCCTCTTGTCCCCAAATGCTGCATCCACCTGGCTTCCTGGTCACCTTTGGCACCTCCATCCTCACCTTGTCTCCCCGCTTTTCCAACCCGTCCCAGGCTGCTCCGCCCCCAGTGTGGACATCGTTCTTCTTTCATTGCAGCGTTAACACAGGGCTGAGATTAAAGGGGTGACTAATTAAATTTTAGTGGAGATTTGATGGGGGCAGAAGTGGTGATAGTGGAAGATTACAGCACAGAATGTGAAACAGCTTACAACTGGACATCCAGAACCATTGGTCACATGGTGGCCTCAGGAAAAGGGGGAGCTGGGAGAAGGGGAGGCGGGGGCTCCTCTGTGTAATCTTTGATGCTTTTGGGATTTTGCCTCCTGTGCAAGTACTGCCCGTTCAGGATGAGATTACAGAAGGGCACTGGTACCAAATGCCTGTGGCCGCACCTTGTTCACAGCTCTCATCCTTGTCTCCTGTCCCCCTCGGTGGGCCCCGCCTCTCACCTGGCTGAGACCTTCCTGCAGAGCAGAGCCCCTCTCCCCTCGCTTTGCTTCCCCACCCCATCCACTCACACCCGTCCCGCTTCCTGTCTGGATGCCTACACGAAGAATGAAAAATTGCTTCACATTGCATTCATCTCCACCTCTCCTTTCCAGACTAAGTCCAGGAGCCTTCCTCTTGTGTAACCAAAGAGTTGTACAAGTTAACAGTTTTGTCACCACCGCCCCCCATCAGATCTTCCTCCAAAAATGAATTCTGCCATCTTTGTTCCTGAGAGCCGAGTTGCCTACTGCCAGCTTTTGTAAAATCAGCAGATAGTCCTGAAATACTTCAGAAAGGAACAAGGGACATTTCTTGCACTCAGACAACTTACAGAGGGGGAGGGTTCCCACGTTTGCCTATCCATATGGTTGTAGCAGGAAAACAGTCCTGATATTAAATTACCACCCACCTGGCCTTGGGCAGCTTCCAGACCTTCTCTGGAGCTCTCTCTCCTCTAAGGACTGAATATGATAATACAGCAGTTTTCAAACGTTTCTGTTTTTCCAAGCTGTGGAACCCTGTTTTCAAACAAACCCTCAGTGAGAATCCTGATACTTGAGTAGAGAGAAAGGCAGAGTGCCTCTGGGTGGAAGCGGGCTGGAGCGGGTCTGCATGGCCTCACCTGCGCCCCTGCAGTGGTGGCAGAGGGAGGCCTATCCTGGAACCGCACGACAGCCCCTTGTCCAGGAACTGACTCTTACATGTAAGGGTATTCGTCACATGTTTGTGAAGATTACTGGAGTCTGGTTAGGAAAGCAAGACTCCAGTCCTAGGACTTGGTGAGGTCAGTACACAGAGTGGAGTCTGGGCCTACACCATAAGGTACCCCTGGAGCTTGATGAGAAAGAGATTGCAGTGGTGGTTGAAAGTGGGGAGTGCGGAAAGCTGGCCCTTTGCAGTTCATTTAGTCCAACTCCCCATCCTCTGCTGTGTCTTTTAGAGACGGTGAAACCAGGACCCCAAGAGGAGCCATGGATCCAGCGCCTGGAGTGAGCCGGTGCTCTGCCCCGCTGCCCCTTGCAGCTTCCAACTTTGGCTTGTCTTTGGCCCCTAGGTGAGGAATTTGAGGCCAGCGGCATCGCATCCGTCTTCAGCAACCGGGCGGTGGTGACATACAGTCGTCTGGAGGACGTGCTACATGGCTGCTCCTGGAAGGTCAACAACAAGCTGGATGGGACATACCTGCCCCTGCCCGTGGACAAGATCGTCCAGCGGACGAAAAAGATGATCAACAAGATAGTGCAGTACAGCTTGATCGAAGGGAACTGCGAACACTTTGTCAACGACCTGAGATACGGCGTGCCCAGGAGCCAGCAGGTGTGGCAGCCCCTGCCCCCGCCCGGCTCTGACTCGGGGTCTCGGCGCTTGTTGCTGCCTCAGGGGTCCAGTCGGTGATCGGTGTTTCCATTATTATTTGTGGAGCCTTCCATTGCTCCAGGGCGGCTCAGGAGGTGTTTTCTCCTCTACTGACCCATGGAGGAGTAGAGGGGGCACCGGGCTGCATAGGAAGACCACCAGGTGGAATCCCTCCCCAGCCACTTAAGCTGGCATGGTCTCCTCGGTCAAATCATCTTAGTTCTGAAGCTGTTTTCTTCCTTTACAAAAAGGGGAAAAACTGCGGTAGATACTCAGAGCTAAAGTTGCAGACTAGCAGCCCGCGGGCCACATCTGGCCCACAGACGTGTTTTGCTTAGATGACTAGTATTTTTTTTTTTTTAAAGGGAACGCTATTTATTTATTTATTTTGGCTGTGTTGGGTCTTCGTTTCTGTGCGAGGGCTTTCTCTAGTTGCAGCGAGCGGGGGCCACTCTTCATCGCGGTGCACGGGTCTCTCACTGTCGCGGCCTCTCTTGTTGCGGAGCACAGGCTCCAGACGCGCAGGCTCAGTAGTTGTGGCTCGTGGGCCCAGTTGCTCCGCGGCATGTGGGATCTTCCCAGACCAGGGCTCGAACCCGTGTCCCCTGCATTGGCAGGCAGATCCTCAACCACTGTGCCACCAGGGAAGCCCCTATGTATTTTATTTATTTATTTATTTTTTAATTTGAATGACTTGCAAACATTTAAGAATATAGAAATTTTATATAAAAAGATCTGGATTCCCAGCCTCTCTTGGACAACCTATTGATCAGGCCACTGGGCCCTCGTTCCAGCTTGCTAACACCCTATAGGGCCGAGTAGGAGCTCCCCCTTTAGAAAGGGTGTGGGGCATCGGTGTGTCACCTACCAGCTTCACCCACATTCCCTGCCTGGCTTGTGTGCATTTGGGTCTGGCCTCCTTCCCCCCTCCCCGCTCGCCCCCCGCCCCCGCCCCCGCCGCCATATAGGATGGTGATAAATTAAATGCGGTACACTACATGTGAAAAAGCTTTGGAAGCCTAAATACCTGTGACAATTTGAGCTGCTCTTGTTACTATTTGGGCCTTTTACTAAAACCCCATGAGATGAGAGGAGGAAGTGTGTACTGTTGCCTTTTTTTTTTTTTTTTTGTTTATTTATTTATTTATTTATGGCTGTGTTGGGTCTTCGTTTCTGTGCGAGGGCTTTCTCTAGTTGCGGCAAGCGGGGGCCACTCTTCATCGCGGTGTGCGGGCCTCTCACTATCACGGCCTGTCTTGTTGCGGAGCACAGGCTCCAGACGCGCAAGCTCAGTAATTGTGGCTCACGGGCCCAGTTGCTCCGCGGCATGTGGGATCTTCCCAGACCAGGGCTCGAACCTGTGTCCCCCGCATTGGCAGGCAGATTCTCAACCACTGCGCCACCAGGGAAGCCCCCTGTTGCCTTTTTAATAGATTAAAAAGATCAAGGTTTAAAGGTGGAACATAATTTTCCCATTTTCTTTTCTATGTTACTTGTGTTCTCTTGACCTATGGGGCTCGAATCCCAGCGCTGGTCTCTCTACTGTCCCTCTCCCGTTTCTCAGTGAGGGCTAGCAGCCCTGCCCACTCGCCCCCCTCCAGTCTCTGCATCTCGCTCCTTCCTGCTCTGCCTCTTCTCCCCGCCATTCCATGCTTGTGAGACCTTGTACTAGTGCTCGGGCCTGGTGGGCTCTGGGATGCGGGACCTCCTGTCTCTTGAGCATCTGTGCAGGGAAAGAAGACCCCAGGGAGCAAGGGGGTTATAGGAGGTCCTGCTAAGGAGCCTGGGCCTGGCGTTCATGAGACCCAAGCCCAGATCTAAGTGCGGATGCTGTTCACTGTGTCACTTTGTCCAAGTGAGTTCCCCTCCCTGGCTCTCAGGTTCCCTGTGTGTAGAATAAGGGACCCAGTGGCTGTGCTCCTCTGAGCCCCATGCTAGTGGCAGACCGTGGGCTGAATGGCTCTCGGGGAGGAAGGGGACCAGGAGCCCTGGATGCCTCCTGGGGAAAGGGCTCGCTCCTGCCTCTGATGTGCACCTCAGGCCGTCCTGGCTTCTCCAGGTCTCTTGCAGCTCTAGGGTCTTTGGGAATCGAGGGTGGCTTCTTCTTAGGCAGGCCAGCTCCTGACGGGGTGTGGTGAGGTAGGGGTGGGGCAGGGTGCGAGCCTAGGAGCCTCACGGAGGGTCCTATGAACTGGTCTGCTTTGCAGGTAGAGCACATGCTGACGGAGGGAGCGAAGGCTGCCGGGGCGGTGCTTTCAGCCGTGGTGGACAGCCTAAGGCCCAAACCAGCAATGGCCCAAAGGCTCTGAAGAAGAGGAAGAGCTACTGACAGCGGCAGAGAGAATGTGCCTCCTTCCCTCCCCTGCCTTGCTCTCTCCGCCGCCCCGTGTAAGAAAATTGTGAGTTTCTGGAAGAATCTAGAATGTAACCAATTACCCCTCCAGAAATACATCCAATATATGTGCTCATCGACCCCTGGACTTTCAAGGTGGGAAGAACCTAATATTTATTCTGCATCTATTAGGTGCCAGACACTGTGCTAGGCATTTCACATACTTCATCTTACTCTCTTTGTAGGAAGGAGCCTTACTTACTTTTTAGGCTGGACCTAGTCTGTGGCGCTTGAAACATCCTGGAAATCTCTGCCGAACGTTCCCAGGAATGAAGAACTCTTTTCAGAAGGTCTTTTTATTGCCCTTTCAGACCCACAGTGCGATTCAGGGGAGGAGGCCTTTTAGGAAACTTGTAACTCGCTGCTCAGGGCCACCTGTGCCTTCATCTAGGAACACCTTCCCCAAGAAATATTTTCTTTTAACAATTATACGTGAGTTTTATTTTTTTTTAATTTATTTTTTTTATTGAAGTAAAGTTGAGTTACAATGTTGTGTTAAATACTGCTGTACAGCAAAGTGACTCTTATACATACATACATACATTCTTTTTCATATTCTTTTCCAGTATGGTTTATCACAGGATGTTGAATATAGTTCCCTTTGCTATACGGTAGGACCTTGTTGTTTATCCATAGCTTTATTCTTTATTGTCTAAAAAACCTCCCCACTTAAAGTTTAATCAACGAGAGCATTTATCTTGCTTTTCTGCCTCATAAGCACCAGAAAATTAGAAATTTCTATCTTCACCGATTTCAGAGGAATACTTAAAATAATTTAATCAATGGACTTCGGTGTGAATGAGGGAGAGAAAGGAGTGGTTTTTGTGCTTTGAAGAATGTGGACATGATGGAAGATCTAAGATGATGGCTGGAGATTGTTAGTGCCAGCTGAGAGCTGAAGCCACCCCAGAAAGCCAGAGAAGGGCTCTCGAAATGCCCTGGGGAAACATGAGGAACGTGAAGGAACGTGAAGAGAGCAGGATGGAACCTCCGAGCATCTCACGTAAGATCTGTTAGGATCTTCTAGAGTCTTTCTCCTGTTTGGAGGAATAGACCTGCAGGGAAACTCTTCAGTTTCCCCCGCTCTGTTCTGTTCTTAGCAATCCAAACTTGACTGCCTCTTCCTGTTTCCTAGATGCTGGAGTCTGGGTGTGTCTCTTTGATTGTCTTCCCTCTGCCCGTCCCGAGCGGCCCCTCTCTCTGCTTTGCACAGCAGTTACAGGTGCTGGTAGGTGGAGCTCGCCCCCATTTCTGTGAACCACGACTAGGATAAAGCCACTGTCCCTAGTTCCCGTAATCACCCCCTCCCCACCCCACAAAATCACTGGAGTTCCCAATACCCCTCCCTCAGTCTCTTTATTCATGATACGGTCTAGGTTGGAATCTTCCTTTGGAGGAGAGCCCAAGTGCCGGGAATTTATACTTTATAAATTTTAGCTTTGAATTAACTCAGTCATGGATTAGCAAACCTTTTGACCTGAAGATCACTTTGAACTCACAGACCATATTAATCATTAATCAAGGGAACCAGGTGTTGTTTGATTAACAGACCAACAACTCCCCCACCCCAGGGCGTATGTAGTAACTTCGAAATACAGCCCTCATCTGTCTCTCGCTTATTATGTTTGGGACAGAAAGATACTTCCCTGGGTCCTTTCTGGTTTGTACCCAGTGAGGCAGAGACCCTCAGGAGCATTTCAGGGCTTATGTTCACTCATTCATCCAACAGACATTTTGGAGTGTGTGCCACGTGCCAAGCGCTGGCTCCGCCCGCCTCTGCCTGAACCCATGAGCGGTGGTCAGGGCTGGCAGTGAGCAGTTCTGAGATGGTTGGGGGGATGCAAGACACAGTGGAGCATGGGGTGGAGACTGCCTGCTGGACAGTGGTCTCCCCCTGCTTCCAAGCTGTCCATAAAGTCATGAGCTCTGGAATGCACACACCATACTTTGCAGATGAGGAGGGGAGCGTTTCCTAAAGTGTTACTAAAAAACCTGTAGCAATTCCTGCATTCTGGGGTAAAAACAACTCTGCTTTGAGTGGGACCCCTTGGTGAGCCTATTTAGTCTTGTAGGTATAAGGCAGGTACCCACTGTTGGAGGGGAGATCCCAAGGGAAAGTCATCTGAATGCAAATGTTTCTGAGATGTTAAATACTGGTCTCTTGTTTGTGTTCTTATATTTTTTAGTGTTTATTCCTTTTTGCTTTGGGGGGGATGGGTGAGTGGGGATAGTGGTGGCATTGGTTCGCTTGGCATATCACAGGGAACAGAGAACAGAAACGTGCTGTGTTCCTTAATTAGGGAGGCCCAGTCTAAGTGACACATGGCCCACAGGTGCTACGTACAACCCAGATGTTTTGCTTAATGATGGAAAGATGGACTTCGGGAAACCCTGAATAATCTCTGCAGAGATTATTGTGATGACAAAGGGATCTGATTTTGCTGGCCAGGAGTGGGAGATAACGAGGGGAAAATATACCAGTCAGATATGCTAACTGATACGAGGGGAATGAACCCCATCTCTGGGGCAGCAGGCTGAGGGGAGAACCAGACAGAGGGGACCCCCTAGTGACACTGGGAGTAGGGATGAACTGCTCGCCAGTTCCTAGTTTTATGTTTTTGTCTTATGCTTATAATCACCTTTTGTTAGTCGCAAGCCTCCTGCTCGCTGTGTGTGGGGGGGATAAAGGAAGGGGCCAGTGTGCATGGCTTTTAGCACCCGAGAGGGCTGCAGCTATGGGGAGAAGAGGTTCAGGGACCCCCAGAGGGAGTCCATTGGGAGCAAGCAGACCAGAGTTTCCAGGTGGGAGTCCTCTGGAATCTTCTGGGATGGAACTGGATTTCCCGCAGTCAGGCGGGAGGGGAGCTTGTTCAAAAAAGTAAAGATTTTAGGGGCTTCCCTGGTGGCGCATTGGTTAAGAATCCGCCTGCCAATGCAGGGGACATGGGTTCGAGCCCTGGTCCCGGAAGATCCCACATGCCACGGAGCAGCTGGGCCCGTGAGCCACAATTACTGAGCCTGCGCGTCTGGAGCATGTGCTCCGCAACAAGAGAGGCCGCGATAGTGAGAGGCCCGCGCACTGCGATGAAGAGTGGCCCCCACTTGCCACAACTGGAGAAAGCCCTCGCACAGAAACGAAGACCGAACACAGCCATAAATAAATATAAATAAATAAATAAATAAATAAATTAAAAAAAAAAAAAGTAAAGACTTTAAAGGGAATCATGACTTTTGATTTTGCAGGACTGGGATTTTTATGTCACACGTAGTCAAGCACAGCACAAGGGGAGGGGGTGTTGGATGCATGGCATGCTGATGCTAATAGACCATTCTGACCCTACACTGTGCCTACTGAAACTTCTTTTATCACTTTAGCCGAACAATACAAACTTTAAGAATGCTTTCTGAGCCACTCAAAGTTCTGTTCTCTTGAAGTGTCTGTTCCCAGTGCTTTTGAAGCCCACCAGCCCATCGTTAACTGGGCAGATACTTTAACCAGAAGACAACTGTTTATGGACCACATGATGTTTCTTGGTGCAAAGTGGTTCGTTGTTTTTTTTTTTTTTCTTCTTCTTTTTGTTTGATTATGGTGGGTATTAAAAAAAATATATTCGGTTTGCTAGGTTAAATATAAAAAGACTTAATTTTTTCTGTGTGTTTTCAGAAAGATTGCTTAAAGTTCAACTTCAAAGTTAAAGCATATTTGAGTTTGTAGCAACATGGGGGGGGTGCCTTGTAAATGAGTAATTTGGGGTTCTTCCAGTTCCGTTTCAAAAGAAGGGCGTTTGAAAAGAAATCAATGGAGGCCACAGGTTCCTGGCATTTCCATCTTGATGCAGGATGGCTCCCCCAACCTTTGCTTGATGCTGCGAGCCGTGAGCCTGGTGGCAGGGAGAGTTCTGAGTTGGAAAGACAAGGGAGGTCTGGCTGGCTTTAGTGGATTTTCCAGAGCCCTGGCTTCTGCACTTTGCATGAGCATCAGAACCCTCCCTTTAGGCATAATATCATCGAGCTGCCTGATGAGTGAAACGGGAAAAATGGAGCAGCTCTGGGTTAGGCAGGGCCCAGAGCTTCACTTGGGCAGCCTGGGGGGCGTGTGCTAGACCCGAAGCCCTGGCGGACGGGCTCCGCCAACAGCTGAGGGGAATAAAGTAATAATGACAAGGACAGCAGTGACATTCGCGGAGCGTTCACGCTGTTCCAGGCGCTGTTTCTTTCTTTTTTTAAAATTTATAGTAAATTTTATTAAAACAATTTTTTTAATGTAATTTTTATTTTATATTGGGGTATAGTTGATTTACAATGTTGTGTCAGTTTCAGATGTACAGCAAAGTGGTTCAGTTATACATATACATATACCCATTATTTTTCAGGTCCTTTTCACATATAGGTCATTACGGAGTATTGAGTAGAGTTCCTTGTGCTATACAGTAGTTCCTTGTTGGTTATCTATTTTATATATAGTAGCGTGTATAGGTTAATCACAGCCTCCTAATTTATCCCTGTGCTGTTTTAAATGCTTTTGGATGACCTTCAGTCGCCCTGTGGCTCTATGTGTTCATTATCTCCATTACAGACTTGGCCCCCGTGAACAAGTAGCACCCACTCACCCAGCTTTACACAGTGCTCCAACTGGGTAAATGTTTACAGCAGTCATGTCTCCACTTGGCAAAATAAGGACTTTAAAATCAAGAGCTGCTTTATCACGAACCCAGAGATAAGTACCGGAAGAGGGTATTTAAGGCCCGAAGATGCACAATTGAAACGGGAAATGTGGGCAGGGAGAAAGGGATAGTCATCCACGGGGCTCACAGCAGAGGCAGAATTAATTGCATATAATCCTAATACCAGACCTTGGCTTTTGGGTGAATAGTAATAGATATTCATGAGTAGGATAAGCTTTCGAGCTGACCTGTGATACCTTTGGGACAGAAAGCCCCTGCAGGGTACAGACACTGAATTGTGATTACCCAAATGCAGTGTCTCTCACAGGGCTGAAGCGACAAGGTGTGTCCTCTTTCCCGGGAGGTGGTGGGAAAAAACTCAAATCCTGGGAGGAACTCGGGAGCCATGGATCCTCAGAACCGCTTTGGTGGGAATCCACTTCCAGGATTGATGCTGCACAGGGCCACCCACCAGTGGCCGCAGCAGAGCTTGCCCGGACGCTGAAACCCATCGGGAGGGCAGCTCTGGCGTCTCAGGGATCCCAGTCTGGCACACTGTAGCAGGAGCAGCCTTCACCACCATCTCGGCTCAGGGGGCTAAAACAAGAAGTTTCAGTATTTCTCACTCACACGCAGACACTGAGGGTTCTGTTCTTCCGTTCCTCTATGCCCCATGGGTGGCAGCCCTGGGGCTTCGCAGGGCAACAGGAAAACAGTGCTCTAAACTGATGAAACTGCCTTTTGGGGGCTCACACTCAGGACTTCTACTCTGCAAGGCTGGGCTCCGGAAGGGTGGGGTGGGAGAGGCTCCCTGAGCCTTGTCTGTTTAAGGGCACTACCCAGACCTCAAACACGAGGACCCGGCTAGATATATAATATTAAGAAAAGTGTGGAAAGAAGGATATTTGGCATGGTTGAGCTGTCACCCTCCAAATACAGGGAAATAACCTGTTAGAGACGTCTTGAAGTCTCACCTCTGGATATTCCCTGAGCCACAAGTAGACCTGTATTAGGACTCTCTTAGTTTCAAGGGACAGAATACTCAACAACAAAATTGCTTAAGCAAAGTGACGAACTTACTGGCTTAAGTGACTGTCAAATCCTGGAACAGAAAAGAGCACATCTGGATTTAGGCCTCATAACATCAGCGTCAAAATACCCTGATGGGCCAGTTCTCCAGAACTGTGTGATTATTGTGGATTAGGAAGTGAAGGAGCCAGGCGGGCAGAAACAGCAAATGACCACAGTACGCCTTATGATCTTACATCTTTGCTCTTCCGCTCCCAGTAGGACCCCAAACACGACCTAGTGCACAGAAGCTGATCGTTCTGTCCAGACTCATGGCTGGGATTCCTTAGAGAAGCTTTACATGTAGTGAGATACACGGGTAGCACTTGTTAACAGATTTCCCCCCTTAGGTTATTCCATAGGAAATGTGTGTTTTGGGGTATACAGTTTTTGTGGTTTTAGTTCAATTCAGCATCGTAGAGAATCTATGGTTACAGATCGGGCTCCGTGGAAAACAGAGACTCTGAGGTGGAGGTTCGTGGGCAGGAAGCTTACTGGGGAAAGTGGAGGAAGCAGGCTGGGGCAGGGGAGAAGCTGAACTGTGATGTGGTCCCAGCAGAGGCCCAAGCCAGCCTAAAGGGAGCTCTGGGGCTGGGATGGCCTTACAGAGTGGTCCTGCGTCGAGGCAAGAGGGCAGCCCCCTCCACCTCTCCATTTACTAGTGTGTGGCTGCCAGCTGCCAAGGATGCGGGGGTGACCTTCCAAGAGAGGGACTCAGCTGGGAGCTGTCAACCACCACCAATCCTAGCAGTTGGGGGAATTTGCCCCTCAGACCTAAAGACGGGGAACCGGGCAGCACACACTTTTCACCGCACCTACCGTTTTCTGGGCAGTGTGTCAGTTTCTGGAGATTCAGTGATAGAGACTCCTTGAGAAATTCAGCCTCTGGAAGAGACACCCACAGGAGAGAAAACCACAGGGTTGCCTGCCCTCCGCATATGCTATCAATGGGATCCTGTCGGCAAATGTGAAAATGATTTCCATTTTAGGGGTGTTTGGATTTTACTCAGTAATGTAAAAGTTGCAGATGGGACTTTCTTTACAGCCAGGTAACTAGTTTGTGCAAAAGTGTAACTTAGAGAAAAAGAATATAACTTCACCTCTGCTTGGAGTCCCAATTCTGTCTGATGGCAGACAGCACTGGTAAACTCAGTCATTTCAGGTTTAAATTGAGCCATTTCAGAATATTTTCTTCTCTTTCTTTTGCCCAAGAATGGTACCTAAGTGACACGGGAGGAGGCTGGAGTCCAGTCTTCTACTCCCCTCTGTCCTATGCTTGCATCTGCCCCAATTGAACTTATCCTGTCTCGGTCTGTGACTGTCCCTCTGACCCAGCATCTTGCTGAGGAACTTGCAGGTTTGTTCCTTTCCCAAAGGTGCAGTTCATACCACTTTCCAGTAGGGCGCACCCTCCTCAAGACTCTGAAACTCTTCAAGCCATCGGCCCCCAACCCCCTTTTTAAAAATGGAAATATAGTTGACGTGCATATTATGTTAGTTTCAGGTATGCTACACAGTGATTTGACATTTGCATACATTATGAACTGATCACCACGATGTCTAGTAACCATCTGTCCCCATACCAAGTTAAATATAATATTATGGACTGTACTCCTTAATGCTGTACATTACATCCTTGTGGCTTATTTTATAACTGGAGGTTTGTACCTCTTAATCCGCTTCACTTATTTCAAGCCATCAGTTCTTAGCTTTAGCTGTTCTCTTGGCCTGTTTGGAGGCCTTGAGAGTCTTGGGTCTGTCATCACGCCCTTTCTGACATATAGTTGCCTCTACTCTGCTGCTTCCTTATCTTGGGGCAGGGGAACATCCAGACTAGAATGCAGGGGATTTCCCTGGAGGTCCAGTGGTTAGGATTCGGCGCTTTCACTGCAGTGGCCTTGGGTTCAATCCCTGGTCGGGGAACTAAGATCCCACAAACCACGTGGTGTGGCCAAAAAAAAAAAAAAAAAAGAAAATTCCAGACTAGAATGCAGTCAGCTGACAAAAGCCTCCCTTGGGAGTGGGGCACAGATTCCTTCCGCTCTCATTTCCCTAATTTGAGGGGGACAGAACCTGGCATACATGTCACCTGGAATGGGTCATATTTTAAGCACTTTATCCTCTATGTCAAAATTATTTTTGGTAATAGTCATGAAATGAAACAAATAATAATAATAGCCAGAATAAAATATATAGTGAAAAAAAATTTTAAACTTCGTATACATAACCATGCAACAAAAACAACAGAATAAAGTAAAAAAAAATTACAAAGCACAACTATTTACTCAAAAGTTTTAATTCTACCTTACAGCTTGAACTTTAGTTCTTTAGCTACAGCCTTATATAATAACATTTTATGTAAATAACTGTCCAGTAAGCAAATTAAAAAAAAAGGAAACATGACCAAAAGGTACAATCTAGGCAACTATTAAATTGTACCACTGATATAATATTTTGTTTTCCTAATTTTTCTCTTTAGTTTTAAATGAGTTAATCACTTAAAAACTGTAAAATTCAATGTAAAAATATTATTCAAATTCAGTAAAATATTTCATATGCAAAATGAAATGTTCACTCACCGAACAAAAATTTACATCTCACAGTTTTTGTTTTACTGTTTTAAATTTTAAACACAGATAAAACTTCAAGTTGTCACACAAAATGACATAGTCAAAGTCATTCAAGTTCAGGTTCTCTATCTTTCCAATCACTATGCTTTCATTGTTTATTTTGAATCCTCTATTTAAAGTCAGGAATATGTCATACCACAGGGACTGCAGACATTCTTATGTCTGCAAAGTGAGCTGGTATGATTCTGAATCCTCACGAACTTGTTCTTGAAATGAATGTGTGTAGCTGGGCCCACAGATGCCTGAAACCAACTGGAAAACTGGGAGTTCTCCAAATCAATGTCCATGTAGGGTACAATATTTATTAAGTGATAAGTAACAAAATGTGCTAATTTGAAGCCTGCAGATATATTATTAAAACTTAACAGTAGGGACTTCCCTGGTGGCACAGTGGTTAAGAGACCGCCTGCCAATGCAGGGGACACGGGTTCGATCCCTGGTCCAGGAAGCTACCACATGCCTCAGAGCAGCTAAGCCCGTGAGCCACAGCTACTGAGCCTGAGCACCACAACTACTGAAGCCTGCGCCCTAGAGCCTGTGCTCTGCAACAAGAGAAGCCACTGCAATGAGAAGTCCGCGCACCGCAACGAAGAGTAGCCCCCTGCCTCGCCGCAACTAGAGAAAGCCTGCGGGCAGCAAGGAAGACCCAATGCAGCCAAAAATAAATAAATAAATAAATAAAAACAAAAAACAACAGTAATCACATCAATTATTTAGAACCTAGACCAACAAAATATTGTTTTTGGTTGGTTAGAAGGAGCTTATCATTTACATGAAAGTCACCGATGCTCGGTGATAATAAAACAGAGACTGGGTTAAGTTTTATTATTGTTTTCAAATTCTCTATGTAAATGCACCTCCTTTGTTTCCTACTGAGTGGGTGAGTTCATTGTCTCCGTTGTGGATGGTGGGGTGTGTACCCTGACCAAAGTTCTTTATCAGCTCCTACTCTCTCTCTCAATTTTTTTTTTTTTTGAGTCTTAAAAGCTCCTACCCTCTTGTTTCCTCTCAGACACTCCTTCTCCAGCTTAGAAGATCTTTGGCTAGTTTTGGGGTTGAGGGAATGACATAGAGGACAGGACTTGCTAAATACAATGCCTTGCTAAATCTTTCTTACACTTGGACAAAGATTTTTGAACCCAAAGTAAAAAATTTGCTCACTTCACCTTGACAGTTTCCCTCCTATGACATGGTCACTTGCTTTTAGGTTTAATAATTCATTTCTAAATGGTTCTGAAGAACCTAGGGGCAGGACAGGAATAAAGACGCAGACGTAGAGAATGGACTTGAGGACACAGGGAGGGGGAAGGGTAAGATGAAGTGAGAGAGTGGCATTGACATATATTCACTACCAAATGTAAAATAGATAGCTAGTGGGAAGCAGCCGCGTAGCACAGGGAGATCAGCTCAGTGCTTTGTGACCACTTAGAGGGGTGGGATAGGGAAGGTGGGAGGGAGACGCAAGAGGGAGGGGATATGAGGATATATGTATATGTATAGCAGATTCACTTTGTTATACAGCAGCAACTAACACAACAATATAAAGCAATTATACTCCAATAAAGATGTTAAAAAAAATTCATTTCTAGCTAGTTGACCTGAAAAGAAAGGTCTTAGGTAGGATGATCATAAAAATGAAACAGGCACTTTTGGTAGTAAAAGGAGACACTCTGAATAATTATTCCAAGATAACAGGTGTAGGCTGGGCAAACCAGGATGTATCCACCCTAGTGCATAAGTGAAGAAGTTAAATGGGGTGTGTGTGTGTGTGTGTTTGTGTGTGCATTTGGGGCTGGAGAAAACATAAGACATAGTGGTTATTACTTAAAAATGTTATCTTGTTTCATGTAAAAATATAATATACAGCATAGATAAATACCCCAGGCCTTTAAGATACATTTTTGATGATATAATTCTAGCATTGCATATATTATTTTAAATTATGTTCTTTCCCTTTGCACTAAATACAGAGTCTTCTGGCTTAAGCCAAAGTATCACCTAATGTAACCAAAAAAAAAGGTTTCTAGTTTTTAAGAATGCCAGATAATTTTTTTCTTCTCCTCAGCAATCATTTTCTGAGACCGTATGTTTCTTTTTTACTAAAAAAATGTGGTGCTTTCATTTTTACATTTTCCAGTTATTTTGTAAAATTATTTGCTGCTTTCCTGGCATTGCTCAGAAAAGTCATTAACTATTCTTTAATAAGTCAGTTCCTGATGTAACTCAACCTGGAGTTCACTACCGGGATTTGCCCCTGTGTGAAGCAACTGGATTCCAAATTCCAACTCTTGTCATTCAGAGCATTTGTTCTTGTGCCCTTCAACTGGGGACCGTATCTTAAGTTATACTTGAAATCACATTGTTTTCTCTGTCTTTGGCCTCCTTTGGGACTTTATATCCTGCTGCTCTAGAGGGTGACTGCTCGTGCTCTTGAGGTGCTTTGAAGGTCTAGCCAAGAAAGTTTTGAGCCTATGAATGGTCTAGATTTTAAGGCAGACCACCCCCCAAATAAATTCCAAATTTAGTGAAATCCATCCAGCAGTTTTGTGTGATGTTTTTATATACAGACAGAAGGTAGCTTTTGTTTATACAGATAAAAGTGTCAAATACATCAAGTATAAGTGCCCAAACTCTGCTATGTAGTCAGAGATGGTGGTGCTGCCACAATGGAACCGTTAATCTGGTGGGCAATATAACTGCTCGGTAGCTGCAAATGTTTATCCATTGGTGTATGAAGAGCAGCCCATCAAAGGTGCGTTAATATACTAACACATAGAGATGAAGATTGTATGAAACTCAAGTGCGTGGAAGACGAAGCTGTTCCTTGCCCCGGTCAATGCAGCATCACAATAGCTACCCAGAAATGCATTAGTCTTCCAAAAGGCAGGAAGTGAGGGAAGGGCACTTCTTCAGAGAAGAGCCTATTCCCTGCCTACTGATAAAAGAGCCATTTATTCATGGCCATGGATGAATACATTTGAACTAAACTGACCATCTTAAATGGGGTATCTCTGCCCTTGGATTAATCTTTCACAGCTAGGGTCGACTGGATGTGAAATATGTATGAGGTTGCTGGAGAATCATTCTGAGCAAACATTTCTGTCCTGGGAATTTGAAACTTGGCTGAAGAGATGCACAGAAGGGAAATTGTTGGGCTGAGTCATTTTAATGGCTTCAGAGTACAAGTTCCAGATTCCTGCTGCCCGGGCTCCAGAGGTACCCTCATCCCTGCCTTTCTGAGACCTGTTTCTTCAAATCTTCTTTTGATTTTCTAAGCTGCCCCAATATCCTTTCAAGAACCCTCCTTTTGTTGCGTAAGCTAGCTGGCTCTATTGCTTGAAGTTTGAAGAGCCACCTCCACCCACCAAAAAAATCAGAAACCCTGTTTGATTGTCAGGAATTGTTTTTCAGGCTAAGATGGGTCAAAAGTCAGTGAGACTTCCGTTCCTTACTACTGGATGGGAAAACTGTAGCCTGTGACACACGGTGGGGAACCAGTTTGTGGTTGTCTGTTCTATGTCTTCGGTGAGAAAGAAGGTGCTGTCTAGACCAGAGGTAAAGAGGATGAGGAATGGGAGACTCTGGGTTGGGGTAGTGGCTTCTAGCTGCTCTGCATACCTTAAAATGGAGCTCAACAGAGCCAAACCTTGACATTATTGGTCCGGCACATGAAACTCAGGGCATTGCCTGAGCCCCCGAATAGCCTCTTAACCACTGCGAGATAATTGAAGGGGGGAGACCTTGATGTTGTGCATCAGGACGCTCCTCTCACTGAAGAGTCAAGTTTTAATTACCACAAGCCTTCCCCCACCCACCAAACTTCAGGGGCTCCAAAAAAGCCCAGGGTTCAGGGAGATGGGGTAGGAGAAATACGGTCCCTCTTTGTCCATTGCTGGTCTTCCTTTTGCTGGAGGGTGGGTGCAGGTCCCCAGTGCCAATAGGCTAGAGGAAGGATTCCAAAATCCTTTGATGTTGCCAGCTCCAGCGTTATTGAGGTAGAACAAGCTCCTCAAACTGGCTGCTACCAACGTCTCCAGCGGGAGTCCCAGTTCCCTTCTGCCTCTCCAGGGGGCTCTCCAGGATCAGCCAGTGGGTCTGACCCAGGCTCCTTTCAAACTACTACCTGTGTGCTAGGACTTGGAGCTTGTGAGATTTTGCGTGCCCCATTTAAGAGTGGACTCTGTTTCCTGCAGCTCTCTGGCTCTCCTGAATATAATCCCGCTGGTTTTCAAGTGAGACTTTCTGGGGTCTTGTCTTCCTGGTGCAGCACCCTTGGGCTGGGGAGCCTGATGTGGGGCTTGGACCCCTCACTCCTTGGGGAGGACCTCTACACTTGTGATAGTCCTCCCATTTGTGGGTCACTGACCTGGGGGTCTGGATCATGACAATATCGTGTCTCTGTCCCTCCTCCTGTCTCATTGTGGTTCCTTCTTTATGTCTTTAGTTGTGGAAAATCTTTTCTGCTAGTTCTCATAGATAGCTGTTCTGTAAGTAGTAATTTTGGTGTGTCCATGGTAAGAGGTGAGTTTTGGGTCTTTCTACTCCACCATATTGGTCACCTGCCAAATCACTGAATATTGAATTTAGGAGTAGGAAAAGGGAAAAAATCAAATTGACTCCTAGATTTCTTTCTTCTGCATCAGAATGACATTCTCTAAATACAGAATACGAGAAGGGCAGATTTATGCTTTCCTTCTATTATTTTTTTGGGGATGTCTAGGTAGGGTTTTCTAGTTGGTATTTGAAATATACGTTTAGACAAACTAGAGGGTCTAGGTTGTAGACATAGTAGGTACAGGTGCACACTAAGTCCCTATCCGTGTCAGGAGTACCAAAGAAGGTCATGTCAAAGGAGAAGAGAAGAGGGCTAAGGATAAGCTCTTGGAACTCTGATTTTAAGTAGAGCATTGAGAAGAGAGAGCCAGCAAAGTAGATATTAAGAGTGGCTAGACAAACTACAAGAGGAAAAGAAATGTATCTTGCTACTATCTCCTTCTGATATTCTACCTCTTGCTACCACTTGCTCCTCTTGTTTATCTCTGTAAATCGTACTCCCCTTCACCCAGTTACCCAAGTCAAAGCCTTTACAATACCCTTTGACTCTCCTTTATACTCACTCAAGTCTCAGTCAGTTCCACATCCAGTGAATCCTACTTACTAAACATCTTTCCATCATCACAATAAGACCAGAGAGAAAATTGTAGTGTTGCCTGACTTCATATGGTTCTAGCCAAAACTGAAGAAATGATATTCATGTTAATTTGGGCTGCTTCACTGCAGACCCGTGAACACTTTAGTATTTGTCTCGGGCTGGTTTCCTGGAAAAGAAGTTCTGAGGCACAAATGTGCACACAGGAGGTTTGTTACAGTGTACTCTTAGAATTACATTCCATAAGTATGTGATGGAAGCCTGATTGTTGAGAGGTACATGTTGAAGCATGATAGAAAATCCATTTCATGCGCAAGTGTGGAGATGGAATGGCCCTTCAGAAGTGTCTGGAATTAAGCCATAGTGGGAACCTTTGTAACCCCACATTGACTAGTCAATAGATACAGGCTGCCCCTCACTGGAGGGATGTAACCTTGGGAAATGTAGTTCCCTTTGACCAAGGGCAATTCTTTCGGAAGCTATGAGCCATCACTTACCAAAACTCACAGCAATGGGGGATTAGTATTTTGGTCCTTAAAGGGAGATTTAGGTGGTACATCAAAGCTATCACAGTTTCCATTACAGTCCACAATTTGTGCCACACAGATCCACTTGACTTGTATGAATTCATCTCACCAGGGAACAGCTCCTTCAGGGAAAACTTATAAGAGAGAGTTAGAGTGGTGATCTACACACAGATCCCCCCATTGTAGCTGGTCTCAGTGTTGCAAATGTTACTTATCATGTCTCTCCTGCAAGATCCATTCTAGATACCTCTTGGTCTCCTGGTCTGGTCTGCACACCAGAAGAAATGACACAAATCCAATCCCTGAGGCATCAGAGGTCCTATTCACCATGGCTTTTTCAGGTCCTGGCAAATTCTCATGTCCCCTTATTGTCAAAATCATGCAGGGTAGTACCAAGAGATGTCCCAATGGAACACTGATAGCAGAGAAAAGTGATGTCAGGCACACTGGGAAGATCAGCTCTACTTCCTGCTGCTGATCAGGGTCTGTTAATCTAGTCAGATTGGTGACTCCCTTCTAGAAATCTGATGTGAATTAAGGTAGGCATAGCTTAATGTTTGAGGCTCTCCCTGTGTCTCCTGGTGGAAATGTTCCCATTCTGTATACCAGGATCTCTGTACTCAGAGACCCTTGATTTGCAGTGAGAGAAAGAACACACTTCCCAAATGGGGCGCTGAGAGTTTGATAAAATTGAGCCATTTCAACTTCTACCATTTTGTTCTCAGGCTATTTAATTCGACCTATGGGGGAACAGTACACCATATACTGGTCATTGATTTAGAGTATACACTGCATCCTGAAAAAAGTTTCCCATTTTAGCAGAGTATCATCTCCTAACTGAAGTCTCAACTGCACTTTCACAAGGCTGCTCCATTGCTCTTGGGATTGGCATCTTCTAGGTAGTAGAGTGTGTGATAGAACCAGGGGATCCCATGGTTGTGAATCCACTGCCATGCTCTTTTCCTTCCACGTCTGTTGGTTCAATGAAATGTTATGAAGAATCCTGTTTGGTTGACCATACATTCTCAATGCCTTTGGATAGTTGAGGACTGGTTGAGGGCATGAAGGCAAAAAAGAGAAATCTTTGCCCAGAATATATGTTAATTTTATTCAAGATGACCTCTACCCCTTTGGAAATGAAAGGGATCTAATGTAATCAATTTGTCATCAAGGTGCTCGTTGGTCTCCTTGAGGAATTGTGCCATATTGGTGACACAGCGCTTATCTGTATTGCTTGCAGTTTAGACATTTGGCAGCAATGACAGCTAGTTCAGAGGTAGTGGGTGGGATCCCATGCCATGGGACCTGTACCTAACCTCAATCCCTGCCTCCAATCAGAAGCCAATTTTGCTTACACTGGAGAGGCTGATGACAGACAATGGTGGGCATCAGCTCTAAGTCATTTTGGTTATGTCACTGTTTAGTGCCTCGTCTATCCTCTGTGGGCTCTAGTGGGTGATAAATATGATACAAAGACCTTCACAACTCATGCCACTCCCATAGGCGCCTCCACATGCCTCTTGCCCAGGCCTTCTATCCCCTTACTATCCAATCTTGCTGTGTTTAGGCCTAGACTAACAAGCTAAGCCATTTGAAGATCCCTTTAATCCATATATATCTGATGGCAGGCTACTTCTCTTTTTATACAAAGTAGATGATCAGGTGTCATGCCTGAATCTCTGCCCATTTAGAGAAGTTCCTGTAAGCACTGACATTCAAGGTCACCCAGAGTGGGCCAATAGTTCAGAAAACAGTCAGTTTGTGACTTGTATGCATATACCGAGTCATTCCACATGTGAACCTAGCTCAATTATTTTCTTCCGCTGTCTTCTAGTCATGACAGATACCCAGGGGGGCTTGGTGTGAACTGAGATGAAGTGTAATATTAGTAGATAACAGGGACTCTGAACTACACTCTTAGGTAACTTATTTGTGTCCTCTGTCCCTGCCTGTGCTTGTCCCTTGCTTCAGAATTCTTGATCCTCAGAAACTGTGAGAGAAAACAAATGTTTCTTGTTTTAAGCTGCTAAATATTGGGGTGATTGTTTTGCAGCAATAGATAACTTCACATTTCTACCAACGTTTATCTTTTTTCTTTTTGATAATAGCCATCCTAACAGGCATGGTTTTGATTTGTATTTCCCTGATGATTAGTAATGTTGAGCACCTTTTCATATCCCTATTAGCCATTTGTATGTTTTCTTTGGAAAAATATCTATTCAGGTCCTTTGCACATTTTTTAATTGGATTTTTTTTTGCTATGGTTTCATGAATTCCTCATTTTCAATACAGTTACTGTATTTTTCAGCTCCAGAACCTTTTACAATTTCTATCTCTTGTCCTTATCTTGTTCATATACAGTGTTCCTGATATCTTTCAGTTCTTCGTCCATGTTTTCCTTTAGCTCTTCCAGCATATTTAAGGCAGTTGTTTTAAAGTCCTTGTCTATTATGTCTGAGGCCTATGTTTACAAAGGGATGTTTTCTGCTGCCATTTTCTTCCTTTGATTGCGCCATATTTTTCTGTTTCTTTGTATACTTTGTTTGGTTGAAAATTGGGCATTTGAAGAAACAGCCACCTCTGCTAATCTTTGTACATTGGCTTTCTGCTGGGAATGTCCTTCACTAGCTAGCAGAGTGTGTTTTGAGCCTTAAAATCAGCTCAAGGTGAAGCTTAAGGTCTTCCCAGGTCTTTTCTGAGAATGCATCCTGTGTGGGTCTTCATGTGGCTTTTACAATTCCTCTGTATACACTGCTGCTTTTGAATTTCTTAATTTTGCAAAGAGTCTCACCTCAGCTTCCCCTCGGGGCTTTCATGGTTTATTGTATTTCTCCACCAGTAATCTCTGCCCGAGGCTTCTGTAGATCTGTGGTCCCGCCCAGTTTTTCTAACCATTGCCCCTTACTTTTAGTTTCTTTTTTTCAGCCTGAGATCTGAGTTATGCACCTTTTCCTGCCCTGAGCTCTTTGGTGAAACAGAGACCAGTACTTCAGGCAGCCCCCAAATCAATTAGAACATTGCAAATAAGGTCGTCTTTGCTCCTTCCGGTTCTGCAGAAGGGATTGGGAGCTGGGCTGCTACTTTCCCTGGATTATCACTGTGTTACACTGGGGAAGGGATGGAGTAAATGTGAGTAAAAATTTCTTACCCTTTTGAATGTCCTTTTTCTTGATTGGTGTTCTCTTGGTTGCTGTAGTCCTTTGATTGTTTTCCAGATCTCCTATAAAATTATTTTAGGCAGTCTCTAGTTTTTTTTTTTTTTTTTTTTTTAATTAATGTTGCCATGGGGGAATGAGTGCTTTGTGTCTCCTCATTTGCCATCTTTCTCCTTCTTATATTTTGAAGGTCTCTTATTAGGTGTGTAAATGTTTGTAATTGTTAGATGTTCATACTGCATTGAAACTTTTATTAATATATAGTGTTCTCTTTTGTCTCTTGTAAACTTTTAGATTTCAAGTCTATTTTTTCTGATACTGGTATAGCCAACCCAGACCCATTTGCATGGAATATCTTTTTCCATCCTTTCGCTTTCAACCTATTTGTCTCTTTGGCTCTACAGTGAGAACTATAAATATATCAGCCCCTGCCTTTTTACCCTTGTGTCTTTCCCACATTCCTATAGTTTGTCATGTCTGTGCTTCCTTGTCTCCTGGAAGGCATTTTGCAGGTGAAAAACAGAAGAAGCTTGTAAGACTGATTGACTTTGTTTTAAAACTCTGAAGTCCATGGGGATAACTAGAATGTCTCTGGAAGAGGTAATGAAAGAAGGGGAAAGACATTGAGTGTTTGGGGAGGGTAGAAAAATGGGGGAGATTCTGTGGGTTATGGAGGAGAAGGACCCAGTAGTGCCCTGGGGAAACAACAGACCCATAACAGAGTGGCTGCATAAACTGTTGATCAGTAGGCCAGATTCCAGTGCCTGATGTGGCGGTGAATGGCAAGGTGGTAGCAACCAAGTGTGTACAGGGCCAGTATTAACAGATAACTGACAATCAGCTATCTTGTTCTTAACTCATCACTGTGGCATTGCATATGCCCATGGGATCTAGACAGTCCTGGTAGGGAAGGATTATAGAAATAATCCCCCAAACTAACTGACTTGTGATTGACTGTGAACCTGGAGGAAAAGGGAACTTAAAATTATGTTCACCTGTAGAAAATAAAGATGTGAGACCACACCTGTAACTGTGTACTGAGATATATACTGTTACACCTGCTTTAAGCCCATCTTTTTCATTTCATCTGTGTACATAGATTGCTTACCACACTCCTTGGTAATTACTATGTGCTCAGTCAACGGCTGCTGGATTAATGAAAGTTTATTTTAAAGCTCTTGATAATGATGCCAAACTGTGTTTTTAGCACCCATCTAGCATGAATTATTTTATAATTCCACCATCGATTAATACATTTCCGTTGAACTGCACTCTCACTAGTCTTGACAATAAACACACTTTAATTTTTGGTCTTTTGAAAATAAAAGTTGACATTTCATTTTAACTTGTAGGTCTTTAATGTCCAGTGGGTTTGTACAGTTCTTCATACATTTATTACCCATGTGGCATTTTTTTCTCTTAAAACTGTTATGTTCTGGCTCTTACCCATTTTTCTATTGACTTATTATCTTTTTTTGGTAGATATTTATGAGAATTCTACATATTAAAATACACTTTGAAAATTTTTTATTTTGTCATTTGTGCTTTCATTTTTTCTTTTTTCATTTAAAGTAACTTTTAATTTTTAAATAATTCTAATTTGTTTTTTTTTAAATATATGTTCAGCACATTGGTATTTTATTTCAGGGTTCAGAAAGACTTTAGGTAGTTTGTGTAGCTCATTCATCCAATTAATTCTAGAGCATCTTCTTTTTTTTTTTTTTTTCACACACACACTATATTTTATTTTTACAAGAGATAAATAGACTGACACCAAGCATTGTACATGGATGACCACAACAAAAGCAACAATGATTGCAATTACCAAACATGAAACACACTCATACTATGTCATAATATTGACATTCAGTCCAGCAATCCTCCACTGTAACAGCTCCTTTACTTTGCAGTGAAAATTGATTTGTATATTCTTTGCCTCTGAGTCCTTGTGGGATTTTTTTTTTTTTTAAATTCAGACAGAAAGTCACAAAAATTATACTCATCCTCATCAGTTCACTCAGTCCCATGTAATTAATTTTTTTTTTATCTTGATCTTTTGTTAGCACTTTTATGAGTTCATCAGTTTTTCATTAGAGTTCTGAAAATGCTTATTCATTCAGTTCAGCAGTACAGTCAGTTACCAGAAACCTGTACTTGTCAGAGTCTTTTCCATGAATTTCTTGAAGATGAAACCCTTTTATAGGAACATATTTGCAAAATCATCACAGTACACCCAGAACTGTCTGTAAATGACAAAAGACTTAAAAATGACCACGGTTAAAGATTTGATGAAAGTTCATAATAATGCAGTTGACAAGAAAATTAATTATTTCTGAGATATACATTTTAAAGTAATAACTAGGATTATTACTTATAACATTGTACCAGAACATATAAGATTTTTAGAAATTTCATGTAATGTCTGAAACATTTATATTAACATATTTCCATACATATTTCCATACAAATACAAATATAAGATTTTTAGAAATTTCATGTAATGTCTGAAACATTTATATTAACATATTTCCATACATATTTCCATACAAATACAAATATAAGATTTTTAGAAATTTCATGTAATGTCTGAAACATTTATATTAACATATTTCCATACAAATAACCCAATGAAAGTTTAGTATTAGTTGTTTTGTTTGTTTTTTTATACTGCAGGTTCTTATTAGGCATCAATTTTATACACATCGCTGTATACATGTCAATCCCAATCGCCCAATTCAGCACACCACCATCCCCACCTCACCGCAGTTTTCCCCCCTTGGTGTCCATATGTCCATTCTCTACATCTGTGTCTCAACTTCTGCCCTGCAAACTGGCTCATCTGTACCATTTTTCTAGGTTCCACATACATGCATTAATATACGATATTTGTTTTTCTCTTTCTGACTTACTTCACTCTGTATGACAGTCTCTAGATCCATCCACGTCTCAACAAATGACTCAATTTCGTTCCTTTTTATGGCTGAGTAATATTCCATTGTATATATGTACCACAACTTCTTTATCCATTCGTCTGCTGATGGGCATTTAGGTTGCTTCCATGACCTGGCTATTGTAAACAGTGCTGCAATGAACATTCGGGTGCATGTGTCTTTTTGAATTACGGTTTTCTCTGGGTATATGCCCAGTAGTGGGATTGCTGGGTCATATGGTAATTCTATTTTTAGTTTTTTAAGGAACCTCCATATTGTTCTCCATAGTGGCTGTATCAATTTACATTCCCACCAACAGTGCAAGAGGGTTCCCTTTTCTCCACACCCTCTCCAGCATTTGTTGTTTGTAGATTTTCTGATGATGCCCATTCTAACAGGAGTGAGGTGATACCTCATTGTAGTTTTGATTTGCATTTCTCTAATAATTAGTGATGTTGAGCATCTTTTCATGTGCTTCGTGGCCATCTGTATGTCTTCTTTGGAGAAATGTCTATTTAGGTCTTCTGCCCATTTTTGGATTGGGGTGTTTGTTTCTTTGATATTGAGCTGAATGAGCTGTTTATATATTTTGGAGATTAATCCTTTGTCCGTTGATTCATTTGCAAATATTTTCTCCCATTTTGAGGGTTGTCTTTTCGTCTTGTTTATGGTTTCCTTTGCTGTGCAAAAGCTTTGAAGTTTCATTAGGTCCCATTTGTTTATTTTTGTTTTTATTTCCATTACTCTAGGAGGTGGATCAAAAAAGATCTTGCTGTGATTTATGTCAAAGAGTGTTCTTCCTATGTTTTCCTCTAAGAGTTTTATAGTGTCCAGTCTTATATTTAGGTCTCTAATCCATTTTGAGTTTATTTTTGTGTATGGTGTTAGGGAGTATTCTAATTTCATTCTTTTACATGTAGCTGTCCAGTTTTCCCAGCACCACTTATTGAAGAGACTGTCTTTTCTCCATTGTATATCTTTGCCTCCTTTGTCATAGATTAGTTGACCATAGGTGCGTGGGTTAATCTCTGGGCTTTCTATCTTGTTCCATTGATCTATGTTTCTGTTTTTGTGCCAGTACCATATTGTCTTGATTACTGTAGCTTTGTAGTAGAGTCTGAAGTCAGGGAGTCTGATTCCTCCAGCTCCATTTTTTTGCCTCAAGACTGCTTTGGCTATTCGGGGTCTTTTGTGTCTCCATACAAATTTTAAGATGATTTGTTCTAGCTCCGTAAAAAATGCCATTGGTAATTTGATAGGGATTGCATTGAATCTGTAGATTGCTTTGGGTAGTATACTCATTTTCACAATGTTGATTCTTCCAATCCAAGAACATGGTATATCTCTCCATCTGTTGGTATCATCTTTAATTTCTTTCATCAGTGTCTTATAGTTTTCTGCATACAGGTCTTTTGTCTCCCTAGGTAGGTTTATTCCTAGGTATTTTATTCTTTTTGTTGCAATGGTAAATGGGAGTGTTTCCATAATTTCTCTTTCAGATTTTTCATCATTAGTGTATAGGAATGCAAGAGATTTCTGTGCATTAATTTTGTATCCTGCAACTTTACCATATTCATTAATTAGCTCTAGCAGTTTTCTGGTGGCAGTTTTAGGATTCTCTATGTATAGTATCATGTCATCCGCAAACAGTGACAGTTTTACTTCTTCTTTTCCAATTTGTATTCCTTTTATTTCTTTTTCTTCTCTGATTGCCGTGGCTAGGACTTCCAGAACTATGTTGAATAATAGTGGTGAGAGTGGACATCCTTGTCTCGTTCCTGATCTTAGAGGAAATGCTTTCAGTTTTTCACCATTGAGAATGATGTTTGCTGTGGGTTTGTCATATATGGCCTTTATTATGTTGAGGTAGGTTCCCTCTATGCCCACTTTCTGGAGAGTTTTTATCAGAAATGGGTGTTGAATTTTGTCAAAAGCTTTTTCTGCATCTATTGAGATGATCATATGGTTTTTATTCTTCAATTTGTTAATATGGTGTATCACATTGATTGATTTGCGTATATTGAAGAATCCTTGCATCCCTGGGATAAATCCCACTTGATCGTGGTGTATGATCCTTTTAATGTGTTGTTGGATTCTGTTTGCTAGTATTTTGTTGAGGATTTTTGCATCTATATTCATCAGTGATATTGGTCTGTAATTTTCTTTTCTTGTAGTGTCTTTGTCTGGTTTTGGTATCAGGGTGATGGAGGCCTCATAGAATGAGTTTGGGAGTGTTCCTTCCGCTGCAATTTTTTGGAAGAGTTTGAGAAGGATGGGTGTTAGCTCTTCTCTAAATGTTTGATAGAATTCACCTGTGAAGCCATCTGGTCCTGGACTTTTGTTTGTTGGAAGATTTTTAATCACAGTTTCAATTTCATTACTTGTGATTGGTCTGTTCATATTTTCTATTTCTTCCTGATTCAGTCTTGGAAGGTTATACCTTTCTAAGAATTTGTCCATTTCTTCCAGGTTGTCCATTTTGTTGGCATAAAGTTGCTTGTAGTAGTCTCTTAGGATGCTTTGTATTTCTGCGGTGTCTGTTGTAACTTCTCCTTTTTCATTTCTGATTTTATTGATTTGAGTCCTCTCCCTCTTTTTCTTGATGAGTCTGGCTAATGGCTTATCAATTTTGTTTATCTTCTCAAAGAACCAACTTTTAGTTTTATTGATCTTTGCTATTGTTTTCTTTGTTTCTATTTCATTTATTTCTGCTCTGATCTTTATGATTTCTTTCCTTCTGCTAACTTTGGGTTTTGTTTGTTCTTCTTTCTCTAGTTTCTTTAGGTGTAAGGTTAGATTGTTTACTTGAGATTTTTCTTGTTTCTTTAGGTAGGCTTGTATAGCTATAAACTTCCCTCTTAGAACCGCTTTTGCTGCATCCCATAGGTTTTGGGTCGTCGTGTTTTCATTGTCATTTGTTTCTAGGTATTTTTTTATTTCCTCTTTGATTTCTTCAGTGATCTCTTGGTTATTTAGTAACGTATTGTTTAGCCTCCATGTGTTTGTCTTTTTTACGTTTTTTTCCCTGTAATTCATTTCTAATCTCATAGTGTTGTGGTCAGAAAAGATGCTTGATATGATTTCAATTTTCTTAAATTTACTGAGGCTTGATTTGTGACCCAAGATGTGATCTATCCTGGAGAATGTTCCTTGCGCACTTGAGAAGAACGTGTAATCTGCTGTTTTTGGATGGAATGTCCTATATATATCAATTAAATCTATCTGGTCTATTGTGTCATTTAAAGCTTCTGTTTCCTTATTTATTTTCATTTTGGATGATCTGTCCATTGGTGTAAGTGAAGTGTTAAAGTCCCCCACTATTATTGTGTTACTGTCGATTTCCTCTTTTATAGCTGTTAGCAGTTGCCTTATGTATTGAGGTGCTCCTATGTTGGGTGCATATATATTTATAATTGTTATATCTTCTTCTTGGATTGATCCCTGGATCATTATGTAGTGTCCTTCCTTGTCTCTTGTAACATTCTTTATTTTAAAGTCTATTTTATCTGATATGAGTATAGCTACTCCAGCTTTCTTTTGATTTCCATTTGCATGGAATATCTTTTTCCATCCCCTCACTTTCAGTCTGTATGTGTCCCTAGGTCTAAAGTGGGTCTCTTGTAGACAGCATATATATGGGTCTTGTTTTTGTATCCATTCAGCCAGTCTGTGTCTTTTGGTTGGGGCATTTAATCCATTCACGTTTAAGGTAATTATCGATATGTATGTTCCTATGACCATTTTCTTAATTGTTTTGGGTTTGTTTTTGTAGGTCATTTTCTTCTGTTGTGTTTCCCACTTAGAGAAGTTCCTTTAGCATTTGTTGTAGAGCTGGTTTGGTGGTGCTGAATTCTCTTAGCTTTTGCTTGTCTGTAAAGCTTTTGATTTCTCCATCAAATCTAAATGAGATCCTTGCCGGGTAGAGTAATCTTGGTTGTAGGTCCTTCCCTTTCATCACTTTAAGTATATTATGCCACTCCCTTCTGGCTTGCAGAGTTTCTGCTGAGAAATCAGCTGTTAACCATATGGGAGTTCCCTTGTATGTTATTTGTCGTTTTTCCCTTGCAGCTTTCAGTAATTTTTCTTTGTCTTTAATTTTTGCCACTTTGATTACTATGTGTCTCGGCGTGTTTCTCCTTGGGTTTATTCTGTATGGGACTCTCTGCGCTTCCTGGACTTGGGTGGCTATTTCCTTTCCCATGTTAGGGAAGTTTTCGACTATAATCTCTTCAAATATTTTCTCTGGTCCTTTCTCTCTCTCTTCTCCTTCTGGGACCCCTATAATGCGAATGTTGTTGCGTTTAATGTTGTCCCAGAGGTCTCTTAGGCTGTCTTCATTTCTTTTCATTCTTTTTTCTTTAGTCTGTTTCGCAGCAGTGAATTCCACCATTCTGTCTTCCAGGTCACTTGTCCGTTCTTCTGCCTCAGTTATTCTGCTATTGATTCCTTCTAGTGTAGTTTTCATTTCAGTTATTGTATTGGTCATCTCTGTTTGTTTGTTCTTTAATTCTTCTAGGTCCTTGTTAATCATTTCTTGCATCTTCTCAATCTTTGCCTCCATTCTTATTCCGAGGTCCTGGATCATCTTCACTATCATTATTCTGAATTCTTTTTCTGGAAGGTTGCCTATCTCCACTTCATTTAGTTGTTTTTCTGGGCTTTTTCCTGTTCCTTCATCTGGTACATAGCCCTCTGCCTTTTCATCTTGTCTATCTTTCTGTAACTGTGGTTTTTGGTCCACAGGCTGCAGGATTGTAGTTTTTCTTGCTTCTGCTGTCTGCCCTCTGGTGGTTGAGGCTATCTAAGAGGCTTGGTGGAGGCTCTGGTGGTGGGTAGAGCTGACTGTTGCTGTGGCGGTCAGAGCTCAGTAAAACTTTAATCCACTTGACTGTTGATGGGTGGGGCTGGGTTCCCTCCCTGTTGGTTGTTTGGCCTGAAGCAACCCAACACTGGAGCCTACCTGGGCTCTTTGGTGTGGTTCATGGCAGACTCTGGGAGGGCTTACGCCAAGGAGCACTTCCCAGAACCTCCGCTGCCAGAGTCCTTGTCCCCACAGTGAAACAGAGCCACCCCCCGCCTCTGCAGGAGACCCCCCAACACCAGCAGGTAGGTCTGGTTCAGTCTCCCCCAGGGTCACTGCTCCTTCCCCTGGGTCCCGTTGTGCACACTACTTTGTGTGTGCCCTCCAAGAGTGGGGTCTCAGTTTCCCCCAGTCCTGTCGAAGTCCTGCGATCAATTCCCACTAGGCTTCAAAGTCTGATTCTCTAGGAATTCCTCCTCCCGTTGCCGGACCCCCACGTTGGGAAGCCTGACGTGGGGCTCAGAACCTTCACTCCAGTGGGTGGACTTCTGTGGTATAAGTGTTCGCCAGTCTGTGAGTCACCCACCCAACAGTTATGGGATTAGATTTTACTCTGATTGCGCCCCTCCTACCGTCTCACTGTGGCTTCTCCTCTGTCCTTGGACGTGGGGTATCCTCCTTGGTGAAGTCCAGGGTCTTCCTGTCAATGATTGTCCAGCAGCCAGTTGTGATTCTGGTGCTCTCGCAAGAGGGAGTGAGAGCACGTCCTTCTACTCCACCATCTTGGTTAATCCTCTGCCTCTGTGCTTTCATTTTTGAAATCTTATAATATTTTGAAATTTTACATATTCCTTGATTAAAACTTTGAATACAGAAACTTATAAAAAAGAAAATAACAATCACTTAAAAGTCCACCACTAAAAGGGAATTGTTGGGGCTTCTCTGGTGGTGCAGCGGTTAAGAATCTGCCTGCCAAGGCAGGAGACATGGGTTCGAGCCCTGGTCAGGGAAGATCCCACATGCTGCAGAGCAACTAAGCCTGTGCGCCACAACTACTGAGCCTGCGCTCTAGAGCCCGTGAGCCACAACTACTGAAGCCCAGGCGCCTGGAGCCCATGCTCCACAAGAAGAGAAGCCACCGCAATGAGAAGCCCATGCACCGCAACGAAGAGTAGCCCCGGCTCACCGCAACTAGAGAAAGCCCGCACGCAGCAACGAAGACCCAACACAGCCAAAAAAAAAAAAAAAAAAAGTGAATTGTTGGGACTTCCCTGGTGGTGCAGTTGTTAAGAATCTGCCTGCCAATGCAGGGGACACGGGTTCGAGCCCTGGTCTGGGAAGATCCACCATGCTGCAGAGCAACTAAGCCCACAAGCCACAACTACTGAGCCTGCATGCCACAACTACAGAAGCCTGTGTGCCTAGAGCCCGTGCTCCACAACAAGAGAAGCCACTGCAATGAGAGGCCCATGCACAGCCACGAAGAATAGCCCACCTTGCTGCAACTAAAGAAAGCCTGCGTGCAGCAACGAAGACCCAATGCAGCCAAAAATAAATAAATAAACAAATAAATTTATAAAAAAAGTTAACTGTTTTTATCATTATGGTGACTATTTTTCTAGTTCCTTTGATAAATTGTTAGACTTTTGTCAAGCATAGGCTTTAAGTGAGTATTATTCAACCTACCTGTCTTTAAATTTTTGGCATTTGCTTTACTATTCAGAATTTTTTTTTAACATCTTTATTGGAATATAATTGCTTTACACTGGTGTGTTAGTTTCTGCTTTATAACAAAGTGAATCAGTTATACCTATACATATGTCCCCATATCTCTTCCCTCTTGCGTCTCCCTCCCTCCCACCCTCCCTATCCCACCCCTCTAGGTGGTCACAAAGCACCGAGCTGATCTCCCTGTGCTATGCGGCTGCTTCCCAATAGCTATCTATTTTACGTTTGGTAGTGTATACATGTCCATGCCACTCTCTCACTTTGTCCGAGCTTACCCTTCCCCCTCCCTGTATCCTCAAGTCCATTCTCTAGTAGGTCTGCGTCTTTATTCCTGTCTTGCCCCTAGGTTCTTCATGACCTTTTTTTTTTTTTAGATTCCATATATATGTGTTAGCATACAGTATTTGTTTTTCTCTTTCTGACTTACTTCACTCGGCATGACAGACTCTAGGTCCATCCACCTCACTACAAATAACTCAATTTCATTTCTTTTTATGGCTGAGTCATATTCCATTGTATATATGAGACACATCTTCTTTATCCATTCATCTGTTGATGGACACTTAGGTTGCTTCCATGTCCTGGCTATTGTAAATAGAGCTGCAATGAACATTTTGGTACATGACTCTTTTTATATGGTTTTCTCAGGGTATATGCCCGGTAGTGGAGTTGCTGGGTCGTATGGTAGTTCTATTTTTAGTTTTTTAAGGAACCTCCATACTGTTCTCCATAGTGGCTGTATCAATTTACATTCCCACCAACAGTGCAAGAGGGTTCCCTTTTCTCCACATGTCTCCAGCATTTATTGTTTGTAGACTTTTTGATGATAGCCATACTGACGGGCGTGAGATGATATCTCATTGTAGTTTTGATTTGCATTTCTCTAATGATTAATGATGTTGAGCATTCTTTCATGTGTTTGTTGGCAATCTGTATATCTTCTTTGGAGAAATGTCTATTTAGGTCTTCTGCCCATTTTTGGATTGGGTTGTTTGTTTTTTTGATATTGAGCTGCATGAGCTGCTTGTAAATTTTGGAGATTAATCCTTTGTCAGTTGCTTCATTTGCAAATATTTTCTCCCATTCTGAGGGTTGTCTTTTCGTCTTGTTTATGGTTTCCTTTGCTGTGCAAAAGCTTTTAAGTTTCATTAGGTCCCATTTGTTTATTTTTGGTTTTATTTCCATTGCTTTAGCAGGTGGGTCAAAAAGGATCTTGCTGTGATTTATGTCATAAAGTGTTCTGCCTATGTTTTCCTCTAAGAGTTTGATAGTGTCTGGCATTACATTTAGGTCTTTAATCCATTTTGAGTTTATTTCTGAGTATGGTGTTAGGGAGTGTTCTAATTTCATTCTTTTACATGTAGCTGTCCAGTTTTCCCAGCACCACTTATTGAAGAGGCTATCTTTTCTCTGCTGTATATGCTTGCCTCCTTTATCAAAGATAAGGTGACCATATGTGCGTGGGTTTATCTCTGGGCTTTCTATACTGTTCCACTGATCTATATTTCTGTTCTTGTGCCAGTACCATACTGTCCTGTTTACTGTAGCTTTGTATTATAGTCCGAAGACAGGGAGCCTGATTCCTCCAGCTCCGTTTTTCTTTCTCAAGATTGCTTTGGCTATTCGGGGTCTTTTGTGTCTCCATACAAATTATGAAATTTTTTGTTCTAGTTCTGTGAAAAATGTCATTGGTAGTTTGATAGGGATTGTGTTGAATCTGTAGATTGCTTTGGGTAGTATAGTCATTTTCACAATGTTGATTCTTCCAATCCAAGAACATGGTATATCTCTCCATCTATTTGTATCATCTTTAATTTCTTTCATCAGTGTCTTATAGTTTTCTGCATACAGGTCTTTTGTCTCCTTAGGTAGGTTTATTCCTAGATATTTTATTCTTTTTGTTGCAGTGGTAAATGGGAGTGTTTTCTTAATTTCACTTTCATATTTTTCATCATTAGTGTATAGGAATGCAAGAGATTTTTGTGCATTAATTTTGTATCCTGCTACTTTACCAAATTCATTGATTAGCTCTAGTAGTTGTCTGGTAGCATCTTCAGGATTCTCTTTGTATAGTATCATGTCATCTGCAAACAGTGACAGCTTTACTTATTCTTTTCTGATTTGGATTCCTTTTATTTCTTTTTCTTCTCTGATTGCTGTGGCTAAAACTTCCAAAACTATGTTGAATAATAGTGGAGAGAATGGGCAACCTTGTCTTTTTCCTGATCTCAGTGGAAATCGTTTCAGTTTTTCACCATTGAGGACAATGTTGGCTGTGGGTTTGTCATATATGGCCTTTATTATGTTGAGGAAAGTTCCCTCTATGCCTACTCTCTGGAGGGTTTTTATCATAAATGGGTGTTGAATTTTGTTGAAAGTTTCACTGCATCCATTGAGATGATCATATGGTTTTTCTCCTTCAGTTTGTTAATATGGTGTATCACATTGATTGATTTGCGTATATTGAAGAATCCTTGCATTCCTGGGATAAACCCCACTTGATCATGGTGTATGATCCTTTTAATGTGCTGTTGGATTCTGTTTGCTAGTATTTTGTTGAGGATTTTTGCATCTATGTTCATCAGTGATATATGCCTATAGTTTTCTTTCTTTGTGACATCTTTGTGTGGTTTTGGCATCAGGGTGATGGTGGTATCGAAGAATGAGTTTGGGAGTGTTCCTCCCTCTGCTGTATTTGGAAGAGTTTGAGAAGGGTAGGTGTTAGCTCTTCTTTAAATGTTTGATGGAATTCGCCTGTGAAGCCATCTGGTCCTGGACTTTTGTTTGTTGGAAGATATTTAATCACAGTTTCAATTTCAGTGCTTGTGATTGGTCTGTTCATATTTTCTATTTCTTCCTGGTTCAGTCTCGGAAGGTTGTGCATTTCTAAGAATTTGTCCATTTCTTCCAGGTTGTCCATTTTATTGGCATAGGGTTGCTTGTAGTTATCTCTCATGATCGTTTGTATTTCTGCAGTGTCCGTTGTTACTTCTACTTTTTCATTTCTAATTCTATTGATTTGAGTCTTCTCCCTTTTTTTCTTGATGAATCTGTCTAATGGTTTATCAATTTTGTTTATCTTCTCAAAGAACCAGGTTTTAGTTTTATTGATCTTTGCTATCATTTCCTTCATTTCTTTTTCATTTATTTCTGCTCTGATCTTTATGATTTCTTTCCTTCTGCTAAATTTGGGGTTTTTTTGTTCTTCTTTCTCTAATTGCTTTAGGTGTAAGGTTAGGTTATTTATTTGAGATTTTTCTTGTTTCTTGAGGTAGGACTGTATTGCTATAAACTTGCCTCTTAGAACTGCTTTTGCTGCATCCCATAGGTTTTGTGTCATTGTGTTTTCATTGTCATTTGTTTCTAGGTATTTTTTGATTTCCTCTTTGATTTCTTCAGTGATCTCTTGGTTATGAAGTAGTGTATTGTTTAGCCTCCATGTGTTTGTATTTTTTACAGATTTTTTCCCTGTAATTGATATCTAGTCTCATAGCATTGTGGTCGGAAAAGATACTTGATATGATTTCAATTTTCTTAAATTTACCAAGCCTTGATATGTGACCCAAGATATGATCTATCCTGGAGAATGTTCCATGAGCACTTGAGAAGAATGTGTATTCTGTTGTTTTTGGATAGAATGTCCTATAAATATCAACTTAGTCCATCTTGTTTAATGTATCATTTAAAGCTTGTGTTTCCTTATTTATTTTCGTTTTGGATGATCTGTCCATTGGTGAAAATGGGGTGTTAAAGTCCCCTACTATTATTGTGTTACTGTCGATTTCCCCTTTTATGGCTGTTAGTATTTGCCTTATGTATTGAGGTGCTCCTATGTTGGGTGCATAAATATTTACAATTGTTATATCTTCTTCTTGGATTAATCCCTTGATCATTATGTAGTGTCCTTCTTTGTCTCTTGTAATAGTCTTTCTTTTAAAGTCTCTTTTGTCTGATATGAAAATTGCTACTCCAGCTTTCTTTTGATTTCCATTTGCATGGAATATCTTTTTCCATCCCCTCACTTTCAGTCTGTATGTGTCGCTAGGTCTGAAGTGGGTCTCTTGTAGACAGCATATATACGGGTCTTGTTTTTGTATCCATTCAGCCAGTCTATGTCTTTTGGTCGGAGCATTTAATCCTTTTACATTTAAGGTAATTATTGATATGTATCTTCCTATTACCATTTTCTTAATTGTTTTGGGTTTGTTATTGTAGGTCTTTTCCTTCTCTTGTGTTTCCTGCCTAGAGAAGTTCCTTTAGCATTTTTTGTAAAGCTGGCTTGGTGGTGCTGAATTCTCTTAGCTTTTGCTTGTCTCTAAAGGTTTTAATTTCTCCGTCAAATCTGAATGAGATCCTTGCTGGGTAGAGTAATCTTGGTTGTAGGTTTTTCTCCTTCATCACTTTAAATATGTCCTACCACTCCCTTCTGGCTTGCAGACTTTCTGCTGAAAGATCAGCTATTAACCTTATGGGGATTCCCCTGTGCGTTATCTGTTGTTTTTCCCTTGCTGCTTTTAATATTTTTTCTTTGTATTTAATTTTTGATAGTTTGATTAATATGTGTCTTGGCATGTTTCTCCTTGGATTTTTCCTGTATGGGACTTTCTGTGCTTCCTGGACTTGATTAATTATTTTCTTTCCCATATTAGGGAAGTTTTCAACTATAATCTCTTCAAATATTTTCTCAGTCCCTTTCTTTTTCTCTTCTTCTTCTGGGACCCCTATAATTCGAATGTTGGTGCGTTTAATGTTGTCCCAGAGGTCTCTGAGACTGTCCTCAGTTCTTTTCATTCTCTTTTCTTTATTCTGCTCTGCAGTTGTTATTTCCACTATTTTATCTTCCAGGTCACTTATCTGTTCTTCTGCCTCAGTTATTCTGCTATTGATCCCTTCTAGAGAATTTTTAATTACATTTATTGTGTTGTTCATCACTGTTTGTTTGCTGTTTAATTCTTCTAGGTCCTTGTTAAACAATTCTTGTCTTTTCTCCATTCTATTTCAAGATTTTGAATCATCTTTACTATCATTATTCTGAATTCTTTTTCAGGTAGACTGCCTATTTCCTCGTCATTTGTTAGGTCTGGTGGGTTTTTGCCTTTCTCCTTCATCTGCTGTGTATCTCTCTGTCTTCTCATTTTGCTTAACTTGCTGTGTTTGGGGTCTCCTTTTCACAGGCTGCAGGTTCGTAGTTCCCATTGTTTTTGGTGTCTGTCTCCAGTGGCTAAGGTTGGATCAGTGGGTTGTGTAGGCTTCTTGGTGGAGGGGACTGTTGCCTGTGTTCTGGTAAATGACGCTGGATCTTGTCTTTCTAGTGGGCAGGTCCACGTCTGGTGGTGTGTTTTGGGGTGTCTGTGAACTTAGTATGATTTTAGGCAGCCTCTCTGCTAATGGATGGGGTTGTGTTCCTGTCTTGCTAGTTGTTTGACATAGGGTGTCCAGCACTGTAGCTTGCTGGTCGCTGAGTGGAGCTGGGTCTTGACGTTGAGATGGAGATCTCTGAGAGATTTTCGCCATTTGATAATACGTGGAGCTGGGAAGTCTCCTGTGGACCAGTGTCCTGAACTTGCCTCTCCCACCTCAGAGGCACAGCCCTGATGCCTGGCTGGAGCACCAAGAGCCTGTCATCCACACGGCTCAGGATAAAAGGGAGAAGAAAAAAAAAGGAGGAAGAAAGAAGAAGATAAAATAAGATAAAATAAAGTAAAATAAAATAAAATAAAGTTATTAAAATAAATAATAGAAAATAGTTATTAAAATTTTTTTAAAAAGTAAAAAAAAAAAAAGAAAGAAAGAAGAGAGCAACCAAACCAAAAAACAAATCCACCAATGTTAACAAGTGCTAAAAAATATACAAAAAAACCAAAAAAAAAAAAAACAGAAAACGGACAGACAGAACCCTAGGACAAATGGTAAAAGCACAGCTATACATACAAAATCACACACAGAAGCATACACATACACACTCACAAAAATTGAAAAAGGGAAAAATATATATATATCATTGCCCCCAAAGTCCACCTCCTCAATTTGGGATGATTTGTTGTCTGTTCAGGTATTCCACAGAGGCAGGGTACATCAAATTGATTGTGGAGATTTAACCCACTGCTCCTGAGGCTGCTGGGAGAAATTTCCCATTCTCTTCTTTGTTTGCACAGCTCCCGGGGTTCAGCTTTGGATTTGGACCCACTTCTGTGTGTAGGTCGCCTGAGGGCGTCTGTTCTTCACTCAGACAAGACGGGGTTAAAGGAGCAGCTGCTTTGGGGGCTCTGACTCACTCAGGCCAGGGGGAGGGAGAGGTATGGAGTGCGGGGCGAGCCTGCGGTGGCAGAGGCCAGCGCGACGTAGCACCAGCCTGAGGCACGGTGTGTTCTCCCGGGGAAGTTGTCCCTGGATCACTGGACCCTGGCAGTTGTGGGCTGCACAGGCTCCTGGGAGGGGAGGTGTGGATAGTGACCTGGGCTTGCACACAGGCTTCTTGGTGGCTGCAGCAGCAGCCTTAGCATCTCATGCCCGTCTCTGGAGCTCCTTTAAGCAGCACTCTTAATCCCCTCTCCTTGTGCACCAGGAATCAAAGAGGCAAGAAAAAGTCTCTTGCCTCTTTGGCAGCTCCAGACTTTTTCCCGGACTCCCTCACGGCTAGCTGTGGCACCCTAGCCCCTTCAGGCTGTGTTCACGCAGCTAACCCCAGTCGTCTCCCTGGGATCCGACCTCCGAAGCCCGAGCCTCAGCTCCCAGCCCCCACCCGGCCCGGCGGGTGAGCAGACAAGCCTCTCAGGCTGGTGAGTGCTGGTCGCCACCGATCCTCTGTGTGGGAATCTCTCCGCTTTGCGCTCCACACCCTTGTTGCTGCGCTCTCCTCCGTGGCTCCAAAGCTTCCGCCCTCCGCCACCCGCAGTCTCCGCCAGTGAAGGGGCTTCCTAGTGTGTGGAAACCTTTCCTCCTTCACAGCTCCCTCCCACTGGTGCAGGTCCAGTCCCTATTCTTTTGTCTCTGTTTTTTCTTTTTTCTTTTGCCCTACCCAGGTACGTGGGGGAGTTTCTTGCCTTTTGGGAGGTCTGAGGTCTTCTGCCAGCGTTCAGTAGGTGTTCTGTAGGAGCTGTTCCACATGTAGATGTATTTCTGATGTATTTGTTGGGAGGAAGGTGATCTCCACGTCTTACTCTTCTGCCATCTTGAAGCTCCTCCCCCAGAATTTTTTTTATTCCAAGATTTTGTAGCCAAATTTTCTATTGAAAATTATGGTTTATTGATTCCATTTAAATTTTTATTAAAGTAGAATATTTTTTGGCTCAGGGTATGAAGTTACATTATTAGTCATTTATCTTTAAATAGTTATGCTATTTGTTGCATAATTATTTTGCCCAAGATTTATAATGCCAAAATTATATATTAAGTGTTACATCTGTGGTTTGTTTCTGGACTTCCTTTGATATTTAAACGCATCTTCTATAACTGTTTTGACTACTGCATTTATAGTAAAATCCAGCATATGCTACTGTATAGACTAGCCAGCCCCTGCTCACTCCATGAGCCTCTCTTTTTGGAATCATCTTGTTTATTATTAAATTCTAGATAAATTTGTGACTATTTTTTCAAATTCTTCCAAAAGTTTGTGGTTTTTCTTTGTAACTATTACATCAATTATTCTACTAATTAATTAGGGGAAAACATTATTTTTAGTACCATTCAAACTTCCTATTCAGAAACATGCTCATTATCTACAATTATACAAATATTCAAAGTCCTTTAAAAATATTATGGTTTTCTTGCAGGGGAACCTTTAAGATGACGGAGGAGTAAGATGAGATCACCTTCCTCCCCACAAATACATCAGAAATACAACTACATGTGGAACAACTCCTACAGAACACCTACTGGACACTGGCAGAAGACCTCAGACTTCCCCAAAGGCAAGAAAATCCCCACGTACCTGGGTAGGGCAAAAGAAAACAGAAAAAACAGAGACAAAAGAATAGGGATGAGACCTGCATCTCTGGGAGGGAGCTGTGAAGGAGGCAAAGTTTCCACACACTAGCAAGCCCCTTCACTGGTGGAGACAGGGGGTGGGTGGAAGGACAGCTTTGGAGCCACGGAGGAGAATGCAGCAACACGGGTGCAGAGGGGAAAGTGGAGAGATTCCCACACAGAGGATCACTGCTGACCAGCACTCACCAGCCTGAGAGGATTGTCTGCTCACCCGCTGGGGCGGGTGGGGGCTGGGAGCTGAGGCTTGGGCTTCGGAGGTCAGATCCCAGGGAGAGGACTGGGGTTGGCTGTGTGAAGATAGCCTGAGGGGGCTAGTGCACCACAGCTAGCCAAGAGGGAGTCCGGGAAAATGTCTGGACCTGCTGAAGAGGCAAAAGACCATTGTTTCAGGGTGCACGAGGATAAGGGATTCCTTCCCCATGTGCCCACAGAAGGCAGAGCACCACCTAAGCGAGCTCCAGAGATGGGCACGAGCTGTGGCTATCAGCTTGGACCACAGAGACAGGCATGAAATACTAACGCTGCTGCTGCCACTAAAAATCCTGTGTGCAAGCACAGGTCACTATTCACATGCCCCCACCCCAGGAGCCTGTGCAGCCTGCCACTGCCAGGGTCCCATGATCCAGGGACAACTTACCCGGTAGAACACATGGTGCACCTCAGGCTGTTCCAACATCACGCTGGCTTCTGCTGCTGCAGGCTCACCCCACATTCCAATTATAACTACTGTACTCCTCCCTCCTCCCAGCCTGAATGAGCAAGGGTCACCTAATCAGCTGCTGCTTTAACCCCCTACTGTCTGGGCCTGGAACAGATGCCTGAGGGTGACCTACATGCAGAGGTGGGGCCAAAACCAAAGCTGAACCCCAGGAGCTGTGAGAACAAAGAAGAGAAAAGGAAATTTCTCTGTGCAGCCTCAGAAGCAGTGGATTAAATCCCCACAATCAACTTAAGGTACCCTGTATCTGTGGAATACTTGAATAGACAATGAACCAACCCAAAAGTGAGGTGGTGGCCTTTGGGAGCAACTGTAGACTTGGGGTTTGCTGTCTGTGACTGACTTGTTTCTGATTTTTATGTTCATCTTAGTATAGTTTTTAGTGCTTGTTATCATTGGTGGATTTGTTTATTGCTTTAGTTGCTCTCTTCTGGGTTTTTTTATTTTTAATATTAAATTTTTAAAAAAATTTTAATAATTAAAAAAATTTTTTCTTTCTTTTTTTCTCCCTTTTCTTCTGAGCCTTGTGGTTGACAGGGTCTTGGTGCTCCGGCCTGTTGTCAGGCCAGAGCCTCTGAGGTGGGAGAGCCAAGTTCAGGGCGTTGGACCACCAGAGACCTCCCGGTCCCATGTAATATCAATCAGTGAGAGCTCTCCCAGAAATCTCCATCTCAATGCTAAGACCCAGCTCCACGCAATGACCAGCAAGCTCCAGTGCTGGACACCCCATGCCAAACAACTAGAAAGACAGGAACACAACCCCACCCATTAGCAGAGAGGCTGCCTAAAATCATACTAAGTTCACAGACACCCCAAAACACACCACTGGATGCGGTCCTGCCCACCAGAAAGACAAGATCCAGGCTCATCCACCAGAACACAGGCACTATTCCCCTCCACCAAGAAGGCTCCACAACCCACTGAACCAACCATACCCACTGGGCACAAACACCAAAAACAACGGGACCTAGGAACCTGCAGCCTGTGAAAAGGAGACTCCAAACACAGTAAGTTAAGCAAAATGAGAGACAGAGAAATACACAGCAGATGAAGGAGCAAGGTAAAAACCCACCAGACCAAACAAATGAATAGGAAATAGGCAGTCTACCTGAAAAAGAATTCAGAATAATGATAGTAAAGCTGATCCAAAATCATGGAAATAGAATGGAGAAAATACAAGGAACGTTTAAAAGGACCTAGGAGAACTAAAGAGCAAACAAACAATGCTGAACAACACAATACATGAAATCAAAAATTCTCTGAAGGAATCAATAGCAGAATAACTGAGGCAGAAGAACAGATAAGTGACCTGGAAGATAAAATAGTGGAAATAACTACTGCAGAGCAGAATAAAGAAGAAAGAATGAAAAGATTGAGGACAGTTTTAGAGACCTCTGGGACAGCATTAAAGCATCAACATTCGAAATATAGGGGTCCCGGAAGAAGAAGAGAAAAAGAAAGGGACTGAGAAAATATTTGAAGAGATTATAGTTGAAAACTTCCCTCATATGGGAAAAGAAATAGTCAATCAAGTCCAGGAAGTGCAGAGAGTCCCATAAAGGATAAATCCAAGGAGAAACACGCCAAGACACATATTAATCAAACTATCAAAAATTAAATACAAAGAACAAATATTAAAAGCAGCAAGGGAAAAGCAACAAAAAACATACAAGGGAATCCCCATAAGGTTAACAGCGGATATTTCAGCAGAAACTCTGCAAGCCATAAGGGAGTGGCAGGACATAGTCAAGTGATGAAAGGGAAAAAACTACAACCAAGATTACTGTACCCAGCAAGGATCTCATTCAGATTCGACGGAGAAATTGAAACCTTTACATACATGCAAAAGTTAAGAGAATTTAGCACCACCAAACCAGCTTTACAACAAATGCTAAAGGAATTTCTCTAGGCAGGAAACAAAAGAGAAGGAAAAGAAAAATAAACAGAAAACAATTAAGAAAATGGTAGTAGGAACATACATATTGATAATTACCTTAAATGTAAATGGATTAAATGCTCCAACCAAAAGACATAGACTGGCTGAATGGATACAAAAACAAGACCCGTATATATGCTGTCTACAAGAGACCCACTTCAGACCTAGGGACACACACTGAAAGTGAGGGGATGGAAAAAGATATTCCATGCAAGTGGAAATCAAAAGAAAGCTGGAGTAGCAATACTTATATCAGGCAAAATAGACTTTAAAATGAAGACTATTACAAGAGACAAAGAAGGACACTACCTAATGATCAAGGGATCAATCCAAGAAGAAGATATAACAATTGTAAATATTTATGCACCCAACATAGGAGCACCTCAATACATAAGGCAAATACTAACAGCCATAAAAGGGAAAATCGATAGTAACACAATCATAGTAGTGGATTTTAACACCCCACTTTCGCCAATGGACAGATCATCCAAAATGAAAATAAATAAGGAAACACAAGCTTGAAATGACACATTAAACAAGGTGGACTTAATTGATATTTATAGGACATTCCATCCAAAAACAACAGAATAAACTTTCTTTTCAAGTGCTCTTGGGACATCCTCAAGGATAGATCATATCTTGGGTCACAAATCAAGCCTTGGTAAATTTACAAAAATTGAAATCATATCAAGTATCTTTTCCGACCACAGCGCTATAAGACTAGATATCAATTACAGGAAAAAAACCTGTAAAAAGTACAAACATATGGAGGCTAAACAATACACTACTAAATAACCAGGAGATCACTGAAGAAATCAAAGAGGAAATCAAAAAATCCTTAGAAACAAATGACAATGAAAACATGATGGCTCAAAACCTATGGGATGCAGCAAAAGCAGTTTGAAGAGGGAAGTTTATAGCAATACAGTCCTACCTCAAGAAACAAGAAAAATCTCAAATAAACAATCCAACCTTACACCTAAAGCAATTAGAGAAAGAAGAACAAAAACCCCCAAAGTTAACAGAAGGAAAGAAATCATAAAGATCACAAATAAATGAAAAAGAAGTGAAGAAAACAATAGCAAAGATCAATAAAACTGAAAGCTGGTTCCTTGAGAAGATAAACAAAATTGATAAACCATTAGACAGAGTCATCAAGAAAAAAAGGAGAAGACCCAAATCAACAGAATTAGAAATGAAAAAGGAGAAGTAACAACTGACACTGTAGGAATACAAAGAATCATGAGGGATTACTACAAGCAACTATATGCCAATAAAATGGACAACCTGGAAGAAATGGACAAATTCTTAGAAAAGCACGACCTTCTGAGACTGAACGAGGAAGAAATAGAAAATATAAACAGACCAATCACAAGCATTGAAATTGAAACTGTGATTAAATATCTTCCAACAAACAAAAGCCCAGGACCAGATGGTGTCACAGTCGAATTCTATCAAACATTTAGAGAAGAGCTAAAATCTATCCTTCTCAAACTCTTCCAAAATATAGCAGAGGGAAGAACACTCCGAAACTCACTCTGCGAGGCCAACATCACCCTGATACCAAAACCAGTCAAAGATGTTACAAAAAAAAAAAAAGAAAACTACAGGGGAATACCTCTGAAGAACATAGATGCAAAAATCCTCAACAAAATACTAGCAAACAGAATCCAACAGCACATTAAAAGGATCATACACCATGATCAAGTGGGGTTTATCCCAGGAATGCAAGGATTCTTCAGTATACTCAAATCAAACAATGTGATACACCATATTAACAAATTGAACGAGAAAAACCATATGATAATCTCAATAGATGCAGAAAAAGCTTTTGACAAAATTCAACACCAAATTATGATAAAAACTCTCCAGAAAGTAGGTATAGAGGGAACTTACCTCAACATAACAAAGGCCATATATGACCAACCCACAGCCAACATCATTCTCAATGGTGAAAAACTGAAACCATTTCCACTAAGATCAGGAACAAGACAAGGTTGCCCACTCTCACCACTATTATTCAACATAGTTTAGGTAGTTTTAGCCATAGCAATCAGAGATGAAAAAGAAATAAAAGGAATCCAAGTCGGAAAAGAAGAAGTAAAACTGTCATTGTTTGCAGATGACATGATACTGTACATAGAGAATCCTAGAGATGCTACCAGAAAACTACTAGAGCTAATCAATGAATTTGGTAAAGTAGCAGGATACAAAATTAATGCACAGAAATCTCTTGCATTCCTATACACTAATGGTGAAAATTCTGAAAGAGAAATTAAGGAAACACTCCCATTTACCATTTCAACAAAAAGAATAAAATACCTAGGAATAAACCTACCTCGGGAGAGAGAAGACCTGTATGCAGAAAACTACAAGACGCTGATGAAAGAAATTAAAGATGATACAAACAGATGGAGAGATATACCATGTTCTTGGATTGGAAGACTCAGCATTGTGAAAATGACTATACTACCCAAAGCAATGTACACATTCAGTGGAATCCCTATCAAACTACCAATGAGATTTTTCACAGAACTAGAAAAAAAAATTTCACAATTTGTATGGAAACACAAAAGACCCCGAATAGCCAAAGCAATCTTGAGACAGAAAAACGGAGCTGGAGGAATCAGGCTCCCTGTCTTCTGACTATAATACAAAGCTACAGTAAACAGGACAGTATGGTACTGGCACAAAAACAGAAATATAGATCAATGGAATAGGATAGAAAGCCCAGAGATAAACCCATGCACATATGGTCACCTTATCTTTGATAAAGGAGGCAGGAATATACAATGGAGAAAAGATAGCCTGTTTAACAATTGGGGCTGGGAAAACTGGACAGCTACATGTAAAAGAATGAAATTAGAACACTCCCTAACACCATACACAAAAATAAACTCAAAATGGATTAAAGACCTAAATGTAAGGCCAGACACTATAAAACTCTAAGAGGAAAACATAGACAGAACACTCTATTACATAAATCACAACAAGATTCTTTTGGACCCACCTCCTAGAGAAATGGAAATAAAACCAAAAATAAACAAATGGGACCTAATGAAACTTAAAAGCTTTTGCACAGCAAGGGAAACCATAAACAAGATGAAAAGACCACCCTCAGAATGGGAGAAAATATTTGCAAACAAAGCAACTGACAAAGGATTAATCTCCAAAATATACAAGCAGCTCATGCAGCTCAATATCAAAAAAAACAAACAACCGAATCCAGAAATGGGCAGAAGACCTAAACAGACATTTCTCCAAAGAAAAAATACAGATTGCCAGCAAACACATGAAAGGATGCTCAACATCACTAATCATTAGAGAAATGCAAATCAAAATGACAATGAGGTATCACCTCACACCAGTTAGAATGGGCATCATCAAAAAATCTACAAACAATAAATGCTAGAGAGGGTGTCAAAAAAAGGGAACCCTCTTGCACTGTTGGTGGGAATGTAAATTGATACAACCACTATGGAGAACAGTATGGAGTTTCCTTAAAAAACTAAAAATAGGGCTTCCCTAGTGGTGCAGTGGTTGAGAATCTGCCTGCCAATGCAGGGGACATGGGTTTGAGCCCTGGTCTGGGAAGATCCCACATGCCGCGGATCAACTAGACCCGTGAGCCACAACTACTGAGCCTGTGCATCTGGAGCCTGTGCTCTGCAACAAGAGAGGCAGCGACAGTGAGAGGCCCGCACACCGCGATGAAGAGTGGCCCCCACTCGCCGCAACTAGAGAAAGCCCTTGCACAGAAACGAAGACCCAACACAGCCAAAAATAATAAATTAAAAAAAAAAAGAACAGACATATTGATCAACGGAACAGAATAGAAAGCCCCAAAATGAACCCACACACACAGGGTCAATTAATCTACCACAAAGGAGGCAAGAATATTCAATGGAGAAAAGATGTAAATATTAACCATTCAATTAATGGTGCTGGTAACACTTGCCAGCTACATGTAAAACAGTGAGATTAGAACATTTCCTCACACCATATACAAAAATACACTCAAAATGGTTTAAAGACGTAAATGGAAGACCTGACACCATCAAACTCCTAGAAGAGAAGATAGTCAGAACACTCTCTGACATAAATCATAACAATGGTTTTTTGGATCTGCCTCCTAAGGCAAAAGAAATAAAAGGGAAAATATACAAATGGGACCTAATTAAACTCAAAAACTTTTGCACAGCAAAGATACTTATCGACAAAATAAAAAGGCAACCTACTGATTGGGAGAAAATACTTGCAAATGATATGACTAATAAGCAATTAATATCCAAAATTAATAGTGAACACAACACAGTATAACCCCCCCCCCCACAAAGAAACCAATTAAAAATGGGCAGAAGATCCAAATAGACGTTTTTCCAAAAAAAGTACAGATGTCCAACAGGCACATGAAAAAATGCTCAGCATCGCTAATCATCAGAAAAATGCAAATCAAAACCACAATGAGATATCCCTTCACACCTGCCAAAATGGTTATTATCAAAGTCTACAAATAACAAATGTTGGCAAGGATGTAGAGAAAAGGGAGCACTAGTACATTGCGGGTGGGATTGTAAATTGGTGCAGCCACTATGGAAAACAGTATGGAGGTTCTTCTAAAAACTAAAAGTAGAACTACCATATGCCCCAGCAATTCCACTGCTGGCTATATATGTGAAGAAAATGAAAACAGTAACTTGAAAATATACATGCACTCCAATGTTCATAGCAACATTATTTAAAATAGCCAAGATATGGAAGCAACCTTAGTGCCCTTCAACAGATAAATGGATATATCTTTATACACACATACACACACACACACACACACACACACACATACACAATGGACTATTAGTCATAAAAAAGAATGAAATTTTGCCATTTGCAACAACATGGATGGACCTAGAGTGTATTATACTTAGTGAAATAAGTCAAAGGCAAATACTGTTATTACTTATATGTCAAATTTTAAAAATAAAACAAATGAATATACGTGACAAAACAGAAACATACTCACAGATACAGAGTAGAAACTAGTGGTTACCAGTTTGGAGAAGGAAGGTGGAAGGGGTGAGATAGAAGTAGAAGATTAAGAGATACAAACTACTACGTATAAAATAAGTAAATATATATATTAAACAGTATAGGGAAATATAGTCATTATTTTGTAATAACTTTAAATGGAATATAATCTGTAACAATATTAAATCTCTATTTTGTACACCTGAAGCTAATATAATATTGTAATTCAACTATACCTTAATGAAGAAAAGATAAGGAGACAACCCTAAAGGCAGCAAGAGTAAAAGCAACTAGTTTTGTACAAGGGAACTCCCATAAAACCATAAGCTGACTATTCAGCGGAAACTTTTCAGGCCAGAAGGGAGTGACATGATATAGTCAAAGTGATGAAAGGAAAAAAAAAAAATCAATAACCTAGAATACCCTACCAGGCAAGGTTATCATTCAGATTTGAAGGAGAAAGAAAGAGTTTCACAGACAAACAAAAGCTAAAAGAGTACAGTGCCACTAAACTGGCTTTACAAGAAATGTTAAAGGAACTTCTCTAAGCCAAAAACAAAAGTCCACAAATAGTAATGTGAAAATTATGAAAGTAAAAATCTCACTGGTAAAGGCAAACAGAGTAAAAGACATAGATCAACCATAAAGCTTGTAAGATGGTTAAAGGACAAAAGTAATGATGAAATAAAAATTTGCATTCTAAGGCAAGTCAAAGAAAATTTAAAACAAAAGAATTTTCTCTGCTCTTTGGCCTCCTCTTTCCCCTCTACTGTGCATCACGTATCTGCATTTTGCATCCACCAAAGCTCCTCATTGGCAGAAACACTTGCTCAACCATAATGAGTAACATTCTCCTGGCATTAACAAGACAACTCCTTAAAAGATAACATTTCGAAGATGGCGGAGTAGAAGGACGTGCTCTCACTCCCTCTTGCGAGAGCACCAGAATCACAACTGGCTGCTGGACAATCATTGACAGGAAGACCCTGGACTTCACCAAGGAGGATACCCCACGTCCAAGGACAGAGGAGAAGCCACAGTGAGACGGTAGGAGGGGCGCAATCAGAGTAAAATCAAATCCCATAACTTCTGGGTGGGTGGCTCACAGACTGGCGAACACTTATACCACAGAAGTCCACCCACTGGAGTGAAGGTTCTGAGCCCCACGTCAGGCTTCCCAACCAGGGGGTCCGGCTACGGGAGGAGGAATTCCTAGAGAATCAGACTTTGAAGCCTAGTGGGAATTGATTGCAGGACTTTGACAGGACTGGGGGAAACAGAGACCCCACTCTTGCAGGGCACACACAAAGTAATGTGTGCATCGGGACCCAGGGGAAGGAGCAGTGACCCTGGGGGAGACTGAACCAGACCTACCTGCTGGTGTTGGGGGGTCTCCTGCAGAGGCGAGTGGTGGCTCTGTTTCACCGTGGGGATAAGGACACTGGCAGCAGAGGTTCTGGGAAGTTCTCCTTGGCATGAGCCCTCCCAGAGTCTGCCATTAACCCCACCAAAGAGCACGGGTAGGCTCCAGTGTTGGGTTGCCTCAGGCAAAACAACCAACAGGGAGGGAACCCAGCCCCACCCATCAACAGTCAAGTGGATTAAGGTTTTACTGAGCTCTGACCGCCACAGCAACAGGGAGGGAACCCAGCCCCACCCATCAACAGTAAGTGGATTAAGGTTTTACTGAGCTCTGACCGCCACAGCAACAGTCAGCTCTACCCACCACCAGAGCCTCCCATCAAGCCTCTTAGATAGCCTCAACCACCAGAGGGCAGACAACAGAAGCAAGAAAAACTACAATCCTGCAGCCTGTGGACCAAAAACCACAGTTACAGAAAGATAGAGAAGATGAAAAGGCAGAGGGCTATGTACCAGATGAAGGAACAAGAAAAAACCCCAGAAAAACAACTAAATGAAGTGGAGATAGGCAACCTTCCAGAAAAAGAGTTCAGAATAATGATAGTGAAGATGATCCAGGACCTCGGAATAAGAATGGAGGCAAAGATTGAGAAGATGCAAGAAATGATTAACAAAGACCTAGAAGAATTAAAGAACAAACAAACAGAGATGGCCAATACAATAACTGAAATGAAAACTACACTAGAAGGAATCAATAGCAGAATAACTGAGGCAGAAGAACGGATAAGTGACCTGGAAGACAGAATGGTGGAATTCACTGCTGCGGAACAGACTAAAGAAAAAAGAATGAAAAGAAATGAAGACAGCCTAAGAGACATCTGGGACAACATTAAACGCAACAACATTCGCATTATAGGGGTCCCAGAAGGAGAAGAGAGAGAGAAAGGACCAGAGAAAATATTTGAAGAGATTATAGTCGAAAACTTCCCTAACATGGGAAAGGAAATAGCCACCCAAGTCCAGGAAGCGCAGAGATTCCCATACAGAATAAACCCAAGGAGAAACACGCCGAGACACATAGTAATCAAAGTGGCAAAAATTAAAGACAAAGAAAAATTATTGAAAGCAGCAAGGGAAAAACGACAAATAACATACAAGGGAACTCCCATAAGGTTAACAGCTGATTTCTCAGCAGAAACTCTGCAAGCCAGAAGGGAGTGGCATGATATACTTAAAGTGATGAAAGGGAAGAACCTACAACCAAGATTACTCTACCCGGCAAGGATCTCATTTAGATTTGATGGAGAAATCAAAAGCTTTACAGACAAGCAAAAGCTAAGAGAATTCAGCACCACCAAACCAGCTCTACAACAAATGCTAAAGGAACTTCTCTAAGTGGGAAACACAAGAGAAGAAAAGGACCTACAAAAACAAACCCAAAACAACTAAGAAAATGGTCATAGGAACATACATATCGATAATTACCTTAAACGTGAATGGATTAAATGCCCCAACCAAAAGACATAGACTGGCTGAATGGATACAAAAACAAGACCCATATATATGCTGTCTACAAGAGACCCACTTTAGACCTAGGGACACATACAGACTGAAAGTGAGGGGATGGAAAAAGATATTCCATGCAAATGGAAATCAAAAGAAAGCTGGAGTAGCTATACTCATATCTGATAAAATAGACTTTAAAATAAAGAATGTTACAAGAGACAAGGAAGGACACTACATAATGATCCAGGGATCAATCCAAGAAGAAGATATAACAATTATAAATATATATGCACCCAACATAGGAGCTCCTCAATACATAAGGCAACTGCTAACAGCTATAAAAGAGGAAATCGACAGTAACACAATAATAGTGGGGGACTTTAACACTTCACTTACACCAATGGACAGGTCATCCAAAATGAAAATAAATAAGGAAACAGAAGCTTTAAATGACACAATAGACCAGATAGATTTAATTGATATATATAGGACATTCCATCCAAAAACAGCAGATTACACGTTCTTCTCAAGTGCGCACGGAACATTCTCCAGGATAGATCACATCTTGGGTCACAAATCAAGCCTCAGTAAATTTAAGAAAATTGAAATCATAACAAGCATCTTTTCTGACCACAACGCGATGAGATTAGAAATGAATTACAGGGAAAAAAACGTAAAAAAGACAAACACATGGAGGCTAAACAATACGTTACTAAATAACCAAGAGATCACTGAAGAAATCAAAGAGGAAATAAAAAAATACCTAGAGACAAATGACAATGAAAACACGACGACCCAAAACCTATGGGATGCAGCAAAAGCGGTTCTAAGAGGGAAGTTTATAGCTATACAAGCCTACCTAAAGAAACAAGAAAAATCTCAAGTAAACAATCTAACCTTACACCTAAAGAAACTAGAGAAAGAAGAACAAACAAAACCCAAAGTTAGCAGAAGGAAAGAAATCATAAAGATCAGAGCAGAAATAAATGAAATAGAAACAAAGAAAACAATAGCAAAGATCAATAAAACTAAAAGTTGGTTCTTTGAGAAGATAAACAAAATTGATAAGCCATTAGCCAGACTCATCAAGAAAAAGAGGGAGAGGACTCAAATCAATAAAATCAGAAATGAAAAAGGAGAAATTACAACAGACACCGCAGAAATACAAAGCATCCTAAGAGACTACTACAAGCAACTTTATGCCAATAAAATGGACAACCTGGAAGAAATGGACAAATTCTTAGAAAGGTATAACCTTCCAAGACTGAATCAGGAAGAAATAGAAAATATGAACAGACCAATCACAAGTAATGAAATTGAAACTGTGATTAAAAATCTTCCAACAAACAAAAGTCCAGGACCAGATGGCTTCACAGGTGAATTCTATCAAACATTTAGAGAAGAGCTAACACCCATCCTTCTCAAACTCTTCCAAAAAATTGCAGAGGAAGGAACACTCCCAAACTCATTCTATGAGGCCACCATCACCCTGATACCAAAACCAGACAAAGACACTACAAAAAAAGAAAATTACAGACCGATATCACTGATGAATATAGATGCAAAAATCCTCAACAAAATACTAGCAAACAGAATCCAACAACACATTAAAAGGATCATACACCACGATCAAGTGGGATTTATCCCAGGGATGCAAGGATTCTTCAATATACGCAAATCAATCAATGTGATACACCATATTAACAAATTGAAGAATAAAAACCATATGATCATCTCAATAGATGCAGAAAAAGCTTTTGACAAAATTCAACACCCATTTCTGATAAAAACTCTCCAGAAAGTGGGCATAGAGGGAACCTACCTCAACATAATAAAGGCCATATATGACAAACCCACAGCAAACATCATTCTCAATGGTGAAAAACTGAAAGCATTTCCTCTAAGATCAGGAACGAGACAAGGATGTCCACTCTCACCACTATTATTCAACATAGTTCTGGAAGTCCTAGCCACGGCAATCAGAGAAGAAAAAGAAATAAAAGGAATACAAATTGGAAAAGAAGAAGTAAAACTGTCACTGTTTGCGGATGACATGATACTATACATAGAGAATCCTAAAACTGCCACCAGAAAACTGCTAGAGCTAATTAATGAATATGGTAAAGTTGCAGGATACAAAATTAATGCACAGAAATCTCTTGCATTCCTATACACTAATGATGAAAAATCTGAAAGAGAAATTATGGAAACACTCCCATTTACCATTGCAACAAAAAGAATAAAATACTTAGGAATAAACCTACCTAGGGAGACAAAAGACCTGTATGCAGAAAACTATAAGACACTGATGAAAGAAATTAAAGATGATACCAACAGATGGAGAGATATACCATGTTCTTGGATTGGAAGAATCAACATTGTGAAAATGAGTATACTACCCAAAGCAATCTACAGATTCAATGCAATCCCTATCAAATTACCAATGGCATTTTTTACGGAGCTAGAACAAATCATCTTAAAATTTGTATGGAGACACAAAAGACCCCGAATAGCCAAAGCAGTCTTGAGGCAAAAAAATGGAGCTGGAGGAATCAGACTCCCTGACTTCAGACTCTACTACAAAGCTACAGTAATCAAGACAATATGGTACTGGCACAAAAACAGAAACATAGATCAATGGAACAAGATAGAAAGCCCAGAGATTAACCCACGCACCTATGGTCAACTAATCTATGACAAAGGAGGCAAAGATATACAATGGAGAAAAGACAGTCTCTTCAATAAGTGGTGCTGGGAAATCTGGACAGCTACATGTAAAAGAATGAAATTAGAATACTCCCTAACACCATACACAAAAATAAACTCAAAATGGATTAGAGACCTAAATATAAGACTGGACACTATAAAACTCTTAGAGGAAAACATAGGAAGAACACTCTTTGACATAAATCACAGCAAGATCTTTTTTGATCCACCTCCTAGAGTAATGGAAATAAAAACAAAAATAAACAAGTGGGACCTAATGAAACTTCAAAGCTTTTGCACAGCAAAGGAAACCATAAACAAGACAAAAAGACAACCCTCAGAATGGGAGAAAATATTTGCAAATGAATCAACGGACAAAGGATTAATCTCCAAAATATATAAACAGCTCATTCAGCTCAATATCAAAGAAACAAACACCCCAATCCAAAAATGGGCAGAAGACCTAAATAGACATTTCTCCAAAGAAGACATACAGACGGCCACGAAGCACATGAAAAGATGCTCAACATCACTAATTATTAGAGAAATGCAAATCAAAACTACAATGAGGTATCACCTCACTCCTGTTAGAATGGGCATCATCAGAAAATCTACAAACAACAAATGCTGGAGAGGGTGTGGAGAAAAGGGAACCCTCCTGCACTGTTGGTGGGAATGTAAATTGATACAGCCACTATGGAGAACAATATGGAGGTTCCTTAAAAAACTAAAAATAGAATTACCATATGACCCAGCAATCCCACTACTGGGCATATACCCAGAGAAAACCGTAATTCAAAAAGACACATGCACCCGAATGTTCATTGCAGCACTATTTACAATAGCCAGGTCATGGAAGCAACCTAAATGCCCATCAGCAGACGAATGGATAAAGAAGATGTGGTACATATATACAATGGAATATTACTCAGCCATAAAAAGGAACGAAATTGAGTCATTTGTTGAGACGTGGATGGATTTAGAGACTGTCATACAGAGTGAAGTAAGTCAGAAAGAGAAAAACAAATATCGTATATTAATGCATGTATGTGGAACCTAGAAAAATGGTACAGATGAGCCAGTTTGCAGGGCAGAAGTTGAGACACAGATGTAGAGAATGGACATATGGACACCAAGGGGGAAAACTGCGGTGAGGTGGGGATGGTGGTGTGCTGAATTGGGCGATTGGGATTGACATGTATACACTGATGTGTATAAAATTGATGCCTAATAAGAACCTGCAGTATAAAAAAAAAACAAACAAAACAACTAATACTAAACTTTCATTGGGTTATTTGTATGGAAATATGTTAATATAAATGTTTCAGACATTACATGAAATTTCTAAAAATCTTATATTTGTATTTGTATGGAAATATGTATGGAAATATGTTAATATAAATGTTTCAGACATTAAAAAAAAAAAAAAAAAAAAAAAAAAAAAGATAACATTTCTTCTTGATCTTGTAAGGGGTCGTCATGACCCACCACTTTGTACTTACAGATTGGGATTATGCAAACTATGTCATTTAATATACAGCCCACTGTCTCAAAAACCTATATAACTGTTCTTTGACCTCAGATGGGTGTAACAGTTCTTGGAACATTCTGAGAGCTTATTCCTTGGCTACAATCATTAATTTGGTATGGATAAAAACTTTCATTTCTTTTTTAGATTATTTTTTTTGTCAACAGTGGTAAAATCATCTATAACTATAATAAGTAGTTAAGGGATACACAATAAAAAATGATGCAACATATGATGTAAAAAACATTAAATGTGGGGTGGGGGGAGTAAAAATGTAGGTAACCATCATCTTAAAATAATCATATATATATATATATATATATATATATATATATATATATGAATCTTATGGTGATCACAAAACAAAAACCTAGATACACAGAAAAATAATAGATATACATGCAAAAAAGTGAAAGGAATCCAAACATAACACTAGAGATAATCATCAAATCACAAGGGAAGAGAGCGAAGAAGAGAAAGGAACAAAAAAGAACTACAAAACAACCAGAAAACAACTAACAAAATGGCAATAAATACATACCTGTCAATAATTACTTTAAACGTAAATGGAGGGACTTCCCTGGTGGTGCAGTGGTTAAGAATCCACCTGCCAATGCAGGGGACATGGATTCAAGCTCTGGTCCGGGAAAATCCCACATGCCATGGAGCAACTAAGCCCATGTGCCACAAAGCACTCTAGAGCCTGTGAACCACAACTACTGAGCCTGCATGTCACAACTACTGAAGCCCGAGCACCTAGAGCCCATGCACACCGCAATGAAGAGTAGCCCCCACTTGCTGCAACTAGAGAAAGCCCACATGCAGAAATGAAGACCCAATGCAGCCAAAAATAAATAAATAAAATAAAATAAATGATAAAAAAAGTAAATGGACTAAAAGTGGCTGAATTTATGAAAAAAAAAAACCCCACAAGACCTATACATATACTTCCTACAACAGACTCACTTCAGATCTAAAGACACACAGAGACCAAAAGGGGGAAGATGGAAAAGGTATTCCATGCAAACGGAAAAGAAAAGTAAGCTGGAGTAGCATTACTTATATCAGGAAAATAGACTTAAAAACAAATACTGAAATAAAGGACTAAAAAGGACATTACATATTGATAAAGGTATGATTCTAACAAGAAAGAATAACAATTGTAAACATATATACATCCAACATAGGCGCACCTAAATTCATGAAACAAATATTAACAAACATAAGGAAGTTGACAGTAATACAATAATATTAGGGGACTTTAACATCATACTTACATCAATGGACAGATTATCCAGACAGAAAATCAAAGAGGAAACACTGGCTTTAAATGATACCTTAGAGCAGAGGGAATTGATATATAGAGAACGTTTCATCCAAAAGCAGCAGAGTACACATTCTTTTTAAGTGCATATGGAATATTATTCAGCATATCCCATGCTAGGCCACAAGAGAAATCTCAGTAAATTTAAGAAGTTTGAAATCATATCAAGCATCTTTTCAGAGCACAATAGTATGTGAATAAAAATCAACTAAAAGAGAAAACTGTACAATACACAAACATGTGGGGGTTAAACACATGGCGACTAAACAATCAATGGGTCACTGAAGAAATTAAAGAGGAAATAAAAAAGTACCTGGAGACAAATGAAAATAGAAACATAATGATAAAGAATCTATGGGCTGCAACAAAGGCAATTCTAAGAGGGAAGTTTATAGCAATACAAGCCTACCTAAGGAAACAAGAAAAATCTCAAAGAAATAATCTAGCCTAAAGGAACTGGAAAAATAAGAACAAATAAAACACAAAGTTAGTAGAAGGAAAGAAAGAATAAAGATCAGAGCATCAAAAAATGAAACAGAGACTAAAAACCCCAAACAATGGAAATGATCAAAAAAACTAAGAACTGATTTTTAAAAATTAATTAATTAATTAATTAATTAATTAATTTTTGGCTGTGTTGGGTCTTCGTTTCTGTGCAAGGGCTTTCTCTAGTTGCGGCGAGCGGGGGCCACTCTTCATCACGGTGCGCGGGCCTCTCACTGTCGCGGCCTCTCTTGTTGCGGAGCACAAGCTCCAGACGCGCAGGCTCAGTAGTTGTGGCTCACGGGCCTAGTTGCTCCGCGGCATGTAGGATCTTCCCAGACCAGGGCTCGAACCCGTGTCCCCTGCATTGGCAGGCAGATTCTCAACCACTGTGCCACCAGGGAAGCCCTAAGAACTGATTTTTGAAAAGAGAAAAGATGGCCAAACCTTTAGCTGGACTCATCAAGAGAAAAAGAGAGCTCAAATAAAATCATAAATGAAACTAACACACCATTGTAAAGCAATTATACTCTAATAAAGATGTTAAAAAAAATGAAAGTGGAGAAATTATAACTGACACCACAGAAACAAAGAATCATAAGAGATTACTGTGACCAATTATGTGTCAATAAAATGGACAACCTAAAGAAATGGATAAATTCCTAGAAATGTACAATCTCCCAAGGCTGGATTCAGTCAGAAAACTGGAAGACTGGATTCAGGAAGAAATAGAAAACAAGAACAGACCAATCAGCAGCAATAAAATTGAATCAGTAACAAACTCCACCAAAACAAATGTCCAGGATCAGACAGCTTCACAGAGGAATTCTATCAAACATTTAAAGAAGACTTAATACTTATCCTTTCAAAATTTCCAAAAAATTGAAGAGAAAGGAACACTTCCAAATTTATTCAAAAAAGCCAGCATCACCCTGTTTCCAAAACTAGACAAAGACACTCACACACACCAAAAATACAGACTAATACCACTGGTGAAAATAGATGCAAAAATCCTCCACAAATATTAAGAAACTGAATTCAAAAATACTTTAAAAGAAAGGTACAACATGATGAAGTGGGATTTATCCCAAGGATGCAAGGATGATTCAATAGTCATAAATCAATCCATGTGATATACCACATTAACAAACTGAAGAATAAAAATCATATGATCAGGCCAATAGATGCAGAAAAATCTTTTGACAAAATTCAACATCCATTTATGGTAAAAGCAGTTGACAAAGTGAGTAGAAAGGGAACATAATAAAGGGTTATATATGATAAACATACAGCCATCATCATACTCAATAGTGAAATACTGAAAGCATTTTCTCTAACATTGGGAAAGAGACAAAGATGCTCACTCTTGCCACTTTTATTAAACATAGTACTGGAAGTCCTGGCCACAGAAATTGACAGAAAAAATATTCAAGGGATCCAAATTGGAAAGGAAGAAGTAAAACTGTCACTGTTTTCAGATGACATAATACTATATATAAAAATCCCAAAGAGGCCACCAATAAACTGTAACAACTAACTAATTTTGTAAAGTTGCAGGATATAAAACTAATATACAGAAATCTGTTGCATTTCTATACATTAAAAAATATTAGAAAGAGAAATTAAGAAAACAATCCCCTTAAAAATTGCATCAAAAGAAAATTTAACCAGGAACATGAAAGACTTGTATTTTGAAAACATAAGACATCAATGAAAGAAACTGAAGTAGATACAAACAACTGGAAAGACACACTCATCTACAACACAAACCACAAGATTCTATATTTGTCTCTATATTTACCTTTATCAGGGATTTTATACTTTTACATGGTTTTGTGTTGCTGTTTATTGTCTCTTTGCTTCAACTTGTAGGACTCCTTTTAACATTTCATGTAAGTCTGATCTAGTGGTGATAAACTTCTTCATCTTTTGTTTGGGAAAGTCTTACCTTCTTTTTTTTAGGGATAGTTTTGCTGGATATAGTATTCTTGGTTGGCAGTTGTTTTTTTCTTTCTTTGAATTTATCATTCCACTCCATTCTAGACCACAAGATTTCTGTAGAAAATATGCTGATAGTCTAATAGGCACTCTCTTCTGTATAACAAGTTGCTTTTCTCTTGTTGCTTTCAAGATTCTCTCTTTGTCTGTGGCTTTTGACAGTATGATTATAATAATGTATCTCAGGAAAGGTCTCTTCAGATTTATCCCAGTTGGAGTTCTTTGTGCTTCTTCAACTTGTATGTCTATTTCTCAGACTTGGGAATTTTTTGGCTATTATTTCTTCAAATAGTTTCTCTTCTCCTTTCTCCCTTTCTTCTCCTTTCAAGACTCCCATAATGTGCATGCTGTTCTGCTTGGATGTGTCCCATAAGTCCTTTTAGCTCTCTTCATTTTTCTTTATTTGTTCTTCTTTTTGATCCTCTGCCTTGGTAATTTCAAAAGTTCTGTCTTCATGTTCATTGATTCTGTCTTCCGCCTGGTCAAGTCTGTTGCTTAGTCCTTCCCATAAATTTTTCAAGTTAGTTCTTGTATTCTTCAGTTCCAGAATTTCTGTTTGGTTTTCATTTATAGTTTACATCTCTGTTGATAGTCTCATTTTGTTCATGCATTTCCACCCTGATTTTGTTTAGTTGCCTTTGCTCTCTTTAATTCATTGAGCATCTTTATCATGGTAATTTTGCATTCTTTGGCAATTCATGTATTTCTGTTTCCTTTAGGTTCAGTTTCTGGAGGTTTAATTGGTTCATTTAAATGTGTCATGATTGCCTGTTTCTTTTTATGTCTTGTTATTTTTGTTATTGAGGTTTTTAGCATCTGAAGAACCAGCTAACTCTTCCAAACTTTGTACTCTGGTCTCATACAGGGAGGACTTTCTTCACAAAGCCTGGCTAGAGATTCTGGAGACCTCTCAAGCCTTTTCTTGGTATGTGCCCTCTCTGGCTTTTGTGTGTAATCTCCAATTTGAAGAAGTTGACTGATTTTTACTCAGGACCTCTCCCTATTGTTTGTAGTATTGAGACCTAGCAGACACTGTAGTAAATCACTGTCCGGGGTCTCCACCTAGTGTCTGTTTGTGGTATTGCACATTCTGGTGCAGGGTTTATGTCTTTTTTTCAGAGGATGCCCCCCCCCAACCTGGCATCCATTCTTATTTGTATAGGTGATGGTCTCCCCAGAAGTGGCCCCCCCCAATAAATCACTTGGACATACAATCTTCTAATTTCCTCCCCAGAAAGAAGATAGGAGTTGGTGGTTTCCCATCCGATGCACCTCAGTGTGAGGTGTGGGGAGGGGCTCTAACCAGAGAGAGTGGAGAGTGTCAGGAATTCCCTACTGGTTGATGCTGTTGGCCTCATGCTCATCTGGGGTGCATGAATTTTTAACTGGCTTCTGGATTTCTCACAGAAGTTTTTTGTCATCTTCTTGTTGTTAAGTCTGTGGGGAAGGAAGGTCTAGGGCTTCTTATTCTGCCATCTTGCTAATGTCACTCCCAGAATTAATAGAATTTTTACTTTGAATTGGTTGCCAGTGAGTACCTAAGGAAAAGTGAGAAAAATCCTATTGGAACCTGGAGAAGTGGGGATCCATATTATATAGTTGCAGAAAGCTTAACAACACTGTCCTTACTAATATGTGGAAAGTGGAAAATGGGCTTAATAAACTGGGTGATATAGCTAAGAAAATTATCAAGCAAAATGTCAAAGATGTCACTTGATTTTTCTTGCTGATTTTACAAAAAAGTGAAGGGAGAGAGATAAATTAAGAACTACTAAAGTAAGAAGAATGAGGACATGATGGGTTTTAGTTTTATTTCTAGATAGCAGGTGAGCTAAAAATTAGCATTGGGGCTTCCCTGGTGGCGCAGTGGTTGAGAATCTGCCTGCCAATGCAGGGGACACGGGTTCGAGCCCTGGTCTGGGAAGATCCCACATGCCGCAGAGCAACTAGGCCCGTGGGCCACAATTACTGAGCCTGCGCGTCTGGAGCCTGTGCTGCGCAACAAGAGAGGCTGCGATAGTGAGAGGCCCGCGCACCGCGATGAAGAGTGGCCCCCGCTTGCCACAACTGGGGAGAGCCCTCGCGCAGAGATGAAGACCCAACACAGCCATAAATATATAAATAAATAAAAATAAAAAAACAGGAGCTGAAAAAAAAAATTAGCATTGGATTCTCAGGAAGGACCAAATCCAGGCTATTATCAGAGAAAACATTTTTACACATCAAGTAGAGACGTGAGTATAAAATCATTTGATAAGACCTCACAAGGATCAAGGTGTTGCTACAAATGAGTTTATGTCATCTGATAAGCTGCTATGGATGAGAATATGGAAGGCTATAAACTTCCATTATGGGTATTGTAATTCAGGCCTGGATTTGTAATTGAAAATAAGATAATGAGACATTCATCCAGATTCAGACCGACCAATTTGTTCAATTTGCAGCATCAAGCTACTAGGGACAATTATGTTTTCTCTTGCTCCTTGGACAATAACATATTCTCTTGTGTTTCTGGAAAATGATTCCACTCCTGGGCAATAAAAACCACAGAATTAAAGCCTGAACACAAACTATGGTATATGCTCTTTAGGCTACTGGGCAGTTAAACAGGCCAATTGAAGATGCATACTGTAGGACTCTTATGTATCTGATGATTACTTTAGGGGGTACCCACAGGAGTGACTGATAATGTTCTCATGATGGATGTTACCTATTGATAACAGGCCAGCAAATGGCAACAAACTTTTAAGATCCAGGTTGAAGATCAGTGAGCTCTCTCATTTATAGTGCACAATCTGGCTCCCTCCCGCCTATGCTGTGTGGACTGGTATTGATTCAATGACTTTGACGTAATCCCTATAGTCAAACTTTATCCGTTCAAGGAAAAACAGAACTGGGGCAAAGTCTAAAATTCATCAGTCCCTAAGGAGCACCAGATACATTATGCACTGATGAAGGTGTATTGGGGAACTTATGGCAACAAAGGAATCTCTTCGTATTTTTGGATACTGAGGAATAATTCACGGTGCTGCCAGGAGGTACTCATGTTACATTGGGAAATTACTTTAACTGGATATGGAAATAACTTTCAGATTGGACAATGGACTGTTATAATTTTGTGGGTGGGAACTTTAGGGCCGATACACATCAAGTAGTGGTGATTGATACTGCTGAATGTATTGTGGGAATAGATATGTTATATATGTGTAGTACTCTGGTTACTGTAAGGGATGTTCCCAATGGGGAAATGTTGTAATTCGAAGCAGATTAATAAGATAAGTGTACACCAGGAACCATCTATCTTCCCCAGCATTGTCACGTAGTTCCTTTGTGATAGTAGAGGATAGCATTGTAGAGGGAAGCAGGTTACTACAGTAATCATGGAGATAATGGAGGAAGAAGAGCTTAATAAAAATATCACATTATTAAATAGCTTTGTGTGATCAATCAAAAAAGTCCAATGAAGCTTGGTGCTCCGCTGTGGACCCCTGAAATTTAGGAAGGCATTATCTCCCCTGCAACTGCAGTTGTGATATCATGAAGTCGTGGAGTCGTCATGGAGTCCATTGTGCAGACCGAGGGCACGTGTTAAGCAGTGGTGACATTGCTAATGCCTGTTAAGAGACAGTTTCTCGTTGCCATTTGGGTTCTAGCGAGGTATGAGCCTTCCTGCCCTGCCTCCCTCAGAATGGAGCTGCCGAGTATAAAATATATACTTCAGCTGCAGACTAGCATCAGCTCTTCATCAGTGGGATGTCCCACAACTCAGATTGTAGTCTTCTGGCCCCTTTTTGTGACCTCCTTTGTGGTTTGTGGGACAAAGGCTATGAAGAACTTGTATCCTTGGCTACTCTTCACGTCACTGTCTATGTAGATAAATAAAAATGGTTTGTTTTATCTGTACTCTCTGAATTACTTAAGGCCCTGATCTTTTGATGTGATCTTGACAGACTAAGGATGAGCTCTTGGAGTTGTGGTTCGAAAATGGAGCATGGACGAAATATAACCAGCAAAAGAGATATTAGGAATAGCTAGAAAATCTATTTTAGATATTGTCTACTTCAGATATTCTTTTACTTATTATTGCTTGCTTCTCCTGATATCTCTGTAAATGTTACCCTCATCCATACAGTCAACCAAATAAAATGCCTGGTTTTCCCTTAACTCTTTATTGTCATTCACTCAAAATTCAAACAATGTCAAATTCGGTCAATTGTATCTACTAAATCTATTTCTATCATCATAATGAAATCAGAATGAAAATCATAACATTTCCTGACCTAATACAATTTTAGCCCAAAATGAAGAAACAGTATTCATGGTCTCTTGGTGTGCAGTAAAGATTTTAACTCAATGGCTTAGGATGTTCAAAACCTGCTCTATCTGAGGAAAGGACTGGCCTTTTTCTCTCTCCTGGGAGACAACCTATAAGCCTTTTGAATATTTGATTTGATAAGGGTTTATTTGTATATTTGGGACTTGGGCTATGACAGATAGTTTAGCTATGAATCTGATTTATGGTGAATGAGTGCTTTTGTTAACCTGGGGCCATGGGTCATTTTATATCAGTCTGACCTCTTGGGGGACCATAACTGAGCAGTTAAGGGCAGTCACTTGGGCCTGTCCATCTTACAAGACAGGCACCCAATAAAAACCTTGGACACCTAGGCTTGGGTGAGTTTCTGTAGCTGGAATTTCTTCATACATCTTGTCATATACCACATACGTGTTGCTGGTAGGATTAACCAGTGTATGTAACTCCAAACAGGAAAGGACAACAGGAAGCTTGTGCTTGATTTCTTCTGGATTCCACCTAAGGCATTTTTCCTTTTCTGATTTAAATTTTTCTTTCCACTGTAATAAACCATAAGCATACTATAACAGCTTTTCAGAATTCTGTTACTCTTTCCAGTAAATCAGGAAACTCAAATGTGTTCTTGGGGACCCCCAACACTCTTGGGATACTTCAGTGAAGGTAAATCAACAGATTAGTCTTTGTTTTGCATCTGGTGTTTTGGGATAAAAAAACCTCTTAGCCATTAATTTTCACGCAGGAGGTTTATTAGAACTACAATCTATAAGTTTGTGAGGAAGGCATGACTGGTTACAGCTAAATGTTGAACCAGTATTGTTGCAACAGAGTGCCCAGGCAATCTATGGGAGGAGGTAGAGGTGGAAGAGCCCTTCAGAAATGTCTGGTATCAAGTCACAGAATGAGCCAAGTTAACACCACAAGGACGAGTTATTGTGTATGAGCAGTCCCTCAAGAGTGTAACATTGAAGGATGTACATCACTTTGACCAAGGACCAGTCCAAGGAATAAATGTGTGCATTAAGTCATACTCTTGTTGTAGCCCATCTATCTTGCCCATAGGGATGGTATGCTTTATCTGTCATTGCCATAAGTTATCTAAAATGGAACAGTATCTGCTATATCTAGGAAGTGAAACACATTGATAAATGACAAAAAGCAGCTCTTTAGTTGAGATATCCTTGTATAAGAGTTTTCAGCTCCTATAGAACATGCTATACAGACAATGGCTTATGGTGACTAAGCCACTTAGTCTCTGTCTTGTGATCAACAGCAACTCATGGACTCTGGAGAAAATAGATTCTGGGAAACAGGGATCAACTAATGTATCTTTGAGTTTTCTGAAAAGAAGGATGATAGGATGGTAAAAAACAAAAATAAACAAACCCCACCTTTACTAAATTGCATGAGTGCAATTGCAGGTCTCTAGTTTTCACACATTTCCTTTTCTCAGGTTCACTACAAGACTATATTCCACTCAGTGATGTCATAATAACTTTGAGAATAATAAAGGGTAATAACTTAGAGAGGGTACCAATGGAAGCCTCTTTCAGCAGAGATTTCCATGCCATGTCATTTCATAAATCACCTGCTGTCCTACTAATAGCTGCACTTGCTTTATGTACTATCCTTCTTTAGGAACCGTTGACTAGATTCCATGATACTATTTCTGAATAATTAATAGAATCAGGTTTTATATAACGATTGTCAAAAATTATATACAGCCTCATGGTTCAAAAAGGTATGGTTGCCAAGGCCTCTGTTAGTGGGTAGTCTGTGTCTATGTCCAGGAAGAAGCTCTAATATTACAATTAGGAGACAAGATTTGCCATATAGCATTTCCTCACTTGATTTTAAATGTCATTAGTTATCTGAATTTGGTTTTTCCTTTTATAAAAATCCTTTTAAGAAATACTACAAAATACAGAGTAAATGAAACATGTTCACTGATAATCCTGTTGCAAAACAATGGCAGATTGGACGTTTTTGAAGAATGACCCTGCAACTCTGTGTCAGACTGAAAGGAAAATTCCCCAAGCCTCTCACCACAATTTACTATACTTGTGCATACTATACTTCTCCACCAAAATATACGTCACTCTACTCTCTGTATCACAGAGCATCTGCTGGGCCACAACTGCTGGTGTAACGTCAAAGACCCATGAGGACCTGTGGGACTTTTTCTGCCATGAAACATCAGATTTTATGGACTGGCAGCTAGCCTTTGGGGTGATGTACAATAGATGCTGTCTAGTCTTTCTCATGATGGGATATCAAACATTTCATTAAGAAGAAGACCGGATAAACCAATGACATTCATTATTGATAATTCCTTGGCATTTCCTTTCTCCCTTTCCCACTTTTTGCAAGTGGTAATTTCTGTGCTTCTTGATCTCTTGGAAGTCATTTGGCAGGGAAAAGGCAAAAGAAGACGTAAGACTGGGGCTTCCCTGGTGGTGCAGTGGTTAAGAATCCGCCTGCCAATGCAGGGGACACAGGTTCAAGCCCTGGCCCGGGAAGATCCCACATACCATGGAGCAACTAACCCCCTGAGCCACAACTACTGAGCCCACGTGTCAAAACTACTGAAGCCCACGCGCCTAGAGCCTGAGCTCTGCAACAAGAGAAGACACCGCAATAAGAAGCGTGTGCACCAAACGAAGAGGAACCCTCACTTGCTGCAACTAGAGAAAGCCCGCGCACAGCAATGAAGACCCAAAGCAGCCAAAAATAAATGAATAAAAATAAAAAATAAATAAATTTATTTTAAAAAGAACTGAAATTTAAAACAAAGAAGACTGTAAGACTGACTTGATTGTGTTTCAAAAACTAAAGCCCATGGGGTAACTAGAAGGTATGTGTGGAAGAGCTAATAAGAGAAAGAAGTTGAGTGTCTAGGAAGTCTGAGGATGGAGGAGTGCTTGTAGGTTCTGGGGGAGCAGGGACCCAGTCCTGAGCCCTGGCAACACTCTATGGAAACAGAAGACCCCTTCCACTGTGGCTGTAAAAGGAGCTGAGCTGTCAGATGAGAAGCCCCAGATTCCAACATTTCATTGTGGTGTGGATGGCAGAATTGCTGCACCTGAGTGTCCACTGGTCCAGTAGTAACCTCTTTGAACAGGTAACTGATAACCAGTGCAGCTCCTCCTTGTAACCGTATATACTCCTGGAATCTAGATAGCTCTGGTGTGGAAGACTTGTGGAAATAATTTCCCAAAGTAACTGATTTGCAATCTTCTACCAGCCTGGAGGGAATGAGGACTTTAACATAAATTTTCTTTGCCCATAGAAAATAAAAATGTGATGCCACGCCAGTACACATAGAGTAATATCTGCTACATCTGTTTTTATAACTTTTTTTTCATTTCCTCTTTGTATCCAAGGTTCCTATCATACTGCTTGGTGACTATTACATGCTGAATAAATGGTTGCTGAATCAATGAAAGATTTTTAAAGCTCTTTATAATGACACCATTCTGTTTTATGCAAGTGTATGGCATATGTTATTTTATAACTCCACCATCAATTAACAAGGTTCCATTTACATTCTTCGGAAAATAAAAGTTGGTATTTTACTTAGTTTATATGTCTTTAAATTCCAGTGGTTTTGTACAGTTTTTCATAAATTTATTAGTCATAGGATTTTTTTCTTTTGAAAATTATATGCTCTTGCCTTTTGACCATCTAATATTGAATTATGTATTCTTTTCATGAATATATATTAGAATCCTACATATTAATATATAATCATTTTGAAAATTGTTAATTTGTCTTTTGCAGTTTATTTTTGATAGTATCTTATAATATTTTAAAATGTTGCACTATCCTTTTAAAATTTAGAGTACAGAAACTTACAAAGAAGAAAGTAAAATCTCATAAAGGTACACCACTAAAAGTTAACAGCTTTTATCATTTTGGTGAATATTTTTTCTAGATTTCTCCCATAAGTTTTTAGAGTTTTGTCCAATAGAGGTTTTAAATGAGTATTTAGTCAAATCTACCTGTATTTAAATCATTGGCATTTGCTTTACTTATCAGAACATTTTTCTTAATCCCAAGATTTTGTACCCTCATTTTCTATTGAATAACATGGCTTAATTGTTCCATTTGTCATTTTAACCATATGGAATATATATATTTTTTGGCTTAGAGAATGAAATCAAATTATTAGTCATTTATTTCTAAAGTTAGTTAATGATATTTATTACATAATCATTTTTTTCTACCAGTGATTTATGATGCCCAAATTATCAAGTTTTAAGTGTTCTACACACCACCGTCTCATTCTGGACTTCTTTTGATTTGTAAATGCATCTGCGTTTCATTTCAGCATATGCTGCCCCAAATACTTGCACCACCTACCCTCCATAAACTTCATTTTTCTGGATCTTGTCTATAATTAATTTGTAGATATATTTGGAACTTTTTCAAATTGTCCCCAAAGTAATTATTACATCAATTACTCAGTCATTAATTAGAGCAGAATCAATGTTTTAAATACTGTTCTAGCTTTCTTTCCAGAAACGTGCTAGGGTTCTACAATTATACACATATTTTATTATGATTCCTTTAAAAGTATTATGACTTTCCTCAAACTTCTTATTATGATTAGTCATAGGCATTTTATATATAGTTATTTAGAACTGCAATTGTAAATGGGGTCCATTTTTCCTTTATATCTTTTTATTTATTTGTTTTCCAAACTGTGCCAATATCTGGGAATGATCCCAATTTTTCTTGTTTATCTTGCTCTTTGATTAGCAGTTAGTTCCTGGAATCCTTTAAAACTGTGTCACTTTCATGGAGGTATCTTCCTGCTTTGCTTTTCTTGAGCCTCTTCTCCTAGAGCAAATACAATGAAAACAACAAACAAACAAACAAAATTTTAAAAACATGGAAAAACATCTATGTCCTGCATTCTTTAGAGCAAGCTGATTCTTGGTCCATGAGTTTTGATGCAAACCATGACGCCTGCCCTGAGAATCTGAGTGAATTTTGTGAAGAAAAAAGCCAAGCTCCCAGGGCAGGATCTGGAGACACAGCTTTGATAGTTTCAGCGCTCACCCTTGGACACCATGGTATTGGCTAACGGGGTCTTTGGAAGAGGAAAGGGAAGTATATAAAAGTTTTTAAACCCTTTCAAATTCTTGATCACTTAAAAATACCAATAACTACCACCTTTTCCCTCTCTTTTCTTAACACTTTCATTCCCAGTGAAAACCAGACGGTCTGAATCTTACAGGCAGCACAATAGGACTCCTTCCCCTGAGATATATTGTCATCTGTGGAAGGGGCTCTTGTCCTCTCCCTGATCTCCCTCAGATCTTCAGTGACCAGGGCAGGTCACAGACCTACAGACACCAGCAATCTCAGAGAGGTTACTGCCCTCACTGGGCTGAGGGCTGCCAGGATCTGAGGGATGAGAATCTGGTGTCTGGATCTGTGCATGTTCGTGAAACACCTTCAAGGGTATGTATGTCACACTAGGGCATTAATTTTGGCTTCTTCATCACTAAACCTACTGGTGCCTACTGGTGTTGGTCTGTGCGATCTAGGGAGGCTTGGGGGAGTCTGAGGTCACTGTGAGGAGGGATGAGGCTGTAGCTAAACCACAGGCACTGACCACCTGGAGTAGTCTAGGTGTAAGCCTTCTCCTGGGGACAATGACCCTGCATGGTGCCTTGCCCTCCCCAGCACCAACCTATATCACACAGCAACCCTAAGGGAGAGCCAGCGGTTTACTCACTCCTTTTCCACATCCTGGATGGAGTCAGGCAGAGGCTTATTCCTGGTTTCAGGAAGGAGTGGAACAACAAGGCCAGCGAGGATGGAGCAGACTCCATAGATGATCCAGGGTAGGCGGGGAGAATATACTGTTAGGATCATCAAGAGGGGAGCCAGGGCTGCCCCAATATTAGAAGCAACTCCCATGAATCCGGAGGCTGTTACCCTTGGAGTGCAAACAACAATACAAAAATAATCTGGTATAAATCCATACAAGTAATTTGTAATTTATTATTTTGCTGTGATTATGGGAGACACCTCAGCAGTATTTAGACACATGAAGGCTGACGACGTACTCTTACATTTAAAATATGCTCTTATTTGCTCACGAAGTTTTCAAGTGCACAAGTGCATTAAGACATGTTTTCATTATTTAAAAAATACTCTTGCCAACAGCACCTACCCTCTAATGGTTCAGCAGATTATGGGAGATGATACGTTAAAGGGCTTAACTCATGCCTGACAAAAGTGAGATTTTAACAAAAATTTTGGCTATAATTTTTGTTATCATTAATACTATTATAATCAATGCTTTTGATAATGAATCAGATTAGTTTTCTTCCCACTATAAGTCTTGATTAGCTGGGAAAGGTCTGTTTTGACCCTGATAGAGCTTCCATGAGATTGTGTACCTGACAACGGTGGGGACTAGTTCATTTCCATGGACAAAAGTACACATGAGAGCCATAGAAGAAACTGCTATTCCCAAAGTTGACAAAGCCACACGCAAGGTCTGTATTTCTGGAGAAGAAGACAAGTGAGACTCAGGAAATCTGAGCTGAAGAAATCACCATCCACCAAACTATAAGTGAAAAAGACACAGTTGGGGGACATCCCTGGTGGTCCAGTGGCTAAGACTCCACGATCCCAATGCAGGGGGCCTGGGTTCGATCCCTAGTCAGGGAACTAGATCCCACATGCCGCAACTGAAGACCCCGCACACGGCAATGAAGGTCCCGCATGCTGCAACTAAGACCCGGTGCAGCCAAATAAATAATTAAGTAAATAAATAAATATTTTTAAAAAAGAAAAAGACAGTTGGAGACATTTGCATGTGTTAAATACCTGGTAGAGAAAGCACACAGGGGCAAAGAATGTGCACAGCCTAATAGCTGAGAAATGTGACATCTGTATATTACAGCTTAAATAAGAAATTAAAAACCTGAGTTATTGCATCAACTCTTCCTACATATCAGAGATTTCAGAAATTTGCCAAAGATGGAGAGGGGAACAAAAGCCCAGCAAGAGTTTGCTTTCGTTTACTCTGTCCAGTGTCTCCTCTGCCTTTCATGTATAACATAGGACTATCATATGAGCAATTACTGATGGATGTAAGACTCATCAATATCCTCCAGGAGTTCAAAACCTGGGTGTTTAAACAATATTGACATGGGGCTAGTAATGCAGTAGAGAGTAATAAAAGAATGGGGCTCATATTAATGGATAAGCTGGAGAATTGCTTGATCTAGAATAATATTTGAAGATTCAAGAATAAGGATCTGTTTTAGGGAAAATATAGTTAGACTTTGGAAACCTCTGAAAGGAAGTTTCAGAAAGTCAGTTTTCTATTCCATTAAAAAAATCATGAAAGCATTACAACGTGGGAGTGGGCTCTGTTGTAAGGCAGCAAATTCACGTTGATGCTGATATTCAAGATGGGATCCTGTAAAGTGTATCACTGCACTGGGAGTTAGCTGAAACATGGTGACCACCTGGGTTCCCCTATTCATTACATATGGTCATTTAATTTAGTAAAATTGATTTTAAGAGAGGCTGTTAACAGCTTAATGCCTTTTTGTTACTCCCTGTACCTTCTATGCTTGAAGACAAAGGATTAAAAATACCTTAGAGTCAAGATGACACCCTGGGACCAGGGTTACAGTTATGGCGACCTAATTCCAGACACAAGAGTGGATATATAGAATCAGGGAGTAAATTTTCACTGAAACTGTAGTAATAAGAAAGAGACCAGACAGAGGAAGTGACAGTTGTGTCCTCACATGAGATACGATTATACATAGTGACATAATACTGTCATTTACAGTTACAAGTGTGATTGGCCAAAGAGAAAGTGATCAATTGCTCTCCCAGAGAAACTATCAGGAATAAATGGCACCAATTACCAAATACATCTCAGATATGGTGAAGACAACCATATGTCTGAACTGACTTTTCCTGACCTTTGACTATTTCTCAGCCACTTAATGACAGAATCTATCCTAAATCCTCAGATTGGTTTTGGAAAATCCTTAGAATCCTAGTCTTCACTTCCTTCTGGCTTCAGATTCTGTTTTCAAATCTCTGAGGTAAGACATTTTCTTATTTCAACCTGTGCTCTTTTCTCACCTTGAGGTGCAAATGTGATGGCCAGAATGGAGACTCCAAGGAGAAACATGAAGAGCGTCTGGCTTACTTGACGGCCCAGGTGATTCAGTGCCAAAAATGCAACATAATTGGCTGGGAGGTTGACTGCACCAAAAAGAACCTGGAACAGGAAAACATTGCTCCCCATGTACTGGAGGTGGAGAATCAGGCCAAAATAGGACATGAAGTTTGCAAATCTGTGGTGAACAAAAATGAAAGACACTTACCATAAGGTTTAGAGCCTTTGTCTTACAAATGATGATAATAAATATTAACCAGGCAGCCGGTGGTTGGTTTTAAAGTATAAAAACATGGTATATTTTATGGAATAATTCATCACAAGATGATGATTTTAAAATTCTAAAATTGGAGCCCCTAATTATTGTTAAGTTTTGGGGGAGGGTTTGGAGTGTTTTTTTGTGGAGGATGCATGATGGAGCCTTCTAGTGTTTTAGAGTTTTTTTTCTATATCTTTATCTGGGTGATGGTTGCATATTTACATATGGAAATATTCATTGAGCTGTATATTTTTGTGCACTTTACTGATTGTAATTTTACCTCCATTAAAATGGAAACAAACAAGTGAAGAAAGTTAAAGCCAATGTCTGTACCATGACTGAAGTTCTCAGTCTCAGTTTCCAGTGATGAGATTGGTAGGGTGATATGATAAACAAAACTCTCTGCTGTATAAATAGCTCTGGGTCAGTATTTTCACAACCCTTTGACTACTCTAAACACAGCAATTATCATTATGGCTTCCTCTGTATTTTATCTCAAATCTGTTCCCACAACATGTTGTATCCTTTGATATGGGGTAGATTCATGTCTCCACTATTTTAACGTCCCTCATGCACTCTGAGAAGCCCACCTCACAAAGGACAGGAGACAGATGCTCTTACGCAGGCTGGGTGTGCGGAACAAGTCAAACACAGAAGGTTTGGTCTGTGCGGCCTCCAGCTCTTCCTGCAGGATGGATCTCACAACCTTCAACAACAACAACGACAGGCTGTTCAGTTGCCACACAATGGGAGGCACTGTGAGGCCCTCAACAGATGACAAGATAGATGATGTCCCTTTCTGTCTACTGGAAAATATAGCCACTGAGGATGTAATGACAGGAGTAAAAGTGGTATGAATAGAGAATTACAGAGTTAAAGGGGACAGAAGGAAATGATGTAGCAACAAAAATATTCAAACATAAGATTCGAGAGGGCTACAGGGCATCAGAAAGGGAGTGTACCTTAGATACTCAGATTAGAAAGGGAATCAAATGCAGAGTTGCTTGGATTATGTTCCAAAGCTCCATTTGTGCCAGATGGGCATGAAAGACCTGAGAACTAAGCTTGGTTATCAGCTGGCTGTCCTTTGCAGAGAAACTGTTTATCTCAGGAAAAAGAACATTTCCTGAGAATCTTTATTTCGGTTCTTTTCTCAGTCACTTTGGGGGAAGTCCTGGCATGTTATGCCTCCATGAATGAGATGCCTAGAATTAAAACTGAGGATGAAATTAGGAGAGATCTTGGTATAGAATGATTTAAACCCAGAGTTGGTTATAATCTGGAGTTACTTAATAGCCCTGGGACGTGCTAAGTATATACCTTGAGGAAGGTAATTAAATATTTCTAAAACTCAATTTATTTGTCATTAAAAAGAAGAATAAGTAGAAGAATCAGAGTAGGAGGAGAGTAGGTGGAGAAAAATAATAGCATTTCCCACACAAGGATTTCCTGGTCCATACATGAGGCTAAAAATATGCATAAGGAATTATATCCAGCATACCTCAGATACTTACTTATTAGTTATTCAAACAATATAGTCTTAATTCTTATCCCACCTCTACAAATGAAAATGTACCATGAAGTCCATTGGAATAATTCCATGGGGAATTCAGAGAAATGAAAGGCCACCCTAACTGAGGACCTACACATGCAAGAATGTCCTTTCATTTAAAGAACAAGCCTAAATAGTGAAATATTGGACTTACACTTTTAGAAGAGAGGAGTCAGGATTGCATCTAACACCAGAATCCCATGACCACAGGCCATTGTCATGGATGATAATGTCAGAATGTGCTCAGATAATACTTTAAACTTGGGCCAGATGAGGGATGCAATGCCTGCAAGACTAGCCTTAAATTTCATTCAATATCAAAGTTAAAGTTTGGGATATGGTGTGGTTATTTTACACTGGCCGTTCATTTTTGGTGAGCAAGCAGAGATGTGAATAGTGTTAGCAGATGTATTTGGGGGGCGATGCCAGATCACTTACAGGAACTCAAGGAGCTCCTCCTACCTGGTAAAATCCTTATTCAGGGGAAAAGAGGCCCATATTCAAATGGGAGCCTGCTGTATCTTCACTTTTTAAAAGGCACTTTTCTCTCTGGTCTTCACTTCATTTTCTTGCTTAAAAAATGCTTTGTACCGGGCTTCCCTGGTGGCGCAGTGGTTAAGAATCCGCCTGCCAATGCAGGGGACACGTGTTCGAGCCCTGGTCTGGGAAGATCCCACATGCCTCGGAGTAACTAAGCCCGTGTGCCACAACTACTGAGCCTGTGCTCTAGAGCCCGTGAGCCACAGCTACTGAAGCCTGCGCGCCTAGAGCCTGTGCTCTACGACAAGAGAAGCCCCCGCAATGAGAAGCCTGCACACCGCAACGAAGAGTAGCCCCCCTGTTCATCGCAACTAGAGAAAGCCTGCATGCAGCAACGAGGACACAACACAGCCACAAATAAATAAAATAAATTTATAAAAAAAAAAAAACAAGCTTTGTACCACTCATAACACCATCCTGGGGTAAAAAGCATGAAACAGCCCTCGTCTGAACCCTTGCCCAGTAGCGTTCTGGAATCAGTGTGTAAAAATTCACAAAAGCCCTTTGTTAAATTTTTAGATAGTTTGTAAAGCAGTTGCCATCTTGTTGGTGGCGTGAAACTCACCGTGGTGGTAATAGTCACACCACGGAAATTGATAATTACCACAAATCTGAGATCTATGGCTTTTTTTCCTCTTGTAATGTTAAGTGTTAAACATTTACCAACACACCGCTGGCTTGACCCCTCTGCAAGTCATTTGGACTGCTCTCACTGCAAATTTAATCATCTCTCTGCCTGGTTTAAACCTGGATAGTTCTACCTTAACCTGTAAGACCCATTTCAGATATAACTACTTCCAAGATGCATTCATTGCCCACATACCTGCAGTTCAGATTATATGTCCCTCCTTGACATTCACATTCCACCCTTGCTTTAATTCAAAGAGACTTTATCAAGCCCATTTTACTTGTTGAGTGTGATCTTTCTGAAGATAGAAACAGTAGACTTTTCCACTCCGCCACTGTCACAGGATCTGTCATCAAGTAGTCCTGAAATAAATCTGGAAGGGAAAGAGGAAGACAAAAAGAAAGAGGGAAGACAGGGAGGGTGGAAGAAACTGGCTGAAGGTGGAATGCATTTAGAAGCTGAAAGATCTGAAATTCAAGAACCAATATAGGTATAAAACATTGATTTGGAGAGTTTTGAGAAGATGTTTGTCAATGAGATCAGAAATGGAGAAAATGGACATTTATTTCTTCAAAATTACAATTTATGATATTTAGAAAGAAACGTCTCTCAATGTAGAATAGTTGGGAAAACTCTGAAGTTTTATGGATGTAAGAGAAACCTGTGGAGGATTCAGGGGAGAAATTTGTGTTGCTCTCTCATAGTTGCCATGTCACTTACCATCACATAAGTGTGCCATCATTGAGTTTGTGAGAATCGAGTTTCAATTGAATACTTTTTTATGGTTTGATTGGACAGTGCACCTTGGGATCCTTTAAGAAAGTGTATTTCTTATACAGCCTGAAGTGTAATTCGGGCTGGGCTACTGTGGAGCATGAGTTCTTGTGTTTCTACTGGGTCTGAAACAATTAGGACAATAGAAAAGAAGACTGAAAAAGACTGTACATGTCACACAGGAATGGGAGGAGGAAATTGGACAGAGCAGAGGTGAGAGGAGAGTATCAGAATTTGGAATGTACAGAGTTTAGAGCAGGAAGGAAGGTAGATAAGACCACAACTGCATTGAAATACCAGAACCAGTAGAATGAAATGAGCAGGGGAGGAGGACAATTTATTAAAAGATAAATAAGAAAAAAATGGAAAAATGAATCTGCCAAAGGATGATTGAAATAAGAACTGACCAAAAAGAAGTTGCCTGAGAAACACTAGTGGCTTGGGGTAGGGACACTTTCTTCATAATCTTCATGTTTCCAAGAAGAAAGACTTTGAAAGAGTAATACTACAGACCACTTTATACCTACCCTCACTGCCCCTGGAGGACTGAGGTATTTGACTGGTAAATTAGGAGAATGCAATGGATATGCTTCAGTGACCCAGAATGCCTTTAGAATGAAAATTCATTCAGATTTGCTGCCTGGGTCATACCTTATATTTAGCAATGTAGGCTCTGCCTCTGTGGAAAAACCTGGCACTTGTGAATAAGTTCAGTTGTGGGTTGAAGTGTTAGCAAACTTACTGTTGCTTGAAATTTAGACATTTCCTCTATTTCAGTTTTCACTGTAGTGAAAAACATAATTTTTTATTGTCATCTTTCTGAGCACATTAACTATCCCTCAGTTGGGTGTGATTTAGGCAGAGGAAATGTTTATCATTTACTGGACTCCAAGACAGCCAAAACTGGATTAATCAATGGATTGTTATTGATATAAAGGGGAACAGCTTTAAGTTAGAAGGATTGTCTGGAGTGAATGTGTTTGGCAATCTGTCAGGTGGAGGTTAAACATGACTAAGACCACAAATTTCTGAATAATCTTTACAAAATTTAAAAAATGAAATTAAGGCAATTTGGGGTCCTCATTCATGCATAGAATCCAGTTCCTAAACCAAATTTCATTTGTTCCTCTTGTACAATGTTGTCTTTCTTCTTGGCACTGAGGTGATTGTCAGTTGCCATTTACCCTGATAATGCATTGTTCCTTTCTTTCTTCCAGCTCGTAACACTTATTTTTGTTATTTACCTGGCAAATAACTTTCCTGTAAGATTTAAGCTTTAATTCTTTGGATTGGGCCAACCTGGTAGACAAAATACTAGGTGCGGGCTTGGAACTAAAGATACTTCCAAGATGTTAGTTGGCCCAAAATAATTTCCTATAAGTCAGGTATATATTGACACAGTCTCAGAGTGCCATAGAGCTCCACCTAAATTTCAAAATTTCTTTAAAAAAAGGACTATGCCAATGGTTCTTTATCATCTCAGGGCCTCTCAGTGCCACTGCCTCTGTGTAATAACCCCAGGCACCACGCCACCCTTCTCAGGACCCCAGCAACATGCCTGCCTGTGGATCCCATCACCAGACCTGCCCTTGGCCCATGACCAGCAGCAGGCCCATCCAGGGACCCTGAAATGAGACTTGCCTACCAACAACAGCACCTGCGGACCCTGGCATCTAGCCTGTCCACAGACAATGGCACCAGGCCTGGCCACAGACCCCAGAACAAGTTCTGCCTCTCCATGGATGCTAGCAGTGGACCCTCCCACCTGCAGACCCTGGCTGAAGGCACAGCCATATGTGGACTGAGGCAGTAGGACCACTTATGAACCCTGCTAACTGACCCACCTGTAGTCTCTGCCAAGTGGCCTGCCCAGAATTTCCAGTGACTGGTGAAGAGCTTCCCTGCCAAAGCCAGACTGTAAAGACTGGAAGAAGTAACTGCTTCTTCATATGCACAAACACCAATACAAGGCTGCAAGGATCACAAAGAATCAGGAAAACATGACATCACCAAAAGAACAAAATAAAGCACTAGTAACCAATTCTTAAGAAGTGTAGATCTACAAACTGCCTACAAAGATTTCACAATAATCATAAAGAAGCTAGTGAGCTGCAAGAGAACCCTGAAAGACAACAAAATGAAATTAGGAAAACAACACATAAGGAATATAAGGAGTTCAACGAAGAGACAGAAACCATAAAAAGGAACCAAACAGAAATTCTGGAGCTGAAGCATATAATAAATGAACTAAAAAATTCAATTAAGAGCTTCAACAGCATATTTGATCAAACAAAATAAAGGACCTATGAACTCAAAGACAGGCCATTTGAAATTATATAGTCAGAGGAACAGAAAGAACACAGAATGAAAAAGAGTGAAGACAGCCTAAGGAACTTATGGAACAATATAAAAAAATCAATATACACGTTATAGGAATCCCATAAGGAGAAGATAGAGAGAAAGGACCAGAAATCGCATTTAAAGAAATAATGGATGAAAACTTCCCTTATCTGGGGAGAGTGGTGGATATTCAGATTCACAAAGCTCAAAGGACTCCAAATAGGTAGACCCTAAAGAGGTCTACATGGAAACATATTATAACTAAATACTCAAAAGTGAAATATAAAGAGAAAATTTTGAAAGCAGCAAGAGAAAAGTGACTCACCACACTCAGCAAAACTCCCATAAGACCATCAGTGGATTTCTCAGCAGAAATTTTGTAGGAAAGGAAAGAGTGGAATAATATATTCAAAGTACTGAGAGAAAAACCTGCCAACCAAGAATGGAGTACCCAGCAAAAATGTCCTTTAAAAATGAGGAAGACAAAGACTTTCCCAGAGAAAAACCGAGGGAATTTGTCACCAATAGACGTGCCTTACAGGAAGGGCTAAAGGAAGTTGAAATGAAGAGGATACTAAACAGCAACACGAAAGCATGTAAAAGTAAAAATCTCTATGGTTAAAGTAAATATAAGACAAATACAGAATAATCTAATACCGTAATGGTGGCATGTAAATTTCTTTAACACTAGTATAAAAGTTAAAAGACAAAACTGTTAAGAATAACTAGAACCACAAAAATTATTAATAGATATATGATTTGAGAGACGTGAATTCTCACATTAATAACATCAAACATGTGTTTAGGGAAAGTAAAAGTATAGTTTTTGCTCATAATAGAATTTAAGTTGTTATCAGCTTAAAATAGACTGTTATAACTATAAGAAGTTTTATGCAAGTCTCATGGAAACAACAAAGAGAAAACCTACAGTAGATACACAAAATAAAAACAGAAAAGAATCAAAGTATTGTATATCACTACAAAAAAATCAAATCACAAGGGAAGATAGCAATAGAAGAGAGGAAAAAAGAACTATAAAACAGAGAGAAAACAATTTATCAATTGTAAGTACTTACCTATCAATAATTACTTTAAATGTAAATGGATTAAACTCATCCATCAAAAGATATAGGGTGGTTGAATGAATTAAAAAAAAAAAGATCCAATTTTATGCTACCTGTAAGACAGTCACTTTAGATTTAAAAACACAGTAGACATAAAGTGAATGGATAAAAAAAGACATTCCATGCAAATGAAAACCAAAACAGAACAGGGATAGTTAACGTGCATAGATAAAATAGACTTTAATCAAAAACTGTCACAAGAGACAAAGAAGGTAATTTATAATGATAAAAGGATCATTGCAACACAAAGATATGACATATAACCCACAAAGATTGAATCAAGAAGAAACAGAAAGCCTCAATAGGCCAATAGCTAATAAAGAGTATGTGGCAGTAAGTTTTAAAATTCCAGAAATAAAAGCCTAACACCATAGGGCTTTACAGGTGAATTCTACCAAACATTTAAAGATTAATTAATTAGATATTAATTAATTAATACCAATCCTCTCAAACTCTTCCAAAAAATAGAAGACAGGGACAGTTCTAAACTCATTTTGTCAGACCAATATGATCCTGATACAAAATTGAGACAAAGGTACCATAAGAAAAGAAAAGAAAAGAAAAGAAAAATGCAGGCCAATATTCCTGAAGAACATAGTTGAAAAAATCATCTAGATATTAGCAAACAAAATTCAACAGCATATTAAAAGGATCATGCACCATTACCCAGTGGGCTTTATTCCTGGGATGCAAGGATGGTTCAATATAAGCAAATCAATGTGATACACCAAATTAACAGAATGAAGGCTAAAGATCGTGTGATTACCTCAATAAATGCAGAAAACACATTTGACAAAATTCAATGCACTTCCATGGTAAAAATTCTCAACAAATTAGGTATTGAAGGAACTTACATTAAAGGACATGTATGTAAAGCCCACAGCTAACATCATACTCTTTGGTGAAAAACTGAAAGCTTTTCCCTTAAGATCTGGAACAAGACAAGGATCACACTTCAATGTAGGACTGGAAGTCCTGGCCAGAGCAATTAGGTAAGAAAAAAAATAATAAAAGGCATTCAAATCAGAAAGGAAGAAGTAAAATTATCTGTTTGAAGGCAACATGATCTAACTTGTAGAAAACCCTAATACATATCCAAAAAATTGTTAGAACTAATAAGTGAATTCAGTAAAGTTGCAGGATACAAAATCAACATATAAAATCAGTTATATTTCTATACACCAGCCATAAACTGTCTAAAAATAAAATTAAGAAAATAATCCTGTTTGCAATAGCATCAAAATAATAAAGTATTTAGGGATAAACTTAACCAAGGAGGTGAAAGACTTGTATACTGAAAACTATAATCCCTGAAGAAAGAAATTAAGGCAGATACTAGAAAATTGAGAGACATCATGTTCATGGATTAAACAAATAAATTAATACTGTTAAGATGTCCATACAACACAAAGCAATATGCAGATTCAATAAATCCCTGTCAAAATCCCAATGGCATTCTTTACAGAAATAGAAAAAACAATCCTAAAATTCATATGGAAACACAGATTCCCACAGTCAAAGCATTTTTTTTGTTAGTTTCTGCTTTATAACAAAGTGAATCAGTTATACATATACATATGTTCCCATATCTCTTCCCTCTTGCATCTCCCTCCCTCCCACCCTCCCTATCCCACACCTCTAGGTGGTCACAAAGCACAGAGTCAAAGCATTTTTGAACAGAAACAAAGCTGGAAGCATCACATATTCTGATTTCAAAATATATTACGAAGCCACAGTAACCAAGAGTGTGATACTGGTACAAAAACAGACATATAGACAAATGGAACAGAGTAGAGAGCCCAGCAATAAACTCATGCATATACAGACAATTGATTTCTGACAGTTGTGCCAAGAATTCACAATGGGGACAGGATATTGTCAATAAATGGTGTTGGGAAAACTGGATATCCACATGCAAAGGAATGAAACTGGAAACTTACACTATACACGAAATCAACACAAATGGATTAAAGACTAAAATGTAAGATCTAAACTGTAAAATTCCTAAAGAAAACGTAGGAGAAAAGTTTGTTGATATTGGTCTTAGCAATAATTTTTTGGATGTGACACCACAAGCATAGGCCATGAGCAGAAATAGACAAATTGTACTAAATACATCAAACTGAAAAGCTTCTACACAGCTAGGAAATAACTGACAAAATGAAAAAGCACCTACAGAATGGGAGAAAATATTTGCAAGTCGTATGTCTTATAGAGGGTTAATATCCAAAGTACACAGGAAACTCGTACAACTCAATAGTAAAAAAGGCAAATAACTTAATTAAAAAATTGGCATACGAACTGAATACACATTTCTGCAAAGACAACATACAAGTGGCCAAGAGGTACATGAAAAAGTGCTTAACACCACTAGTTGTTAGGGAAAGGCAAATCAAAATTACGAGTTATCACTTCACACCAGTTAGGATGGCAATTATAAAAAAAAGTAATTAGTGTTGGTGAAGATGTGGAGAAAAGTGTACCCTTGTACACTGCTGCTAGGAATGTGAAATGGTGTAGCCACTATGAAGACAGTATGGAGTTTCCTCAAAAAATTAAAAATAGAACTAGTATATTATCCTGTAATCCCTCTTCTGGGTATATATCCAAAGGAATTGAAATCAAGATCTTGAAGAGATATCTGCACTCACATGTTCACTGGATCATTATTCACAATAGCTAAGATATGGAAACAACCTAAATGTCCATCCATGGATGAATAGAAAATATATATATGTGTGTGTGTGTATACACATATATATGTAAAATGGCATATTATTCAGCAATAAAAAGAAGGAAATTCCACCCTTTTCCACAGCATAATGAACCTAGAGGTCATTATGCTAAGTAAAATAATCCATGTGCAAAAGAACAAATACTACATGATACCACTTATACGAGGAATCTAAAAGAGTCAAACTCGAAGAAGCGGAGAGTAGAATGGTGTTTGCCAGGTGCTGGGGGATGTGAGAAATGGGGAAATATTTGTCATAGAGTACAAAGTTTCAGTTGTGCAAGATAAGTCAATCCTAGGGATCTACTTTACAGTCTAGTGTCTAGGGTTATAATACTGTACTGTATACTTAAAATTTGCTGTGAGGGTAGATCTTATGTTGAGTGTTATCACAAAAAAATAATGAATAAAGGGCAGAGAAAGTTTTAGGAGGTACTGGATATGTTTATTGCATAAACTGTGGTGATGATATTTAGATGTATACTCATCTGCAAATACATCAAGTTGTGTACATTAAATATGTACAGCTCTTTGTATGTTAATCATACCTCAATAAAGTGTGTTTTTAAAAATCTATCACACGTGCAATTGAACTTATTTGCAGAAATGTTTTATTGCTTCTCTTTGGCTGTCTAGCTCCTAGCACTCTCTTTTTCCTGTTAAATGAGGGCAGATGATTTCTCCTTGTCTCTATTAGCATTCTTTTCATTCTCTTATCGTTGCAAACAAAAAAGTTCACAACAGAAATACCATATGATCTGGCAATATCAATTATGGTTGTATAGCCAAAAGAATTGTACACAGGATCTTGAAGAGATATTTGCATACTCATATTCATTACCACACTATTCACATATGGAAACAACCTAAATGCCCATCAATGGATGAATGGATAAAGAAAATGTAGCATATTCATACCATAGGATATTATTCAACCATAGAGATGAGGAAATCCTGCCATATGCTGTATCATAGATGAATCTTGAAAATTTTGCTAAGTGAAGTAAGTCAGTCACAAAAGGATAAATAGTTCTCGTAGAAGGACAAATACTGCATGATTCCACTTATATGAGGTATCTAAAATATTAAAATAATAGAACAATAAGTAGAATGGTGGTCACCAGGGACTGGGGACAAGGGAATTGAGAAATTGTTGTTTAATGGGTATAGAGTTTTAGTCATGCAAGATGAAAAAGTCCTAGAGCTCATTGTACTTATAGTTAACAATACTGTATTGTACAGTTAAAATTTTTAGATTTCATCCTATGCATTTTGACCACAATAAAAGTTATTTTAAAACATATGTTAAAATTTCTCTTATTAATATTAAAGCTCTGTGAAAAATGGAATTCTGACTCAAACTGCTATGCATGACCAAGCACCATGCCTACTACATTTTTTCAATAAATAATTTATATGTTCACGACATGATGAATGGTCTACTTTATGACATACAGCAGCGTCTGCCTTCCATACCTGGGGTGGAAAATAAAAAAAGAGAAAGACCTCTTTGAAGCATTTCCACTCAGTCACGCTCTTGGAACTTGTAATAAGTAGGATGTAAACTCCACAAAACAGGGATTTGGACTATTGTGGTCATTACCATATTTCCTATATAGAACAGAATGCCCTTTCAGTAAATATACCATGAATGGAAGCATATATGATTGACTTGACAAATAAGCCTCCTTATGCTCTATTCTGCATGGTCACTAAGCTGCCCTTCAACTTGCCTTACCATCCTGAAAAAAAAAAAAAACCATTGAAATGTTAATTGGAAAGAAATGGATTAGTTTTTGTTACTTTCTCTAATACAAAGTGAGAACAATAACAACCTTTACAATCATAAATACTGTACCATTTTTCTAGATTCCACATACATGCGTTATCTGCCTCTGTTGAGTAAAATATCTGCATCCAGTCCTTTCGACATCAGCATCCTAATGTTCACTCAAACCATGTTGACAGCTATTGAAGACCAGGACAATGAGGTAAGAAGACCCCAAACCACACCAGTGTTCCCACCGTTTATTCACTTTATGGACACCGACTAGTGTATATGTCAGGTCATGTCTTTCCTATATTCCATAACCAACTCCCTCTCCTGTTCACCTCCATGGTTAGGGCGTCTCCAGCATTCTTCCTTCCATTCCTGTGAGCAGCTTTTCTAAGTTCCTTTAAGCCCTCCTCGGGTTTGTTGGTGATAATCAGCCACCGAGCAGACTCTGCCAGCCACCTGATCAAAGAAGAGGACAGAGGTGCCATCAACTTTCATTTGCCCATTTTTTTTCACATAGGCTTTTTCCTGAAATGCCTCTCCTCTCCCATCTAATACCTATCTCTTGTTTTGTTGTACCAGGAAATATAAACTTATGTTCTTTTGTACCATAACTAGGAAGCTGTGAAGATGACCTCTCCATGCAGTACACCTTCACTGCCGGGAATGTAGAGTTGGAGTCATAGTGCCCTCCCCACATTATTCAGGGGGATATTATCAGTTTTAGCAAATGAAACACTGTGTTTGGGCTTCCCTGGTGGCGCAGTGGTTGGGAATCTGCCTGCCAATGCAGGGGACACGGGTTCGAGCCCTGGTCCGGGAGGATCCCACATGCCGCGGAGCAACTAAGCCCGTGCGCCACAGCTACTGAGCCTGCACTCTAGAGCCCACGAGCCACAGCTGCTGAGCCTGCGTGCCACAACTGCTGAAGCCCGTGCACCCTGGAGCCCGTGCTCTGCAACAACAGGGGCCACCCCAATGAGAGGCCCGCGCACCACAGCGAGGGGTAGCCCCACTCGCCACAACTGGAGAGAGCCCGCGCGCAGCAACGAAGACCCAAGGCAGCCAAAAGTAAATAAATAAAATCTAAAAAAAGCACAAACAAACAACAAAAAAAAACCCACTGTGTTTAGTTAAATTTGAATTCAGATAAACAGTGAATATGGGTAATTCTTGAGTATGACTATGTCCCATGCAATATTTTGGACATGCACTGAAAAGTGTTTGCTGTTTGTTTGAAATTTTACTTTAATGAGACACTATTTTATCTGGTTAGTAAATAAAAATACAGAATTCTTAGGTAAATAGAAATTTCATATAAACAATGAATAATTTTTAGTGTAACTATGCTCCACACAATATTTGGCATACGATACGAAAAGTTTATTGTTTTATCTAAAATTCAAGTTTAACTGAATGCCCTTGATATTATCTGGCAACCCTACCCGTTCTGCTTCTTTAAGTGTACATAGGGCACAGATTAGTAGAGCATATGCTCAAGTGTTGACTAAGACCAACCAAAATTCTTGCATCCTAACTTCAGGTACCTTGCATCTAGGATCCTCTAAGACAAAGGAAGTAAGAAAGCTTATACCTTGAGGAAAGAAAAAAGACAAATAATGGTACAGAAAACACCAGCTGAAGGGTGTGCCAGTCTCGAATGGCAAAAGCTAGTCCTCCTAGGGCGATCTGTCCCATGCAAGCAGCACAGATTGACATGGTCATTCCCATGACTTGGAATCGGGGCACTGTCCATTCTACAACTGAAAGAAAACACAAACAGGATTTTGACTTCAAACAAAGTTAGAATTTCAAAGTCAAAGTTAAGGCTTGGAAAATGTCAAAGACCCAAAGTTTTGACTTACTAAGCACAGAAATATTTGTCAGGATGCTCATGGTAGAAAACCCAGCCAAGAAGCGTAGGGAGCAGTAAATGAGGAAGGTGGGAGCAAAGGCTGCACAGGTGTCAGTAATGGCGAGCTGGAGAAAACACCATCTGAGCATGAACCTCCTCCCAAACCTGAGAAATGGAAACAGGTTAGATATAGTAATAGTAACAACCTGTTGTAGAAATGAACAAAAAGAAGACACACTTTGAAATTGAGGGGATGTTTTGTTATTTTTATTTCATTTTAAAATGTTTTCTGTTTTTCTTTATTTCCCCAGTTTTATTGAGATATAATTGACATACAGAACTGGACAAGTTTAAGGTGTACAGCATAATGATTTGCCTTACATACATCATGAAATGATTATCACAGTGTTTAGTGAACATTCATCATCTCATATAGATACAACATTAAAGAAATAGAAAAAAAATTTCCTTGTGATGAGAACTCTTAGGATTTACTGTCCTAACAGCTTTCATATATAACACACAGCAGTGTTAATTATATTTATCGTGTTATACATTACATCACTAGTACTTATTATCTTATAACTGGAAGTTTCTACCTTTTGACTGCCTTCATCCAGTTCCCCCTCCCCTCATGCCCGACTCTGGTAACCACAAAACTGATCTCTTTTTCTATGAGTTTGTTTTTGGAGTATAATTGACCTACAACACCGTGTTAGTTCCTGTTACACAACATAGTAATTCCATATTTCTATACATTTCAAAATGATCACCACGATAAGTCTAGTCTGTCACCATACAAAGATATTACATTGTTATTGACTATATTCCCCACACTGTACATTTCATACCCTTGACTCATTTATTTTGCACCTGGAAGTTTATACCTCTTAATCTCCCTCACCTATTTCTTTCCCCACACACCTGTCCCCTCTGGTAACTACCTGTTTGTTTGTTCTCCATATCTATAACTGTTTCTGTTATGTTATGTTTGTTCACTGTTTTCTTTTTTAGATTCCACATATAAGTGAAATCAGTACTTGTCTTTCTCTGTCTGAATTATTTCACTTAGCATAATACCCACTAGGTCCATCCATGTTGTTGAAAATGGCAAGATTTCATTCTTTCATATGTTTTATATGTTTCATATATATATATATAAAACATATCTTCTTTATCCATTAATCTATTGATGGGCACTTAGGTTGCTTCTATATCTTGGCTATTGTAAATAATGCTGCAATGAACTTAGGGGTGCATATATTTTTTTGAATTATTGCTTTTGTTTTCTTCAGATAAATACCTAGGAGTGGAATTTGTGGGTCATACGGTAGTTCTATTTTTAAGTTCTGAGGAATCTCCACACTGTTTTCCATAGTGGCTGCACCAATTTACATTCCCACTAACAGTACCTAAGCGTTCCGTTGTCTACACATCCTCACTAATTTATTGTCTTTTTGATAGTAGCCATTCTGACAGATGTGAGGTGGTTTCTCATTGTGGTTTTGATTTGCATTTCTCTGATGGTTGCTGATGCTGAGCATCTTTTCATGTGTCTGTTGGCCATCTGTATGTCTTCCTTGGAAAAATGTTTATTCAGATCCTCTGCCCACTTTTTAATTAGGTTGTTTGCTTTTTTGATGTTGAGTTCTATGAATTCCAGTATATTTTGGATATTATCCCCTTATTGTATGTATCTTCTCCCATTAAGTAGTAACCTTTCATTTTGTTGATAGATTCCTTCCCTGTGTAAAAGCTTTTTAGTTTGATGTAGTCCCATTTGTTTATTTTTACTTTTGTTTCCCTTGCCTGAGGAGACATACACCCCCCCCCCTCAAAATTACTAAGACCCATGTCAAAGAGTGTGCTTCTTATGTTTTCTTCTAGAAGTTTTATGGTTTCAGGCCTTACATATAAGTCTTTAATTCATTTTAAATTTATTTTTGTGCTTGGTGTGAGAGAGTGGTCTAGTTTGATTATTTTGCGTGTAGCTGTCCAGTTTTCTCAACACCATTTATTGAAGAGACTGTCTTTTTCCATTGTATATTCTTGCCTCCTTTGATGAGACTAATTGCCCATATAAATGTGGGTTTATTTCTGGGTTTTCTATTGTGTTCTATTGATCTATGTGTCTGTTTTTGAGCCAGTATCATACTGTTTTGATTACCGTAGCTTTGTAGTATAGTTTGAAACCAGAGAGCATGATACTCCAGCTTTGTTCTTTTTTCTCAGGATTGTTTTGGCTGTTTGGGGTCTTTCATGTTTCCGTACAAATTTTAGAATTATTTGTACTAGTTCTGTGATAAATACCATTGGTATTTTGATAGGGAGTGCATTGAATTTGGAGATTGCCTTGGGCAGTATGGTCATTTTAACAATATTTATTCTTCCAATCCTTGAGGACGGTTTATCTTTCCATTTGTTTTGTTGTCTTCAGTTTCTTTAATCAGTGTCTTATAATTTTCCAAGTACAGGTCTTTTACTCCCTCAGTTGGACTTATCCCTAGGAATTTTATTCTTTTTGTTGCAATTGTAAATGGGATTGTTTTCTTAATTTTTCTTTCTGATAGTTTCTTGGTTAGTGTATAGAAATGCAACAGATTTCTGTATATGGTAAGTTCCCTATACATGAACGAGTTCCGTTCTGAGAGCACATTCGTAAGTCCAATTTGTTCGTAAGTCCAACGAAGTTAACCTAGGTACCCAACTAACACAATCAGCTGTACAGTACAGTACTGTACTGTAATAGGTTTATAATACTTTTCAAACAAATAATACATAAAAAACAAACACAAAAATAAAGAAAACATTTTTAATCTTATAGTACAGTACCTTGAAAAGTACAGTAGTACAGTAAAACAGCTGGCATACAGGAGCTGGCATCAAGTGAACAGGCAAGAAGAGTTACTGACTGGAGGAGGGAAGGGAGGTGGGAGATGGTAGAGCTGAAAGATCGTCAGCAATAGGAGACTGAGTGCAAGCTGCAGTTGCACTCATGGGTGACGCTGATGGCACAGCTTCTGGTTCCTTGACAGATTCAATTCTATCTACCCTCTTGAAAAACCAATCCAGTGATGTCTTGGTAGGAGATCTTTTTTTTTTTTTTAATTTCTCATCATAGATGACACAGTAGCACTGGATTGCATTCTGAATGGCTGCTGCAAACTTCATGTACTGTTCTACATTTTGGTCCTGTGTCTCAAAAACTAACAGTGCCTCCTCAAAGAGAGAAAATCCCCTTGCCATCTCCTGCGTCATGAATCTCTTTGGTTCTTCCGTTACTTTTTCTTCCTCTTCTCTCTCTTTGTCCTTTCTCTGGGCACATTCACATCTTTGAAAGTTTGCAACTTACTGTATTAATTTTATATCCTGTAACTTTTGCCAAGTTCATTGATGAGTTCTAGTAGTTTTTTGGTAGCATCTTTAAGATTTTCTGTGAATAGTATCTTGTCATTTACAAACAGTGATAGTTTTACTTCTTCCTTTCCAATTTGGATTACTTTTATTTCTTTTTTCATCTGGTTGTTGTAACTAGGACTTCCAAATCTATGTAAATAAAAGTGAATAAAATTGGTGAGAGTGGGCATCCTTGTCTTCATCCTGATATTACTAGAAATGCTTTCAATTTTTCACCATTGAGCATGATGCTACTTAGCTATGGGCTTGTCATATATGGCCTTTATTGTGTTGAGGTATGTTCCCTCTTTGTTGAGAGTTTTTTTTTAAATCATAAATGGATATTCAATTTGTCAAGGTTTTTCTGCATCTATTGAGATGATCATATGATTTTTATTCTTCAGTTTGTTAATGTGGTGTATCACATTGATTGATTTACAGATATTCAACCATTCTTGCATCCCTGGGATAAGTCCCACTTGATCGTGGTTTGTGATACTTTTAATGTATTATTGATTTCTGCTCTGATATTTATGATTTTTTTTCTTTCTACTAACTTTGGGTTTTGTTTGTTCTTCTTTTTCTCGTTCCTTTAGGTGTAAGTTTAGATTGTTTATTTGAGATTTTTCTTGTTTTCTGAGGTAAGCTTGTTTAAAACTCCCTCTTAGTACTGCTTTTGTTGTATCCCATAGATTTCAGATTGCTGTGTTTTCCTTTTCATTTGTCTCTAGGTATTTTTTAATTTCTTCTTTGATTTATTCAGTGAACCATTGGTTATTTAGTAGCATTTGTTTAACCTCCACATTCTTGTGGTTTTTGCAGCTTTTTTCTAGTATTGGATTTCTAGTCTCATAGCATTGTTGTCAGAAAAGATGCTTGATATGATTTCAATTTTCTTAAATTTACTGAGACTTGTTTTGTGCCCTATCATATGACTTATCCTGGGGAATGTTCCATGAGTACTTGAAAAGAATGTGTATTCTGCTGCTTTTTGATGTGATATTCTGTATATATCAATTAACTCCATCTGATTTAATGTGTCATTTAAAGCCCTTATTGATTTTCTGTCTGGAAGATGTCTTCATTGGTGTAATTGAGGTGTTGAAGTCCCCTAGTATTATTGTGCCATGTTGATTTCTCCCTTTATGTCTGTAAATATTTCCTTTATGTGTTTAGGTGCTCCTATGTTTTATATATGTATACACACACACACATACATATATATATGTATATTTGTGTGTATATATATATATATATATATATAATTTTTATATCTTCTTCCTGAATTGAGCCCTTGATCATTATGCAATGGTCCTCTTTGCCTCGTGTTACAGTCTTTGCTTTAAAGTCTCTTTTGTCTAATATAAGTATTGCTACTCTGGTTTTCTTTTGATTTCCATTGGTATGGAATAACTTTCTCCATTCCCTCATTTTCAGCCTGTATGTGTCTCTAGATATGAAGTAAGTCTCTTGTAGGCAGCATATATAAGGGTCTGTTTAGGTGTGTGTATCCATTCAGCAACACAATGTCTTTCATTTGGAGCATTTAGTCTATTTACATTTTTAATAATTATTGTTAGGTATGTACTAATTGTCATTTTGTTAATTGTTTTTATAGTTCTTTTTTGTTCCTTTCTTCTCTTTTGTCCTCTTCCCTTGTGATTTGATTTTACTTGTGATAGATTTTACTATCTTTATTGTTATCTTTGAATTCATTTCTCTTTTTTGGGGGGGTGGGGAGTGCATCTATTATAGGTTTTTGGTTTCTGGTTACCATGAGGTACATATATATCAGTCTCTATATATGTGTGATTATTTTAAGCTGCTGATCTCTTAAGTTAAATGCATTTTAACAACGCTGCATTATTACTCCCCTCCCCCAACAATTATTTTTTTTGACGTCATATTTTACATCTTTTTGTTTTTGGAAACCTTTAAATACTTATTGCACATAGAGATGATTTAACTAATTTTCTTTTAACCTTTAGCTTTATACCTGGTTCATTTACTACCTTTACTGTATATATGCCTTAACCAATGAGATTTTTCCTTTCACAATTTTCTTCTTTCTTTTTTTTTGAATTTTATTTTATATTTTTTTATACAGCAGGTTCTTATTAGTTATCTATTTTATACATATTAGTGTATATATGTCAATCCCAATCTCCCAATTCATCCAGCCCCCCCCCTCCACTTTTCCCCCTTGGCGTCCATACGTTTGTTCTCTACATCTGTGTCTCTATTTCTGCCTTGCAACCCAGTTCATCTGTACCATTTTTCTAGATTCCACATATATGCGTTAATATATGATATTTGTTTTTCTCTTTCTGAATTATTTCACTCTGTATGACAGTCTCTAGGTCCATCAACGTCTCTACAAATGACCCAATTCTGTTCCTTTTTATGTCTGAGTAATATTCCATTGTATAGATGTACCACATCTTCTTTATCTGTTTGCCTGTCAGTGGACACTTTGGTTGCTTCCATGACCTGGCTATTGTAAATAGTGCTGCAATGAACATTGAGATACATGTGTCTTTTTGAATTGTGGTTTCCTCTGGGTATATGCCCAGTAGTGGGACTGCTGGGTCATATGGTAGTTCCATTTTTAGTTTTTTAAGGAACCTCCATACTGTTCTCCATAGTGGCTGTATCAATTTACATTCCTGCCAACAGTGCAAGAGGGTTCCCTTTTCTCCATACCCTCTCCAGCATTTGTTGTCTGTGCATTTTCTGATGATGCCCATTCCAACCAGTGTGAGGTGATACCTCATTGTAGTTTTGATTTGCATTTCTCTAATAATTAGTGATGCTGAGCAGCTTTTCATGTGCCTCTTGGCCATCTGTATGTCTTCTTTGGAGAAATTTCTATTTAGGTCTTCTGCCCATTTTTGGATTGGGTTGTTTGTTTTTTTAATGTTGAGCTGCACGAGCTGTTTATATATTTTGGAGATTAATCCTTTGTCCGTTGATTCATTTGCAAATATTTTCTCCCATTCTGAGGGTTGCCTTTTCGTCTTGTTTAAAGTTGGCTTTGCTGTGCAAAAGCTTTTAAGTTTCATTAGGTCTTATTTGTTTGTTTTTGTTTTTATTTCCATTACTCTAGGAGGTGGGTCAAAAAAGATCTTGCTGTGATTTATGTCAAAGAGTGTTCTTCCTATGGTTTCCTCTAAGAGTTTTATAGTGTCTAGCCTCACATTTAGGTCTTTAATCCATTTTGAGTTTATTTTTGTGTATGGTGTTAAGGAGTGTTCTAATTGCATTCTTTTACATGTAGCTGTCCAGTTTTCCCAGCACCACTTATTGAAGAGACTGTCTATTCTCCATTGTATATCCGTGCCTCTTTTGTCATAGATTAGTTGACCATAGCTGCATGGATTTATCTCTGGGCTTTTCATCTTGTTCCATTGATCTATATTTCTGTTTTTGTGCCAGTACCATATTGTCTTGATTACTGTAGCTTTGAAGTATAATCTGAAGTCAGGGCATCTGATTCCTCCAGCTCTGTTTTTTTCCCTCAAGATTGCTTTGGCTATTCGGGGTCTTTTGTGTTTCCATACAAATTTTAAGATTTTTTGCTCTAGTTCTGTAAAAAATGCCACTGGTAATTTGATAGGGATTGCATTGAATCTGTAGATTGCTTTGGGTAGTATTGTCATTTTCACAATATTGATTCTTCCAATCCAAGAACATGGTATATCTCTCCATCTGCTTGTGTCATCTTTAATTTCTTTCATCAGTGTCTTATGGTTTTCTGCATACAAGTCTTTCAACTCCTTAGGCAGGTTTATTCCTAGGTATTTTATTCTTTTTGTTGCAATGGTGAATGGAATTATTTCCTTAGTTTCTCTTTCTGATCTTTCATTGATAGTGTATAGGAATGCAAGAGATTTCTGTGCATTAATTTTGTATTCTGCAACTTTACCAAATTCATTGATTAGCTCTAGTAGTTTTCTGGTGGCATCTTTAAGATTCTCTATGTATAGTATCTTGTCATCTGCAAACACTGACAGTTTTACTTCTTCTTTTCCAATTTGTGTTCCTTTTGTTTCTTTTTCTTGGATTGCTGTGGCTAGGACTTCCAAAACTATGTTGAATAATAGTGGCAGAGTGGACATCCTTGTCTTGTTCCTAATCTTAGAGGAAATGCTTTCAGTTTTTCACCATCAAGAATGATGTTTGCTGTGGGTTTGTCGTATATGGCCTTTATTATGTTGAGGTAGGTTCCCTCTATGCCCACTTTCTGGAGAGTTTTTATCATAAATGGGTGTTGAATTTTGTCAAAAGCTTTTTCTGCATCTATTGAGATGAGCATATGGTTTTTATTCATCAATTTGCTAATATGGTGTTTCACATTGATTGATTTGTGTATATTGAGCAGTCCTTGTATCCCTGGGTTAAATCCCACTTGATCATGGTGTATGATTCTTTTCATGTGTTGTTGGATTCTGTTTGCTAGTATTTTGTTGAGGATTTTTGCATCTATATTCGTTAGTGATATTGGTCTGTAATTTTCTTTTTTTATAGTATCTTTGCCTGGTTTTTTATGAGGGTGGTGTTGGCCCCATAGAATGAGTTTGGGAGTGTTCCTTCCTCTGCAATTTTTTGATAGAGTTTGAAGAGGATGGGTTTAACTCTTCTCTAAATGTTTGATAGAATTCACCTGTGAAGCCATCTGGTCCTGGACTTTTGTTTGTTGGAAGATTTTTAATCACAGTTTCGATTTCATTACTTGTGATTGGTCTGTTTGTATTTTCTATTTCTTCCTGGTGCAATCTTGGAAGGTCATACCTTTCTAAGAATTTGTCCATTTCTTCCAGGTTGTCCATTTTATTGGCATAGAGTTGCTTGTAGGAGTCTCTTATGATGTTTTATATTTCTGCGGTGTTTGTTGTAACTTCTCCTTTTTCATTTCTAATTTTATTGATTTGAGTTCTCTCTTTTTCTTGATGAGTCTGGCTAAAGGTTTATCAGTTTTGTTTATCTTCTCAAAGAAGAAGATTTTTGCTATTGTTTTCTTTGCTTCTATTTTATTTATTTCTGCTCTGATCTTTATGATTTCTTTCCTTCTACTAACTTTGGGTTTTGTTTGTTCTTCTTTCTCTAGATCCTTTAGGTGTAAGGTTAGATTGTTTATTTGAGATTTTTCTTGTTTCTTGAGGTAGGCTTGTATACCTATAAACTTCCCTCTTAAAACTGCTTTTGCTGCATCCCATAGGTTTTGGATCGTCGTGTTTTCATTGTCATTTGTCTTTAGGTAGTTTTTGATTTCCTCTAATTTCTTCAGTGATCTCTTGGTTATTTAGTAACGTATTGCTTAGCCTCCATGTGTTTGTGTTTTTTAAGGTTTTTTTCCTCGTAATTTATTTCTTATCTCATAGCATTGTGGTTGGAAAAGATGCTTGATATGATTTCAGTTTTCTTAACTTTTCCAAGGATTGATTTGTGACGCAAGATGTGATCTATCCTGGAGAACGTTCTGTGTGCAGTTGAGAAGAAAGTGTAATCTGCTCTTTTCAGATGGAATGTCCTATAAATATCAATGAAATCTATCTGGTCTACTGTGTCATTTAAAGCTTGTGTTTTCTTATTAATTTTCTGTATGGATGATCTGTCCATTGGTGTAAGTTTTCCTCTTTTATAGCTGTTAGCATTTGCCTTATGTATTGAGGTGCTCCTATGTTGGGTGCCTATATATTTATAATTGTTATATCTTCTTCTTGGATTAATACCTTAATCATTATGTAGTGTCCTTCCTTGTCTCTTGCAACATTCTTTATTTTAAAGTCTATTTTATTTGATATGAGTATTGCTTCTCCAGCTTTCTTTTGATTTCCATTTGCATGGAATATCTTTTTCCATCCCCTCACTTTCAGTCTGTATGTGTCCCTAGGTCTGAAGTGGGTCTCTTGTAGACAGCATATATATGGGTCTTGCTTTTGTATCCATTCAGAGAGCCTGTGTCTTTTGGTTGGAGCATTAAATGCATTCACATTTAAGGTAATTATCGATATGTATGTTCCTATTACCATTTTCTTAATTGTTTTGTGTTTGTTTTTGTAGGTCCTTTTCTTCTCTTGTGTTTCCCACTTAGAGAAGTTCCTTTAGCATTTGTTTTAGAGCTGGTTGGGTGTTGCCAAATTCTCTTAGCTTTTGCTTGTCTGTAAAGCTTTTGATTTCTCCGTCAAATCTGAATGAGATCTTTGCTGGGTAGAATAATCTTGATTGTAGGTTCTTCCCTTTCATCATTTTAAGTATATCATGCCACTCCCTTCTGGCTTGTAGAGTTTCTGCTGAGAAATCAGCTGTTAACATTATGGGAGTTCCCTTGTATGTTATTTGTCATTTTTCCCTTGTTGCTTTTAATAATTTTTCTTTGTCTTTAATTTTTGTCAATTTGATTACCATGTGTCTTGGCATGTTTCTCCTTGGGTTTATCCTGCATGGGACTGTCTGTGCTTCCTGGAGTTGGGTGGCTATTTCCTTTCCCATGTTAGGGAATGTTTCGACTATAATCTCTTCAAATATTTTCTCATGTCCTTTCTCTCTCTCTTCTCCTTCTGGGACCCCTATGATGAGAATGTTGGTGCGTTTAGTGTTGTCCCAGAGGTCTCTTAGGCTATCTTATTTCTTTTCATTCTTTTTTCTTTATTCTGTTCCATGGCAGTGATTTCCACCATTCTGTCTTCCAGGTCACTTATCCATTCTTCTGCCTCAGTTATTCTGCTATTGATTCCTTCTAGTGTATTTTTCATTTCAGTTATTGTATTGTTCATCTCTTTTGTTTTTTAATTCTTCTAGGTCTTTCTTAAACATTTCTTGCATCTTCTTGATCCTTGCCTCCATTCTTTTCCCGAGGTCCTAGATCATCTTCACCATCATTATTCTGAATTCTTTTTCTGGAAGGTTGCCTATCTCCACTTCATTTAGTTGTTTTTCTGGGGTTTTAACTTGTTCCTTCATCTGATACATAGCCCTCTACCTTTTCATTTTGTCTATCTTTCTGTGATTGTGGTTTTCATTCCACAGGCTGCAGGATTGTAGTTTTTCTTGTTTCTGCTGTCTGCCCTCTGGTGGATGAGGCCATCTAAGATGCTTGTGGAAACTTCCTGATGGGAGAAACTGGTGGTGGGTAGAGCTGGGTGTTGCTCTGGTGGGCAGAGCTCAGTAAAACTTTAATCTGCTTGTCTGCTGATGGGTGGGCTTGAGTTCCCTCCCTGTTGGTTGTTTGGCCTGAGGCAACCCAGCACTGGAGGCTACAGGCTTTTTGGTGTGGTTAATGGCAGAGTCTAGGAAGGGTCATGCCAAGGAGTACTTCCCAGAATTTCTGCTGCCAGTGTCCTTGTTCCCATGGTGAGCCACAGCCACCCCTGGCCTCTGCAGGAGACCCTCCAGCACTAGCAGGTAGGTCTGGTTCAGTCTCCTATGGGGTCAGTGCTTCTTCCCCCTGGGTCCTCATGTGCACACTACTTTGTGTGTGCCCTCCAAGAGTGGAGTCTCTGTTTCCCCCAGTTCTGTCAAAGTCCTGCAGTCAAATCCTGCTAGCCTTCAAAGTCTGATTCTCTGGGAATTCCTCCTCCCATTGCCGAACCCCCAGGTTGGGAAGCCTTACGTGAGGCTCAGAACCTTCACTCCAGTGGGTGGACTTCTGTGGTATAATTGTTCTCTAGTTTGTGAGTCACCCGCCCTGAGGTAATGGGATTTGATTTTATTGTGACTGCACCCCTCCTACCATCTCATTGCCGCTTCTCCTTTGTCTTGGATGTAGGGTATTTTTTTGGTGAGTTTCAGTGTCTTCCTGTTAATGATTGTTCAGCAGTTAGTTGTGATTCTGGTGCTCTCAAGAGGGAGTGAGCGCATGTCCTTCTACTCCACCATCTTCCCTTTTTATTACAATTTTCTTTTTTCTTATTGTGGTCTTTTCTTTTTCACTTAAAGACTTCCCTTTAACATTTCTTGTAAATCTGGTTTGGTGGTGCTGAACTCTTTTAGCTTTTGCTTGTCTGTGAAACTTTTGGTTTCTCCATTAAATCTGAATGAAAGCCTAGCTGGGTAGAGTATTCTTGGTCAAAAGTTTTTTTCCTTTCATCAGCTTAAATATTTTGTGCCACTCCCTCTGGCCTGCTGAGTTTCTGCTGAAAAGATAGCTGGTAAACTTATGGGAGTTCCTTTGTACATAACTTGTTGCTTTTCCTTTGCTGCTTTTAATATTCTCTCTTTATCTTTAATTTTTGCCATTTTAATTACAACGTGTCTTGGTGTGGTCCTCTTGGATTAATACTGTTTTGTACTCTTTATACTTCCTGGACCAGGCTGTCTGTTTTCTTTCCCAGGTTAGGAAAGTTCTCAGCTATTATGTCTTCACATATGTTCTCTGCCCCTTTCTCTCTCTCTTCGCCTTTTGAGATCCCTATAATGTGAATGTTAGCCCACTCGATGTTGTCCCAGAGGTCTCCTAAACTGTACTTATTTCCTTTTATTGTTTTTTTCTTTTGCTTTTTCTTTTGTTCAGCTTTAGTGATTTCCACTACCCTGTCTTCCAGTTTGCTGATCTTTTCCTCTTTATCACTTACTCTACTGATTCCTTCTAGTGTATTTTTCATTCCAGTTATTGAATTCTTCATCTCTGTTTGGTTCTTCTTTATATTTTCTAACTCTTTGTTAAAAGCTTCTAACTTTTCATTCTGTTCATCCAATCTTCTCTCGATTTCTTTGATCATCATTATGATCATTACTTTGAATTCTTTATTGGGTAGATTGGCTATCTCCACTTCACTTAGTTCTTCTGGGGTCTATCTTGTTCCTTCATTTGGAATGTCTTTCCTCTGTTTCCTCATTTTGCCTAATTTGCTGGGGTTTTTTTTTTTAACATCTTTATTGGAGTATAATTGCTTTACAATTGTGTGTTAGTTTCTGCTGTATAACAAAGTGAATCAACTTTATGTATACATATATCCCCATATCTTCTCCCTCTTGTGTCTCCCTCCTAACCTCCTTATCCCACCCCTCTAGTTAGACACAAAGCACCAAGCTGACCTCCCTGTGCTATGCAGCTGCTTCCCACTAGCTATCTATTTTACATTTGGTAGTGTATATATGACCATGCCACTCTCACTTCATCCCAGCTTACCCTTCTCCCTCCCCGTGTCCTCAAGTCCGTTCTCTTTGTCTGCATCTTTATTCCTGTCCTGTCCCTAGGTTCTTCAGAACTTTTTTTTTTTTTTAAGTTCCATATATATGTGTTAGCTCTATTTATAATTTGCTGTTTTTATTTCTATGTATTTGGTAGGTTGGTTATGTTTCCTGATCTGAAGAAGTGGCCTTTTGTAGGAGTTGTCCTGTGCATGCCAGTGGTGCAATTCCCTTTGGTCGCCAGAGCTATATGCTCTAGAGGTCCCCCCTATGGGGGCTGCATGGGTCCTTCTGTTTTTGTGGATGCTTACTGTGGGCAGTCTCATAGGAGTTGCTGGTCCCCAGTCCAGTTGGTTGCCAGGCCCTGCCTTGTGCAGAGGCTGCTGGCTGCTGGTTGGCTGGGCTCAGTTATAAGGAGGCTGATTTAGAGTGCTGCATTGTCCCAGGGCTAGTGCTGGCCCACTGGTGGGTGTGTTCTGGGGTGGCTGCTTTTGTGGCCAGTGTTCCAGATCTAGTGTTGACCTGCTGGTTGTTTGGGTCAGTTCCTGACATACCTGGCTGTGAGGTCTGGGTTATTCTAAAGCTGTTTCTGGCCTGTTGGTGAGTGGGGCTGGATCCTGGGGCAGCTGGCTGAGGGGCCCAAAGTGCCTTGGAGCTGGTGTTAGCCTGCTGGTGAATGGGCTTGGTCCTGACATGGTGAGCAGTGGAGCTGCCATGGTTCTGGGGCTGGAGTTTGCCTGCTGGTGGGCAGGGCTGGGGCCCAGTGGGTCCTGGAGTTGATGCCTGTCCACTGTCATGTGTGTGGCTGGCCCAGGGCTAGTGCTGGCCATCTGGTGGGTGAAGCTGGGTTCCAGATTCTCTGGTTGCAGGGCCCTGGGTGTCCTGCGGCTAGTGATGGCACACTGGTGTGTGTGGCTGGGTCCTGGGTCCTCTTGTGGAAAGGGATGTGTGCTGGGGTTGCTGTGGCCTCAGGGGATCTTAAGGCTGCTCTCTTGCTGGTGGGTGGGGCTGTGTCCCTACATGGCTAGTTGCTTGGCTTGAGGCATCTCAGTACTGGTGTTGACAAGCTGGTGAGCAGGGCCAGGTCCTGGGAGAGGAAGGATTCCAAAATGGCACTAGCCAGCAGCAGTGTCCACATTGTAGAATGAGCTCCCCAAATGGCTGATGCCAGTGTCTATGTCCCCAGGGTGAGTCCCAGTCACTACCTGCATCTCTGGGAGGCTCCCCAAGATCAGCAAGTGGGTCTGACCCAGGCTCCTTTCAAATTTCTCTTTCTGTGCTGCATCGCAGAGCATGTGAGATTTTGTGTGAGCCCTTTAATAGTGGAGTCTCTATTTCCCAAAGCCCTCTGGCTCTCCTGAAATTAAGCTCTGCTGGCCTTCAGAGCCAAACCTTCTGGGGGCTCATCTTCCTGATGCAGGGCCCCAAGGCTGGGGAGATCAATGTAAAGCTTGGGCCTCTTGCTTCTTGGGGAGAACATCAGCAATTGTAATTATCCTCCCTGTTTGTGGGTCACCCACCTGGGGGTATGGGTATTGACTATACTGCATCTCTGCCCTTCCTACCTCTCTTGTTGTGGTTGGTTCCTTCTTTATATCTTTAGTTGTAAAAGATTTTTTTCCTGCTAGATTCTGGTCTTTCTTATCAATAGTTGCTATGTAAATAGTTGTAATTTTGGTGTGCCCAAGGGAGGAAGTGAGCTCAGGGTCTTCCTACTCCAATCATCTTGGCCACCTCCCCCAAAACAGCAGTCTTGACTTTCTCCTCTGTATGTGCCTCATTCCCTATTCTCCTTCATCTCACTAAATGGTATCAGCATTCATCCATTTCCTCAGCCTGGACACATAGATATCTTCCTCGACCCTCTGCCACACCATAACCTCCTTCTTAAAAATCTGAAAGCATCAGGAAGTTCTACTGCATTGTCCTCAAATTATGACCCAAATCCAGCTATTTGTTACCATTTCTGTGGTCATCTTCCTAATTCATATTCCCACCATCTTTCCTAAGACCTATTTTGACAGACTTTTGAAATGTCTTCCCTAACATGATTCTGGCTCTCTCAGTTAATTATCAATGGAGATTCAAGAACGAGGTTTAAAATATTGTATTAAAATATTCCTCTTAAAAGCCTCTGATGCACACATTTCTGGTTCCAGGAATAAAGGCCTTAAACCCTATTATTTGCCCTCCATTCCCTCAGAAAAGAAATATAATGCAGGTACATACACAAAAAGAAACTACTGGAACATAGGTGAGTGTGAACAAAAGCAGATAGACTGTAACAGGGTGTGTATACTCTCTCAGATAAGAGCAGATGGAGAGCAATATAAAGAAGATCCTGTTTCCATGGTTGTTAGCCTGGAATAAGGTGCAGTCCTCACAGTAAAGTGAAAAAGGTGCATGAAAAAAACCTGCCATCCTGCAATCTGGAGAATCAGGGCACAGGTGGTGGGAAACTGGGAACAATGAAAAAAGTGGGGGTTCCAGCAAGGGAAAGTGGTAAAGAGGGGATCCCATAATTGTGTCTACCATACATCCCCCAGATGGCCCCTGAAACATACACCTGCAGAATAAGTTCAACTAAGGACAAAGATCTAAACTGAGGTCAGAGCTGCTGCATAAGAAACAGTTTTTAGTTTAATTTCAGGCATGAAAATTACTTGTTAAAATGAAGGAATCAGTATTACTGATGAATAATAATGGAAAATAGAATCTTCACAACTTAATATTTATGATATTCAAGATATAATTCAAAATATCTTGGTATGTGAAGAACCAAGAAAATGGAACTCATTCCCAAGAGAATGGAAATCTTTCAAATCTTCTCCTGAGATGAGACAAATTTTGGAACTAACCAACAAGGATTTTAAATATCAAAGATCCATTTGATACGATTGATGAACCTACAATTATACGTCATTATCCCCCAATGTTCATAGTTTACATTAGGATACACTCTTGGTGTTGTACATTTTAAGGGTTTTGACAAATGTATAATGACATGTGCCTACCATTACAGTATCATAAAGAGTAGTTTCACTGCCCTAAGATACCTCTGTACTCTGCCTATTCATTTATTTCCCCCCTTACCAACTACTTATCCTTTTACTGTTTCCATAGTTTTGACTTTTCCAGAATGTTATATAGTTGGAATCACACAATATGTAGCCTTTTCAGATTAGATTTTTTCACTTTGTGATACATATCTAAGGTTCCTCCCTGTCTTTTCATGGCTTGATAGCTCATTTACTTTTAGCATTGAATAAGATTCTATGGTTTGATGTATCACAATTTATTTATGCGTTCATCTACTAAAGGACATGTTGGTTGCTTCCAAGTTTTGGCAATTATGAATAAAGCTGCTATGAACATCCACAAGTAGGTTTTTGTGTGGACATAACTTTTCCACTCCTTTGAGAAAGTTCCAAGGAACATGACTGTTAGATTATTTGCCAAGAGTGTGCTTAATTTTGTAAGAAACTGACAAAATGTCTTCAAAAGTGGCTGTAACATTTTACATTCCCATCAGCAATGAATGAGAGTTCCTGTTTCTCCTCATCTTTGTCAGCATTTGGTGTTGTCAGTGTTTTGGTTTTTTGCCATTCTAATAGGTGTGCAGTAGTATATCATTGTTTTAGTTTGCATTTCCCTAATGACATATGTTGTGGAGCATCTTTTCATATGCTTATTTACCATCTGTATAACTTCTTTGATGGGGTGTCTTTCAAGTTTTCTGACCATTTTTAAATTGGAATGTTCATTTTCCTTTTGTTAAGCATTCTTTGTATATTTTGGATAACAATTCTTTTTCAGGTGTCTTTTGCAAGTATTTTTTCCAAGTCTGTGGTTTGTCTTCTCATGCTCTTGATTAAGTTTCTTTTTAATTGCAGTATAATATATAAAATATGATTTGCTATTTTAGCCACTTTTGATTGTATAGATCACTCACTGGTATTAATTACATTTACAATGTTGTGCAACCATCGTCACTAGCTACTGCCAAAATTTTTCAAAATCCTCAACAGAAACTTTGTACCCATTAAGCAATAACTCTCCATTCCTCTTTCTCCCCATCTTCTGGTATCTATATTCTACATTATTCTCTATGAATTTTCCTATTCTACATATTTTAAATAAGTGGAATCATAAATATTTGTCCTGTTTTTTCTGTCTTATTTTACTTTACATGTTTTCATGGTTTTAGTATGATTCAGAACTTTATTTCCTTTATGGCTGAACAATTTCCATTGTATGTACATATCACATTTTAACCATTCATCTGTTGATGGATACTTGGGTTGTTTTCATTTTTTGGCTATTGTGAGTAATGCTGCAATGACACTGTTGTATAAGCTATCTGTTTGAGTTCCTGTTTTCAATTCTTTCTGTTTTATACCTAGCAATGGAATGCTGGGTCATGTGGTTTCCCTAAATTTAGCTTTTTGAAGAACTCCCAAAGTATTTGTCATAGTGGTGGCACCATTTTACCTCCCCATCAGTAATGTACAAGATTCTAATTTCTCTATATCCTTGTGAATACATGTTATTTTCCTTTTTTTTTTTTGAATTATAGCCATCCTAGTAGGTGTGAAGTGGCATTTTATTGTGGTTTTTGACTTGCATTTTTTAAATGACATCATGTTGAGCATCTTTTTATGTACTTATGCACTATTTGTATCACTTCATAAAAGAAATGTATATTCAAGTCCTTTGCCCATTTAAAAATTGAGTTTTTTGTCTTTTTGTTGTTGAGTTGTAGGAGTTCTTTGTATAGTCTAGATACTAAACCCTATTCCCTTGGTCTATTTGCCTATCTTTATTCTTTATATATGATTTACAAATATTTTCTCCCATCAGATAGGTTATCTTTTCACTTTCTTGATAATGTCCTTTGATGTGCAGAAGTTTTTAATTTTGATGAAGTCCTATCTATATATATTTTCTTTTGTTACTCAGACTTTTGGTGTTATATCTAAAAGTACACTGCCAAATCCAAAGTCATGTATATTTACACCTGTTTTTTCTTGAGTTTTATAGTTTTAGATCTTATATTTAAGTTGCTAATCCATTTTGTGTTAATATTTATTATGGTTTTAGGTTTTTTCACATTCTTTTGCATGTGGATATCCAATTGTCACAGCACCATTTGTTAAATGGGCCGAATTTTACCCATTGAATGGTCTTGGAAACTTTTTCAAAAATCAATCAGCATAGATATATTGTTTTATTTTTATTTCTGCAAGATGAGTAGTTCTGTGTTACAGAACTGTTAGAAGTGAACATTCTGACTCTGAACACTTTTATAAGGTACCTTTTATATGGTCATAAATTCAGAATTCACAGTTTTCACCTGAGATAACAGATGACATTATGTTAGTAGTGGTAAGGGGCACCTTAATTCCCCATACCCTTTAGAGGAGACAGGCTTGGGTGGTGGCAATGGTTGGCTGTCTAATTCAGAAGTGGTATGGTCAGGCACAGGGTATTCCAGTTTCTAATACCACAAATGGTGACAGAAGTTGTCATTAGATTAATTACCTTACATGGTTGAAAACTTTACCTTTAAAGTAATGTTTCAGCAAAAATAAAAATCAAAGTCATTGGAATACACCACCAAGACACTTTGCTATGTATAACACAGGTTTCTTAGGAATGTCTACCCATCACACTTGAGAAACAGGGACATGATGACCTTGCTCTGAAACTCCACAAGCATTCAGCTAAGAGAGACTGAACAGGGCCGCCTGGCTAAGGCATGCAACACTGTTTTCCATATTGTATCATTGAACAGGTTGAATCTCATGACGTGAAACATCTTTCTCTCTGTTCCCATAGGTACCTCTTTCTCATCTTTATAAACCACATGTTGTGGCACCTCTGTTCTAAACCTCATCCTAAAATGCTCCCATATCTGATGGACATGTTGTTTCTGTATCCCATACACAGTGCTCGCAGATGATAAAATAGCCCTCGCCACATGGACTGTAATTCTCCATTTGTTTGTGTTTCTAGATCCCTGGGGAGCAAGGAAGCCCCAGGGCAGTGTAATTTGCCGTAAGTGTTTCTTAATGGAAGAATGATTCATGAGTTCATGAAAATACCTGAGTGAAGAGCGCTGTGATCCAGAGACACTCACCTGTCTGATAAATGACCATATATGATGCTTCCCACCAGCATTCCAGCCATGAACAAGAATTTGGCCATTGACTTTAGTGACTGAGATTCACATACCAGGTCCCACTGGAAGAGAAGGAGACCAACAAAGGAGAGCTCCACAACTTATAACCCCTCAGTGGAAACCTGATGGAAACAGTTTAAATGATTTACACGTTTCTTTATTTCAGCCCCTTTTTCCTCTCCAGCTTCCTTTTTTACTTTAGTTGACTTTTACCATTCAGGTATCAACTTAAACATAACTTCCTTTAGGAAGCCTCCTCTAAACCTGTTGGTTATATTGATGCCTTTTTTAATTCCATAATAAGTGATTCTCAAACTTGGCCACAGAGTGCAATCATTTGAGGAGCTTTAAAAATTTACTGATGCCAGAATTTCATTACAGATCTTCTCATATGGTTGCTCTGGGGTACAGTGCTTGGAGATTTTGATCAACAGCCCTGATATTTCTAATTTTCAAGCCAGGCTGAGCATTACTGACCTTTTAAACACATCGCATAAATTACTTGCTTAACCTTTGGTCTTTTAAAAATAAAAGCCATATAATAGCAAGGTCACATCTATTTTTGAGTTCATTAGACTCATTAAATATATAGGTGTCTGGCATTCAGTAAAGAAGTAATTAATATTTGCTGAAAGAATGAAGAATGAGCACCTAATAGTGACTAAAAAGTCTAGAAGTTTGTTCATTACTCTGTGACCCTTAAACACCCAGACCATGCACTCATAAGATGTAAATGGGACCTCTTACCTCAGTCACCACAGTGGAGGAGAAGGAGCTTTGGTCATACACCCAGCCATCCACACAGGGTTCTGTGTCCAGGTCACTCATGTTGGGTAAGGTCCCGTTCAGGTGAAGGAGCTGCCACTGGGGGAGGAGGAAGCGACGACACTTCTCTGGCCTCAGGTTTGAGTCCAGTGGGATGGAGATTCTCAGGAGGGTGTCTTGGCTGAGGGTCCCAGTGCCATTAGCAGAGTCAGTGTCATTGTCAAGGATGTGAACCCAGCAGCGATGACCAGGAACAGCTGCAGTGAAGTTCTCCAGTAGAATATGGGGGTACACTATGAGGCTGGAGATACAAAGGAAAACCATCTGAAGGATCTGGAATCTCCCCAGGCCTCCAACTTGATCCAGGAGGTCCTGAAAGGCCATTGAGCTGAGCAGTGATCCCCAAGGGGAGGCAAAATGACTGTTTAGAGAAGTTCAAAGGGAGGAGAAGTTTCCTCTCACTATGTCACACACTAAGTGTGTATTGATCCTGATCTCAGTGTAAGCTCAGTGGGCCCTGTCTCACCTTCACAACAAGGCCATGGAAGCTATTTCTCCAACTTGTTTGGGGATCAGGTCGGTAACTGTCTTCTTTAAAGTCACAGAGAAATATTTTGCTGAGGTGCTTCCAGCAATTGACAAAACTGTTTAAAGGTCTACTTTGTGAAAATTCTTTTTGTCAGCAGTGTCCCAAAGTGACATCGGACTTTGAGCTACACATCTGTAAATAAAATAAAATAAACCTGCTACATGGTTTGCAGTCCCTTTCAGAACATGTCATTTGTCAGACTCGAAAGTGAAACGTTTTTTGTTTTTCTGTGAAAAGTACTGAAAGTAAGTGCTTTGCTTGTTTAGTACTGAATTTTGATTAAAAGAGTTAATGAAAATAGTCCTGAGTTAATTTAAAGCAAGTGAAATATGATACAATATTTTTCTTTTGGTAAATGACATTATTCTGCTTAAAGTCAAATCAAACCATGATTTCACGCTGAAAATAAATTACTCAAAATGGGGGCAGGGTGGGTAGTGATGGAGGGCAGAGGGCTAAGTCAGTGGTAAGTGCATAGAGAAGTTTATTTTTTACAGGCTTATAGATTCATTCAGATAATATTTGTGAGGACCTTTTCTGTTCTAGGAACACAGCATTGTGCTAGACAAGGTCTTTAAGTGTAAGACTATGGTGAGTAAGGGAGAGGTATGTAAATAACTACAATCTGATATTATAAAACATATATATGGCAAACGCACAATGTGCTATGGAAGAATTGAAGAGCAATACAGGAAAAATGTCACCTTTGTTAACACTAAATCTTCCACTGAAAATTCTTTTGAAGCCTTATTGAGGTATAATTCATATAACACATAATTCTCTTTAAAATATACACTTACATGGATTTTATTTGTTCACAGTTGTGCATCCATGACTACGCTCTCATTACAGAACATTTTCGTCACCACAAAAGAAACCTGTACCCACGAGGAGTCACACTCCATTCCCCACTTTACCCCTAACTCTTAGCAACCACTAATCCACATCTGTCTCTATGGATTTGCCTAATTCATGTATTTCATAGAAATCACGTTATAAAATATGTGGGCCTTTGTATCTGGCTTCTTTCTGGCTTTTTTTTGCACTTAACATAATGTTTTCAAGTTTCATCTATGTTGTAACATATGCCATTCTTTCATTCCTTTTTATGACTAATTAATTCTTTCTATGGCAATTAATTTGACTTTATTATTTTTCTACATATATATTTAATTTTTACTTTATATTGGAGTATAGTGGATTAACAATGTTGTGTTAGTTTCAGGTGTACAGTAAAGTGATTCAGTTAAACATACACATGTATCTATCCTTTTTCAAATTCTTTTCCCATTTAGGTTATTACAGAATACTGGGCAAGGTTCCCTGTGCTATACAGTAGGTCCTTGTTGGTTATCTATTTTAAATATAGCAGTGTGTAAATGTCAATCCCAAATTCCCAATTTATCCCTCCCCCCACCTTTCCCCTTTGGTAACCATAAGTTTGTTTTCTAAGTCTGTGAAACTGTTTCTGTTTTGTAAATAAGTTCATTTGTATCATTTTTTAAAAGATTCTGCATATAAGAGATATCATATTATATTTGTCTTTCTCTTTCTGACTTACTTAGTATGATAATCTCCAGGTAATCTATGTTGCTGCAAATGGCATTATTTCATGCTTTCTTACAGCTGAGTAATACTCCACCGTATATATGTACTACATCTTCTTTATCCATCCCTTTGTTGATGGACATTTAGGTGGCTTCCATGTCCTGGCTATTGTAAATCTCATTGTAGTTTGCATTTCTCTAATAATTAGTGATGTTGTACATTTTTTCATGTGCTTTTGGCCATCTGTATGTCTTCTTTGGAGAAATGTCTATTTAGATCTTTTGCCCACTTTTTGATTGGGTTGTTTGCTTTTTTGATATTGAGCCACATGAGCTGTTTGTATATTTTGGAGATTAATCTCTTGTTGGTCGCTTCATTTGCAAATATTTTCTTCCATTCTGTGAGTTGTCTTTTCAGTTGGTTTTTTTTTTTTATGGTTTCCTTTGCTGTGCAAAGGCTTTTCAGTTTAATTAGATCCCATTTGTTTATGTTTGTTTTTATTTTCATTACTCTAGGAGGTGGATCCAAAAAATATTGCTATGATTTATGTCAAAGAGTGTTCTATGTTTTCTTCTAGGAGTTTTATTGTATCTGATCTTACATTTAGGTCTTTAATCCATTTTGAGTTTATTTTTGTGTAAGGTGTTAGAGAACGTTCTAATTTCATTTTTTTACATGGAGCTGTCCAGTTTTCCAAGCATCACTTATTTAAGAGACTATCTTTTCTTCATTGTATATTCTTGCTTCCTTTGTCATAGATTAATTGACTATAGGTGCGTAGGTTTACTTCTGGGATTTCAATCCTGTTCCCTTGATCTCTGTTTCTGTTTTTGTGCCAATACCATACTGTTTTGATTATTGTACATCTGTAGTGTAGTCTGAAGTCAGGGAGCCTGATTCTTCCAGCTCCATTTTTCTTTCTCAAGATTACTTTGGCTATTGGTGGTCTTTTGTGTATCCATACAAATTTTAAGATTTTTTTTGTTCTAGTTCTGTGAAAAATACTATTGGTAATTTGATAGTGATTGCATTGAGTCTGTAGATTGCCTTGGGTAGTATAGTCATTTTGACAGTATTGATTCTTCCAATACAAGAACATTCATATATCTTTCCATCTGTTTATGTCATCTTCAATTTCTTTCATCAGCATCTTACAGTTTTCAGAGTACAGGTATTTTGCCTCCTTAAGTAGGTTTATTCCTAGGTATTTTATTCTTTTTGATGCAATGGTAAATGGGATTGTTTCCTTCATTTCTGTTTCTGATCTTTCATTATTAGTGTATATGAATGCAAGAGATTTCTCTGTATTAATTTTGTATCCTGCAAATTTACTGAATTCATTCATGACCTCTAGTAGTTTTCTGGTAGCATCTTTAGGATGTTCTATGTATAGTTTCATGTCATCTGCAGACACTGACAGTTTTAATTCTTTCTTTCCAATGTGGATTTCTTTTATTTCTTTTTCTTCTCTGATTGCTGTGGCATTTGCCTTATATATTGATTGACTTGCTCCTATGTTAGGTGCATATATATTTACAATTGTTATATCTTCTTCTTGGACTGATGCCTTGATCGTTATGTACTGTCCGTCTTTGTCTCTTGTAACAGTCTTTTTTTTTTTTAAACAACTTTATTGGAGTATTATTGCTTTACAATGGTGTGATAGTTTCTGCTGTATAATAAAGTGAATCAGCTTTACGTATACATATATCCCCATATCTCCTCCCTCTGGCATCTCCCTCCCTCTCTCCCTATCTCACCCATCTAGATGGTCACAAAGCACCAAGCTGATCTCCCTGTGCATTGTGGTTGCTTCCCACTGGCTATGTATTTTAAATTTGGTAGTGTATATATGTCCATGCCACTCTCTCACTTTGTCCCATCTTACCCTTCCCCTCCCCGTATCCTCAAGTTCATTCTCTAGTAGGTCTGTGTCTTTACTCCCGTCTTGCCCCTAGGTTCTTAATGACCATTTTTTTGTTTGTTTTTTAGATTCCATATATATGTGTTAGCATACGGTATTTGTTTTTCTCTTTCTGACTTACTTCACTCTGTATGACAGACTCTAGGTCCATCCAACTGACTACAAATAATTCAATTTCATTTCTTTTTATGGCTGAGTAATATTCCATTGTATATATGTGCCACATCTTCTTTATCCATTCATCTGTTGATGGGCACTTAGGTTGCTTCCATGTTCTGGCTACTGTAAATAGAGCTGCAATGAACATTGTGGTAATTGACTCTTTTTGAATTATGGTTTCCTCAGGGTATATGCCGGGTAGTGGGACTGCCGGGTCATATGGTAGTTCTATTTTTAGTTTTTTAAGGAAACTCCATACTGTTCGCTATAGTGGCTGTATCAATTTACATTCCCACCAACAGCGCAAGAGGGTTCACTTTTCTCCACACCCTCTCCAGCATTCTTTGTTTCTAGATTTTTTGATGATGGCCATTTTCACCAGTGTGAGGTGATACTTCATTGTCATTTTGATTTGCATTTCTCTAATGATTAGTGATGTTGAGCATTCTTTCATGTGTTTGTTGGCAATCTGTATATCTTCTTTGGAGAAATGTGTATGTAGGTCTTCTGCCCATTTTTGGATTGGGTTTTTGTTTTTTTGATATTGAGCTGCATGAGCTGCTTGTAAATTCTGGAGATTAATCCTTTGTCAGTTGCTTCATTTGCAAATTTTTCTCCCATTCTGAACGTTGCCTTTTCATCTTGTTTATGTTTTCCTTTGCTGTGCAAAAGATTTTAAGTATCATTAGGTCCCATTTGTTTATTTTTGTTTTTATTTCTATTTCTCTAGGAGGTGGGTCAAAAAGGATCTTGTGTAATTTATGTCATAGAGTGTTCTGCCTATGTTTTCCTCTAAGAGTTTCATACTGTCTGGCCTTACATTTAGGTCTTTAATCCATTTTGAATTTATTTTTGTGTATGGTGTTAGGGAGTGTTCTAATTTCATTCTTTTACATGTAGCTGTCCAGTTTTCCCAGCACCACTTATTGAAGAGGCTGTCTTTTCTCCATTGTATATTCTTGCCACCACTGTCAAAGATAAGGTGACCATATGTGCAAGGGTTTATCTCTGGGCTTTCTATTCTGTACCATTTGATCTACATTTCTGTTTTTGTGGCAGTACCATACTGTCTTCGTTACTAGCTTTGTAGTATAGTTTGAAGTTGCAGAGCCTGATTCCTCCAGCTCCGTTATTCTTTCTTAAGATTGCTTTGGCTATTCAGGGTCTTTTGTGTTTCCATACAAATCGTGAAATTTTTTATTCTAGTTCTGTGAAAAATGCCATTGGTAGTTTGATAAGGATTGCATTGAATCTGTAGATTGCTTTGGGTTGTATAGTCATTTTCACAATGTTGATTCTTCCAATCCAAGCACATGGTATATCTCTCCATCTGTTTGTATCATCTTTAATTTCTTTCATCAGTGTCTTGTAGTTTTCTTCATACAGGTCTTTTGTCTCCTTAGGTAGGTTTATTCCCAGGTATTTTATTCTTTTTGTTGCAATGGTAAATGGAATGTGTTTCCTTAATTTCTTTTTCAGATTTTTCATCATTACTGTATAGGAATGCAAGAGATTTCTGTGAATTCATTTTGTATCCTGCTACTTTACCAAATTCATTGATGATCTCTAGTAGTTTTCTGCTAGCGTCTTTAGGATTCTCTTTGTATAGTGTCATGTCATGTGCAAACAGTGACAGTTATACATCTTCTTTTCTGATTTGGATTCCTTTTATTTCTTTTTCTTCTCTGATTGCTGTGGCTAACACTTCCAAAACTATGTTGAATAATAGTGATGAGAGTGTGCACCCTTGTCTTGTTCCTGATCTTAGGGGAAATGGTTTCAGTTTTTCACCATTGAGAATGATGTTGGCTGTGGGTTTGTCATATATGGCCTTTATTATGTTGAGGTAAGTTCCCTCTATGCCTACTTTCTGGAGGGTTTTTATCATAAATGGGTGTTGAATTTTGTCAAAAGCTTTTTCTGCATCTATTGAGATAATCATATGGTTTTTCTCCTTCAGTTTGTTAATATGGTTTATCACACTGATTGATTTGCATATATTGAAGAATCCTTGCATTCCTGGCATAAACCCTACTTGATCATGGTGTATGATCCTTTTAATGTCTGTTGGATTCTGTTTGCTAGTATTTTGTTGAGGATTTTTGCATCTATGTTCATCAGTGATGTTGGCCTTTAGTTTTCTTTTTTTGTAACATCTTTGTCTGGTTTTGGTATCAGGTGAATGGTTAAAGAGGATGTGGTACATATACACAATGGAATATTACTCAGCCATAAAGAGGAACGAAATTGGGTCATTTGTAGAGACGTGGATGGACTTAGAGACTGTCATACAGAGTGAAGTAAGTCAGAAAGGGAAAAACAAATATAGTATATTAACGCATATATGTAGAATCTAGAAAAATGGTACAGATGAACTGGTTTGCAAGACACAAATAGAGACACCGATGTAGAGAACAAACGTATAGAGACCAAGGTGGGAAAGTGGTGGGGTGGTGGGTGGGGTATGAATTGGAGGATTGGGACTGACATATATACATTAACACGTATAAAATAGATAACTAATAAGAACTTGCCATATAAATAATAAATAAAATAAAATTTTAAAATACTAAAATAAATACGTCATTTATTATAAACATTATGAATAGTTTTCTCATTAATGCTTGCCTTTGAATTCTTAAATTATTTTATTTCACAATTTACATTTTTTTTTAACACCATTGGGAAAGTGGCTGGGGTGTGTGATGATGTGATGAATTGGGAGATTTGGATTGACATATATACACTAAGATGTATAAAATGGAAAACTAATAAGAACCTGCTGTATAAAAAATAAGTAAAATAAAATTCAAAAATTCAGAAAAAAAAAGGATAATAGTACGTGACTTTAACTCCCCACTTACAGCAATGGACAGATCATCCAAACAGAAAATAAATAAGAAACACAAGCTTTAAATGACTCATTAGACCAGATGGACTTAATTTATATTTACAGGACATTCCATGCAAAAACAACAGAATACACTTTCTTCTCAAGTGCACACAGAACATTCTCCACAATAGATCACATCTTGGGTCACAAATCAAACCTTGGTAAATTTAAGATAACTGAAATTGTATCAAGCATCTTTTCCAACCACAACACCATGAGACTAGATATTAGTTACAGGGGAAAAAACTGCAAAAAATGCAAACACATGGTTAAACAATATGTTACTATACAACCAAGAGATCACTGAAGAAGTCAAAGAGGAAATCAAAAAATACCTTGAAACAAATGACAATGAAAACACGAGGACCCTAAACCTTTGGAATGCAACAAAAGCAGTTCTAAGAGGGAAGTTTATTGCAATTCAATCCTACCTTAAGAAACCAGAAAAATCTCAAGTAAACAACTTAACCTTACACCTAAAGCAATTAGAGAAAGAAGAATAAAAAAACAGAAGAAAACCCCAAAAGTTAGCAGAAGGAAAGAAATCATAAAGATCAGATCAGAAATAAATGAAAAAGAAATGAAGGAAACAATAGCAGAGATCAATAAAACTAAAAGCTGGTTCTTTGAGAAGTTAAACAAAATTGATAAACCATTAGTCAGACTCTATAGTAAAAAAAGGGAGAAGACTCAAATCAACAGAATTAGAAATGAGAAAGGAGAAATAACAACTGACACTGCAGAAATACAAAGGATCATGAGAGACTACTACAAGTAACTATATGCCAATAAAATGGACAACCTAGAAGAAATGGACAAATTCTTAGAAAAGTACAACCTTCTAAGACTGAACCAGGAAGAAATAGAAAAAATAAACAGACCAATCACAAGCACTGAAATTGAAACTGTGATTAAATATCTTCCAACAAACAAAAGCCCAGGACCAGATGGCTTCACAGGTGAATTCTATCAAACATTTAGAGAAGAGCTAACACCTATCCTTCTCAAACTCTTCCAAAATATAGCAGAGGGAGGAACACTCCCAAACTCATTCTACGAGGCCACCATCACCCTGATACCAAAACCAGACAAAGATGTCACAAAGATAGAAAACTACAGACCAATATCCCTGATGAACATAGATGCAAAAATCCTCAACAAAATACTAGCAAACAGAATCCAACAGCACATTAAAAGGATCATACACCATGGTCAAGTGGGGTTTATCTCAGGAATGCAAGGATTCTTCAATATACGCAAATCAATCAGTGTGATACACCATATTAACAAATTGAAGGAGAAAAACCATATGATCATCTCAATAGATGCAGAAAAAGATTTTGACAAAATTCAACACCGATTTATAATAAAAAACCCTCCAGAAAGTAGGCATAGAGGGAACTTACCTCAACATAATAAAGGCCATATATGACAAACCCACAGCCAACATCGTTCTCAATGGTGAAAAATTGAAACTATTTCCTTTAAGATCAGGAACAAGACAAGGTTGCCCACTCTCACCACTATTATTCAACATAGTTTTGGAAGTTTTAGCCACAGCAATCAGAGAAGAAAAAGAAATAAAAGGAATCCAAATCGGAAAAGAAGAAGTAAAACTGTCATTGTTTGCAGATGACATGATACTGTACATAGAGAATCCTAAAGATGCTACCAGAAAACTACTAGAGCTAATCAATGAATTTGGTAAAGTAGCAGGATACAAAATGAATTCACAGAAATCTCTTGCATTCCTATACACTAATGGTGAAAAATCTGAAAGAGAAATTAAGGAAACACTTCCATTTCCCATTGCAACAAAAAGAATAAAATACCTAGGAATAAACCTACCTAATGTGGCAAAAGACCTGTATGCAGAAAACTATAAGACACTGCTGGAGGAAATCAAAGATAATACAAACAGATGGAAAGATATACCATGTTCTTGGATTTGAAGAATCAACATTGTGAAAATGACTATACTACCCACAGCAATGTACAGATTCAGTGCAATCCCTATCAAATTACCAATGGATTTTTTCACAGAACTAGAACAAAAAGTTTTACAATTTGTATGGAAACAGAAAAGACCCCGAATAGCCAAAGCAATCATGAGAAAGAAAAACGGAGCTGGAGGAATCAGGCTCTGCAACTTCAAACTATACTACAAAGCTAGTAACGAAGACAGTATGGTACTGCCACAAAAACAGACATATAGATCAAATGGTACAGAATAGAAAGCCCAGAGATAAACCCTTGCACATATGGTCACCTTATCTTTGACAGTGGTGGCAAGAATATACAATGGAGAAAAGACAACCTCTTCAATAAGTGGTGCTAGGAAAACTGGACAGCTACATGTAAAAGAATGAAATCAGAACACTTCCTAACACAATTCACAAAAATAAACTCAAAATGGATTAAAGACCTAAATGTAAGGCCAGACACTATAAAACTCTTAGAGGAAAACATAGGCAGAACACTCTGACATATATCACAGCAAGATCTTTTTTGGCCTACCTTCTCGAGTAATGGAAATAAAATAAAAAATAAACAAATGGGACCTAATGAAACTTAAATGTTTTTTCACAGCAAATGAAACAATCAAAAACCAAAAAGACAACCTATAAAATGGAAGAAAATATTTGCAATTGATGCAGCTGACTTGGGGTTAATATCCAAAATATATAAACAGCTTGCAATACTGAAGAAACAATCTGAACAAAAATGGGCAGAAGACCTGTACATACATTTTTCCAAAGAAGACAAATGGATGACGAACAGGCAAATGAAATGATGCTCAACATTGCTAATGACTAGAGAAATGCAAATCAAAACCACAGTGGGGTATTAGCTCACAGCTGTCAGAATGGCTATCATCAAAAAGACCACAAATAACAAATGTTGGTGAAAATATGGTGAAAAGGGAGCCCTTGTACACTGCCAAACGGAATGTAAATTGGTGCACCCACTATGGAAAACAGTGTGGAGATTCCTCAAAAAAAAAACTGGAAAAGAAACTACTATATGATCCAGCAATTCCACTCCTGGGTATACATCCCCCCCAAACCAAAACACTAATTGGAAAAGATACAGGCACACTAATGTTTGTAGCAGCATTATTTACAATAGCCAAAACATGGAAGCAACTCAAATGTCCATCAGCAGATGACTGAATTAAGAAGATATATTCCATAAGTATATATGGAACATTACTCAGCCAAGAAAAAGAATGAAATATTGCCATTTGTAGGAACATGGATGGATCTGGAGAATATCATGCTGAGTGAAGTAAGTTAAACAGAGAAAGACAAATACTATATGATATCAGTCATATGTAGAATCTAAAAAATAATACAAACGAATGTATATACAAAACAGAAACAGACTGACAGACATAGAAAACAAATTTATGGTTACCGAAAGGGAGAGGGAGTGGGAAGGGACAAATTAGGGGTATGGGATTAACAGAAACAAACTACTATACATAAAATAGATAAGCAACAAGGATTTACTGTGTACAGGGAATTGTACCCAATATCTTGTAATAACCTATAATGGAAAAAATCTTAAAAATCCCTGAAACACTATGCTATACACCTGAAAATGACACAATATTGCACACAAACTATATATCAAATTACAAAAAAAAAAAAAAAAACAACCTTAACAATCTTATTTAAAAATGGTCAGAGGAACTGAATAGACATTTCTTCAAAGAAGATATTCAAAAGGCCAACAGATGCATGACAAGGATTTCAACATCACTGGTCATCAGGGAAATGTAAATCAAATCTACAATGAGATACTACCTCACACCTGTTAGAACAATTATTGTATAAAAGAGGGGAGATGTTAAGTGCTGGTGAAGATGTGGAGGAAAAGAACACATGTAGACAATTGATAGCAATGTGAATTGGAACAGCAACTAAAGAAAACAGTATGGAGGGTCCTCCAAGTATTAAAAATACAAACACAATATGATCCAACAATCCTACTTCTGGGTACCTAACCAAAAGAATGAAATCTCTATCTTAAAGAGATATCTGCACTACCATGTTCATTGCAGCATTATTTATAATACCCAAGACATGGAAACAACCTAAGTATCCACCAATAAGAGAATTAGAAAAATACATGTATATACCACCTATGAGATATAGATAGATAAATATAATAGATACAGATATAATAGATAAATAATATGAAGAATATTATTCAGCCATGTGAAAAATCAAGAAAGCCTGCCATTTACAACACGGATGACTCCTTGAGGGCATTATGCTAAGTGAAATAAGTCATAAAGAGAAAGACAAACACTGTATAACCTTCCATATATGTGGAATCTAAAAAGCCTGAACTCATAGAAACAGGGAAGTGATTACCAGGTTGGTTGCCAGGGGTAGCAGAATTGAGTGATGTGTTCAAAGGGCACAAACTTCCAGTTATACACTTAATAAGTTCTGGGAATGTTATGTACAGCATGTAGACTAGAGTCAGCAATATTTTACTGTAAATTTGAAAGTTCCTAAAAAATTAGATTTTTAAAGTGCTCAAAAAATATATATATAACTATGTGAGGTGATGGATGTGTTAACATACCTTATTGTGGTAATTATTTCACAACATGTACATATATCTAATCATCATGTTGTACATTTTAAACGCACACAATTTCATATAAATCTTATCTCAATAAGCAGAAATTTTTTAATTTTAAAAAACAAATAATTTGATTTGTAATCTTTTGGAATTGGCTTTTTTCACTAAGCAAAATTATACAGGTATCCATCCAAGTTGCTATGTTTATCTATAGTTTGTTTTCTTTTTATTGGTGAGTACACAAAATGTATATGCAAAAGTTAGTTTAACCAATCTTCTGGGGAAGGCCATCTGGATTGTTTCAAGTTTTTGTTTGCTTGTTCTTTATTGTAATATAATTGACATATAGGCTGTATAAGGTTAATGTACACAACATGTTGATTCGATACATTTGTATATTGCAATATGATTACCAGCATAGTGTTAGCTAACACTTTATTCATGTCACAAAATTATTATTTATTTTTTGTGTTGAAAACAATTAAGATCTAACTTATCAAGTTTGACATTTATAAAATAGTATTGTTGACTATAATCGCTAGCTGTGCATTACATCTCCAGACTTTATTTATCTACTAGTTGCAAGTTTGTAACATTGAACGTTTCCCCATTTCCCCCGTCCCCTGGTAACCACTATTCTACTCTCTGTTCCATTAATTTCCTTTTTCTTTTTTAGATTGGACATCTAAGTTACCTACAGAATCTGTCAATCTCTGTCTAACTTAATCTCACTTATCACAGTGTCCTCAAGGTCCATCCATGCTGTCACAAATAGCAGCACTTCCATTTTTATCATGGCTGAATTATATTCCATTTTTTATACATATATCATATCTTTGTCCATTCATCTGTGGATGGACACTTAGGTTGCTTCCATATCTTGGCTATTGTAAATAATGATGCAATAAACATGAGAGTGCAGGTAACTTTTAATTATCTTGTTTTCATTCCCTTTGGATATATGACAAGAAGTAAGATAGCTGGATTTTATGGTGTTTTAAAAAAAAATTTTTTTTTGTGGATCCTTCATACTGTTTTCTGTAGTGGCTGTACCAATTTACATCAGCATCAACAGTGTACAAGTATCCCCTTTACTGAACATAACTTATTATCTCTCATTTTCAGATGATAGCTGCTGATGAAAATTAATCAATCTTCAATCAAAAGGGAGAAATAAAGAATTTTATTCGAGCCAAGCTGAGCATTATAACCCAGGAGAAAGCCTTCCAGAAAATTCTGAAGCCTATCCCGTTTGTTAGAAGTCAAAAGCACAGTCACATACATTTTTGAGACAAAGAATTTTACATCAAAATGACACACTGACATTTTACATCAAGTTCACCAAAGATACATAGTCCAGTTCTGCACATACCAAGCAAGGAGCAGGTCACCATGACCTGTTAAATCAAGCATGCATTCCCTCCTTTCAGGAGGTCTGGTTAATGTATAATGCAGAAGCACATTGCCTACTAAGGAGAGTCCAATATGGGCAGGGAATATGCTATGCTTAAATTTTCTCGTCCTGCCTTAAAACATAAATTTTTTTCCATCATAGCCATTCTAAGAGGTTGAGATGATTCCCCGTTGTATTTTTGATTTGCATTTCCATGATGATTAGTGAATTTGAGCAAGTTTCCATATACCTGCTGGCAATTTGTATGTCTTCTTTGGGGAAATGTCTATTCAGGTTCTTTGCCTATTTTTAAAGTAGTATTTTGGGTTTTGCTGTTGAGTTGTAGGAGTTCCTTAAGTATTTTGGATATTAAACCCTTATCAGATAATGTGGTTTGGGAATACTTCCAAGTCCGTTTTATGTAATATTACACAGCAATAAAAAGGAATAAAATATTGATACAAACAAAACATACATTAATTTCATGTACAATATACTGAGAAAAAGCCAAATACAAAAATATTAACTTGTAATTCTAATTATAGGTTAATAATAAACCTAATACCTAGTGAAATATATATTGGAAGAGAAGTGAGGGTTATGTGACAATTCTGACTGAGGAATGAGCACAAAAGAGCTTTCTGGATGATGGAATTAATCTGCCCCTTGAAAGGATTGTAGATGACAGTAGTATATGAATTTATGCAAATACATTGAATTTTAACTTAGGATTTGTACATTTGACCATGTGTAAATTTTATCGAATAAAGGAACCATAAACAACAACAAAATGATATGAATTGAAATGATCACTATAAACATTTAGAGGGTGATAATTAATAAAATGGTAAGAAGGAATATTACTTTGTACAGAACATGTGTATCATCTTATTTACTAGTATGTTATATTTTCTAGTTTGGGTGGTGGTTAAACAGTTGTTGTCTTTATAATAATTCTTAAAATATACTTATATTTTAATATACCCTTCTATATGTAAATTTCAGTGCTCACAAGTTTAAAAGTGTATATGGAATAAAAATGTTTTGCTGATAGCTATGCTAATTTTGAAAAAGAACAAAGGTAAGTGACTTTCTCACCCAGATTTTAAAGATACATAAAACAAGTGAGTTACTGAAGTTAAAGAAACACTGAGTTATAGGAACAGGAGGAGACAAGCTGACCAATAAAATGGAATAGGTGTTTCTGAAAACAAAGAATATGTTATATGATACAGAAAGCATAACATATAGAGAGGTTAGAGGATTTGTTTTAAAAGATTGTCATGGAAGTATATCCCATTCTGAACACAAATATAGGTGGATATCACAGCACTTGCTAGAGTTGAACCCCAATAGAACTTAAGATAATAACCAGGTTGGTGTCCTTGCAAACTACATTTCCAGATGGCCTTGCCAATTGGACTATGGTTCGGGCAGTAGGAGGTGATGGTGAAAGATTGGAGAGCAAAAGGAGAAGGGAAGCAGTGACTTCACCAGTGACAATATCTCCTCTGTTTCTCCAGCAACCATCATCTGGTCCATTTCTTCCAGGCTCCTGTGGGTGACTCTGGAACCTGAACCTCCTCTGGTAGCACCAACTCCTCTATGTGTTGTCTAGACTTGTGGTAGCAGCTTCTTGTTACTGATGACCTAAATTGTCTTGCCACCCCTTGTTGGAAAATTTGCAACTTAGTTCCCCATATTAAATCCTTCTTATTGAAATAAATGATATTTTGTGGGTTATATGATTGGATCCCAATACCTCGAGCTTTCTCATGTTCCTTTTATTCAATATTCCACAGTCACTTAATATGTTCCCAAAACTCTTAATGTGCCAAGAATTCTTCAACGTGATACAACACAGAACAAAACATACCTCTTCTATTTGAATAATGAGGAAATAGACAATATTCAAATATATAGCTGGGAGTACTAAGTGGTGTGAAGAAGATGAAGCAGGACAAGGAAATATTAACATGTAAGGAGAATGCATAGGGAAATTCTCTCAAATGTGGTAACAATTGGCTAGAGAACTGAAAGAACTAAAATATTTTTGAAGTAAGTATTTTGTGGGGAAAAGAAAGGCAGTGGGAGTATGCCCAGTATCTTTTGAGACATAAAGGAAACTGGTGTGTCTATAACAAAGTTAGATAACATAAGAAAGGTAAAAGAGACAGAGGGGGACTAAATCTAACATGGACTTGAGTGTAACAGTGTTGACTTTCATTCTGGATGAGTTGGAAGCCATAAGAGATATTTGAGCAGAGATTTGACATCACATGATAAATTTTTAAAGATTTACATGAAGATTTATTTGGAGAAATTGGGGAGGGGACAATAGTCCAGATGAGAAATGAGAGCGACTTAGACTTGGGAAGTTATAGTGCAGCTAGTTAGGGTCAGCCAGATTCTGGATGTCATTTGAAGGTGGAGCAAGTTTTAAAACCTGGGGTTTACAGGAGAGGCTATGCTGGAGATGTAAATTTAGGAGCCATCAGTAAAGAGATGAAGAGAGTGGGTACACATAGAGAAGAGAAAATATTCAGGACCTGAGCCCTTCAGCACTCCAGTGTTGGAAGAGTCAGCACAGGAGAATGAGAAAGAGAAGCCTGCAATGAGTTAGTAAAACAAAAACAGAGTAGGGTTTGGTGGCCAAAAACAGTTTCTAGGAAGAGGAATTTACCAGCTACCACAAATAACCATTTGGATGTGAAAATATAGAAAACATTAAGATCTTAAGAAATTTGGTGGGGTTGAATATGTTATAGGAATGGGTAAAAATATAAATGGGAAAGAAAGAAATCAGAGAATAGGGCAGTAGCTGAAGGAGAAAGTGGGTTCATAAGAAGTTTATTTTGTTTTCTGTTTAAGTTGGAATACTTCACTCCCTGTTTGTACTTCAGGGCCCTGGTGATTAGAGAAAGCTTATCTCATACCACAGAATTCTTCTGTCTATGTCCTATTTTCTTGTCTCCCCAAAATTTGGGACAGCTCTGATCCCATTGATATAGAAGAATATGTCTTTTGGTTGAGGACAGCATCTTCCAGGGGCATCTTTCTTGGGAGGCCCCTTGAGAAGACCTCAGTTTTCAGCACAACCTTACCTTACAGAAGTTTCTCATGTGGTCTAGGCACTGTATGTCTCCACTAAGCAAACATGGATACGAACCCTAATTTTGCCCCCTTGTAATATTGAAGGGTTTCAATGAGATCAAAGGAATGAATTGAACTTTGGAACAAATCAATGAGAATGTCTTTTTTGTGTGTGTGGTAATATACTTTGATACTTTCCTCTTTATCATTTTGTATCTACTGTCAGTGTTTCCTTTCTGGTTACCATATTCTTGCATAAAGCTTTTTATAGTTTGGACAGTCTATTTTAATCTGATAACAACTAACTTCGATTGCATGCAAAAACTCTACAATTTTACTTGCCACAAAACACACATGGTATATGCTATTTGTGTCAGAATTTACATTTCTTATTCTGTATTTATAAAACAAATTTTTTATTATATTTCACTTTATTTTTTTAACATCTTTATTGCAGTATAATTGATTTCAATGTGTGTTAGTTTCTGTTTTATAACAAAGTGAATCAGTTATACATATACATATATCCCCATATATCCCCCCTCTTGCGTCTCCCTCCCATCCTCCCTAATCCACCCCTCTAGGTGGTCACAAAGCACCGAGCTGATCTCCCTGTGCTATGCGGCTGCTTCCCACTAGTTATCTATTTTACATTTGGTAGTGTATATACGTCCTTTCCACTCTCTCACTTCGTCCCAGCTTACCCTCCCCCCTCCCCGTGTCCTCAAGTCCATTCTCTACGTCTGTGTCTTTATTCCTGTCCTGCCCCTAGGTTCTTCAGAATGATTTTTTTTTTTTAGATTCCATATATATGTGTTAGCATACGGTATTTGTTTTTCTCTTTCTGACTTACTTCACTCTGTATAACAGACTCTAGGTCCATCTACCTCACTAAAAATAACTCAATTTTGTTTCTTTTTATAGCTAAGTAATATTCCATTGTATATATGTGCTATATCTTCTTTACCCATTCATCTGCTGATGGACACTTAAGTTGCTTCCATGCCTTGGCTATTGTAAATAGAACTACAGTGAACATTGTGGTACTCTTTTCAAATTATGGATTTCTCAGGGTATATGCCCAGTAGTGGGATTGCTGGGTCGTATGGTAGTCCTATTTTTAGTTTTTTAAGGAACCTCCATACTGTTCTCCATAGTGGCTGTATCAATTTACATTCCCACCAACAGTGCAAGAGGGTTCCCTTTTCTCCACACCCTCTCCAGCATTTATTGTTTCTAGATTTTTTGTGATGGCCATTCTGACCACTGTGAGGTGATACCTCATTGTAGTTTTGATTTGCATTTCTCTAATGATTAGTGATGTTGAGCATCCTTTCATGTGTTTGTTGGCAAACTGTATATCTTCTCTGGAGAAATGTCTATTTAGGTCTTCAGCCCATTTTTGGATTGGGTTTTTTGTTTTTTTGTTATTGAGCTGCATGAGCTGCTTGTGAATTTTGGAAATTAATCCTTTGTCAGTTGCTTCATTTGCAAATATTTTCTCCCATTCTGAGGGTTACCTTTTTGTCTTGTTTATGGTTTCCTTTGCTGTGCAAAGGCTTTTGAGTTTCATTAGGTCCCACTTGTTTATTTTTGTATTTATTTCCATTTCTCTAGGAGGTGGGTCAAAAAGAATCTTGCTGTGATTTATGTCATACAGTGTTCGGCCTATGTTTTCCTCTAAGAGTTTTATGGTGTCTGGCCTTACATTGAGGTCTTTAATCCATTTTGAGTTTATTTTTGTGTATGGTGTTAGGAAATGGTCTAATTTCATTCTTTTACATGTAGCTGTCCAGTTTTCCCAGCACCACTTATTGAAGATATTGTCTCTTCTCCATTGTATATTCTTGCCTCCTTTATCAAGGATAAGGTGACCATATGTGTGTGAGTTTATCTCTGGACTTTCTGTCCTGTTCCAAAGAACTATATTTCTGTTTTTGTGCCAATACCATAATGTCTTGATTACTGTAGCTTTGTAGTACAGTCTGAAGACAGGGAGCCTGATTCCTCCAGCTCCGTTTTTCTCTGTCAACATTGCTTTAGCTATTCAGGGTCTTTTGTGTTTCCATACAAATTGTGAAATATTTTGTTCTAGCCCTGTGAAAAATGTCATTGGTAGTTTGATAGGGATTGCACTGAATCTGTAGATTGCTTTGGGTAGTATAGTCATTTTCACAATTTTGATTTTCCAATCCAAGAACATGGTCTATCTCTCCATCTGTTTGTATCATCTTTAATTTCTTTCATCAGCGTCTTACAGTTTTATGCATACAGGTCTTTGTCTCCTTAGGTAGGTTTATTCCTAGGTATTTTATTCTTATTGTTGCAATGGTAAATGGGAGTGTTTCCTTAATTTCTCTTTCACATTTTTCATCATTAGTGTATAGGAATGCAAGAGATTTCTGTGCATTAATTTTGTATCCTGCTACTTTACCAAATTCATTGATTAGCTCTAGTAGTTTTCTGATAGCATCTTTAGGATTCTCTATGTATAGTTATCATGTCATGTGCAAACAGTGACAGCTTTACTTCTTCTTTTCCGATTTGGATTCCTTTTATTTCCTTTTTCTTCTCTGTTTGCTGTGGCTGAAACTTCCAAAACTATGTTGAATAATAGTGGTGAGAGTGAACAACCTTGCCTCGTTCCTGATCTTAGTGGAAATTGTTTCAGTTTTTCACCATTGAGAAACATGTTTCCTGTGGGTTTGTCATATATGTCCTTTATTATGTTTCGGTAAGTTCCCTCTATGCCTGCTTTCTGGAAGGTTTTTATCATAAATGGGTGTTGAATTTTGTCAAAAGCTTTTTCTGCATCTATTGAGATGATCATATGGTTTTTCTCCTTCAATTTGTTAATATGGTGTGTCACATTGATTGTTTTGCGTATATTGAAGAATCCTTGCATTCCTGGGATAAACCCCTCTTGATCATTGTGTATGATCCTTTTAATGTGTTGTTGGATTCTGTTTGCTGGTATTTGGTTGAGGATTTTTGCATCTACATTCATCAGTGATATAGGCCTGTAGTTTTCTTTCTTTGTGACATCTTTGTCTGGTTTTGGTATCAGGGTAATGGTGGCCTTGTAGAATGAGTTTGGGAGTGTTCCTCCCTCTGCTATATTTTGGAAGAGTTTGCGAAGGATGGGTGTTAGCTCTTCTCTAAGTGTTTGATAGAATTCACCTGTGAAGCCATCTGCTCCTGGACTTTTTTGAAGATTTTTCATCACAGTTTCAATTTCAGTGCTTGTGGTTGGTCTGTTTATATGTTCTTTTTCTTCCTGGTTCAGTCTCAGAAGGTAGTGCTTTTCTAAGAATTTATCCATTTCTTCTAGGTTGTCCATTTTATGGGCATATATTTGCTTGTAGTAGTCTCTCATGATCCTTTGTATTTCTGCAGTGTCAGTAGTTACTTCTCCTTTTTCATTTCTGATTCTATTGATTTGAGACTTCTCCCTTTTTTTCTTGATGAGTCTGGCTAATGGTTTATCAATTTTGTTTATCGTCTCAAAGAACCAGCTTTTAGTTTTATTGATCTTTGTTATCGTTTCCTTCATTTCTTTTTCATTTATTTCTGATCTGATCTTTATGATTTCTTTCCTTCTGCTAACTTTGGGGTTTATTTGTTCTTCTTTCTCTAATTGCTTATGGTGTTACGTTAGGTTGTTTATTTGAGATGTTTCTTGTTTCTTGAGGTAGGATTGTGTTGTTATAAACTTCCCTCTTAAAACTGCTTTTGCTGCATCCCATAGGTTTTGGGTCATCGTGTTTTATTGTCATTTGTTTCTAGGTATTTTTTATTTCCTCTTTGATTTCTTCAGTGATCTCTTGGTTATTTAGTGGTGTACTGTTTAGCCTCCATGTGTTTGTATTTTTTACAGATTTTTTCCTGTAATTGATATCTAGTCTCATAGCGTTATGGTTGGAAAAGATACTTGATATGATTTCAATTTTCTTAAATTTACCAAGGCTTGATTTGTGACCCAAGATATGATCTATCCTGGAGAATATTTCATGAGCACTTGAGAAGAAAGTGTATTCTGGTTTTTTTGCATGGAATGTCCTATAAATATCAATTAAGTCCATCTTGTTTAAGGTATCATTTAAAGCTTGTGTTTCCTTATTTATTTTCATTTTGGGTGATGTGTCCATTGGTGAAAATGGGGTGTTAAAATCCCCTACTATGATTGTGTTACTGTTGGTTTCCCTTTTTATGGCTGTTAGCTATAAAACAAACTTTTATGGTCATAATTATTAATACTTTTGTATTTAACTTTTATGTCAGTGCTAAAAGGTAATTTACATATCACTGGTCCAGTGTTACATCATTATTTGTCTATATATTTCCCTTTACCCTTACCAGTGAGATTTGCACTTTCTTATTCTTTCATATTGCTGCTTAGCATCATTTCATTGCAACTTAAAGAGCTACCTGAACTTCTCTGAAATGATTATTTTGAGTTCTTTGTCAGGCAGTTCATAGATATCCATTTCTTTAGGGTCAATTAGTGCAGCTGCATTTTGTTTCCTTGGTTGTATCATATTCCCCCAAGTCTTCTTGGTCCTTGCAGCCTTGCATTTCTGTCTGCCCATTTGAAGAAGCAGTCACCATTTCCAGTCTTTACTGACTGGCTTAGGCAGGGAAATGTCTACACCAGACAGCTTGGCCAGAGACTCTGTACAGTCCCGTTGTCAGGGACCCTGGGCAGGCTGCCTGGTGACATCCATGGTTGTGGCCTGATGCTACAATCCACAGACAGTCTTTCTCTCTCTTTCACCAGTGAAAGAACTTGTGGGCCAAGGGGATCTTTCTCAGTGCTGCTCCGTGACTTGTTGGGAGGAGAGTGACAGGAGGAAAGTGGAACTTTTCTGTTCACCCTTTCAAGCAGGTCTTTTCTCACTTCTGTGCTGCACCACGCTGATGAACCCTCTCACCTGGATTCCAGGTATCTCATAAAGGAATTTTCATCCATGGACAGTTGTTAAATTGGTGTTACTGTGGGAGAGGAGGGCTGGGACCTCCTATCCTGCTATCTTTCTGATGTCAATCTCTTTTATCATTTGTTCTTTTGTGTCACATTTAAGAAATCATTGTCTAACCAAAATTGTGAATATTTGCTCTTATGTTCTCTTCTGAAAATTAATGGTTTTAGTTCTTATATTTAAGTCTATGATTCATTTTGAGACTTTTGTTTGTTTGTTTATGGTATAAGATAGAGGTCCTGAAACTTTTTGTATGTGTATATCTATTTCTCCAAGCATCATTTCTTGAAGACTTCCTTTCTCCCACTGAATTTTCCGGTCCCCTTTGTTAAAAATCAATTGACCATAACTTTAGGTTTTATTTCTGTGCTCTCAATTTTATTCCTTTATGTAAAAGTCTATCCTAATGCCTGAATCACACTGTACTATAGCTTTGCAGTAACCTTTGAAATTGTAAAGTGAAAGTCCTCTAAGTTTATTTTTCTTTTCCAATATTGTTTTGGTAATCTGGGTCCTTGAGTCCATATCAATATTAATGACAATGATATTATAAATTGACAATTAATGATATAATTGACATTAATGTCAATTTCCACCCAAAAGTAAGCCAGCTGAGATTTGGATAGAAATTTTGTTGAAACTATAGGTCAACTTGGGGGTATTGCTTTACTGACAACACTAAGCCTCCCAATACAAGAATATGAGCTATCTTTCCATTTATGTAGATCTTCTTTATTTTCTCAGAACACTGTTTTTTTGGTTTACACTGGGCAATTCTTGCACTTCTATTAACTTTTTCTGTGTATTTTATTCTCTGTGATACTATTGTAAATTGATTTTTATAAGATTTGTTTTTGGATTGTCTATTGCTAATGTAAAGAAATACAATTGATTTTTGCAATTTATTTTGTATTTTGCAAAGTTCATAAACTCATTTATTACTTCTAACAGATATTTAGTGGATCCTTGGGAATTTCTACATGCAAAGTTATGTCATCTACAGATAAAGACAGTTTTGCTTTTTCTTTTCGAATATGGTTATCTTTTATTTATTTGTCTTCTCTAATTACCTTCACTAGAACTTTTAATATTTTGTTGAATATACATGATGATAGCTGACATCATTATATTTTCCCTGAATTTATGGTGAAGAAATCAGCCTTTCACCATTTAGGGTGAGAATTTCTGTAGGTTCTTTGTATTTGCTCCTTTTTAGTTTTATTGGGGTATAATTGATATACCAAATAATTCACATTTTGTTGAGATTGTGCATATGCATACACTTATGATACCATCACTAAACTAAGGTACTAACCATATTGATCACCTGGAAAACTTCCCTTCTGTTCCTTTGTAGTCTTTTTTTATTGAACACAACATAAGATCCATCCCTTTAACATATTATAAAATGCACAATACCATATTGTTAACTATAGCCTTATTCATCATGAATAAAAAAACTTTATACCCATTGGAAAACAATTTCCAACTTCTCTCTCCCCCCAGCCCCTGACAACTACCATTCATTCTACTCTCTGCTTCTATGACTTTGACTATTTTAAAAACCTCATATAAGTGGAATCATGCCATATTTGTCATTCTGTAACTGGATTATTTCACTTATAATAATGTCTGTATGCTTATCCATGTTGTCCCAATGGCAGGATTTGCTTCTTTTTTATGGACAAATAATATTCCACTTTTAAGCAAGATGTAAACACTGACTTGGATCTCTAAAACTCCTCAGAGAAAAAGCTAGGGAAAAACTTCTTTGACATTGTTGGTGGCAATGATTTCTTGGATTTGGCATGAAAATCACAGGCAACAAGGTCAAAAATAGAAAAGTGGACTACATAAAACTCAAAAGCTTCAAAAAGCAAAGGAAATAATCAACAAAATGAAAAGGCATATACACCGTTTACCAGGGTGAACTCCCTTTCTTTTGCTCACTTCTCACCTATTTTCTAAAAGAGTTTGTGAAGGATTCATGTTAATTCCTTTTAAATGTTTGGTAGAGTTCACCAGTGAAGGTAAATTAGACTGAGCTTCTCTTTGTAGGAAGTTTTAAAATTAGTAACTTAAGATCTTTAATTTTTATAGTCTTATTCAGATTTTCTATTCCTTCTTTGAGTCAGTTTTGGTAAATTTTGCCCTTCTAGGAATTTGTCCATTTCATCAAATTATCTTATTTCTTGGCATTCAGTTGTTCACAGGATTGCCAATCTGCTCTCTTTTATTTATGATTTTAGAAACTTGAGTCTCTTCTAATTCTTTTCCTGGTTAAGGTACTTAAAGTTAATTCACCCTATTTTGTTCACCTTTTCAAAGAATAAATTTGGTTTCATTTGTTGTTCTCCATTGTTTTTCTATTATCTCTCTCTTTTTTATCTTTGTACTAATATTATTACCTTCCTTCTGCTTTCTTTGGATTTAGTTTTCTCTTCCTTTTCAAGTTCAAATATTGAAGGTTAGATTGCTGATTTGCGCTCTTTTTCTTTAATATAGTCATTTTTTTCCATGTCTTTTCCCCTAAACATTGCTTTAGTGCATCCTATAAGTTTTAGTATGTTATGTTTTCCTGTTCATTCATCTTGAAAAGTTCTCTAATTTTCCATGTGATTTCTTCTTTAACTAATGGTTAGGTAGAAGTGTATAACTTAATTTCCTCATATTTGTACATTTCTCAAATTTTATATTGTTGTTTTCCAATTTAATTCTATTGTGGTCAAAGAACATATCTTGCATTATTTCCATCCTTTACTGTGTATAAAGGCTTGTTTGATGGACTAACTTATGGTCTATTCTGGAGAATGTTCCATGAGTTCTTGAGAAGAATATGTATTGTGATGTTTTAGGTGAAGTGTTCTATATTTTTTAGGTCTTGTTTGTTTATAGCATTGTTCAAGTCTTCTTTACACTTCCTGACCTTCTAACAAAGTTTCTATCCATTATGTTTAGCAGGGTATTGATATTTCCAACTATTATTGTTGAATTTTCTATTTCTACCTTCAGTTCTGTCAGTTTTTGCTTCATCTATTTTAGGGTTCTGTTGTTACATTTATGCACATTTATAATTCTATATCTTCTTGATTAATTGACCTATTTATCATCCTAAAATGTGCAGATTTTGCTTTAGTAACAGTTGTTGTCCTAAAGTCTATTTTTTATGATATTTATATAGTCACACCAGCTATCTTGCAGTTGCTGTCTGAATGGTATTTCTTTTTCTATCCTTTTACTTTCAGTCTATTGGTATCAGGTCTAAAGTATATTTCCCAACATGTAGTTGGATATTTTTGTTTTTCATCCAGCCTGTCTCTGCTTTTAATTAGATTATAAATATTATTATTGATACAGTTGGAGTCACATCAATTATTTTGATCTTATTTTTCTTTCTGTCTCATGACTATTTTATGCCTCTGGTCCTCTTTTAATACCACCTTTAAAGTAAATATTTTCTAGTGTATCATTTAACTCATTTAGGTATTTTAAACTCTTTTTTTTCTCAGTGGTTTCTCAGTAGTTGCTCTAGAGCTTATAATACACAGCATAAGCTATCAGAACCTACTTCATATTTATACTCACTGAATTCCATAATATATGGAAACTTTACTCCTATAGAGCTCTATTTCCTCCCCCATCTACTTTGTGCTATTATTTTTTTAGACATGTTAATATATTACTATATATACTTTCACAGTCTAAAATAGTTGCCCCATGAGTTCTTTCATGGTGCATTTAGTCAAAAGAGAACAGATTCAGTATGCTTACTCTATCTTCTTCAGGATCAGAACCCTTCTCCTTTTTTAAGGGAAGCTCTGTACCACAGCAAACTAGTCATATATGTTTAATTTTGGTATATATGGTGTATATATGTGTCTTTTAAAAACTGTTTTCTGTAGATAATTAAGTTCCATAATTAAAATTTTTAAAAAGAAAAAATAAAGAATAGGACAAAAGGGCAATGAACAGGAAGCAGAGAAACACATAAAGTTTGGTAGCAAGAGAGAAAAAGATGATGAAGAGGGAGAAATTATGAAACCATGCTCCATAGGATTAACGGAAGCTGGTGTTTAACAGAAATCATTGAATGCATCTAACAGAGCAGCAGATAAGGGAACAGTTTCTTAGAAAACCCTCTGCTTGTAACCTGCCTTTACTGATTAAGCCTACTTCATTTGTATTTTTTCCCCTTTCTCTAACGGCAAACCCTCCAAACTTCATGAACCCTACATAATTTATCATCAGACTTCTAACCACCCCTATAGATAATACTTCTGATGTATGAGTCACTATAGTAATGGGGGCTTAAGTTGTTTTCCAAAAATTTGGAGTCAGCTCCTGCCCAATACACCTGGCTAAGACTAGCTGAGCCCACTGACCCTAAAGCTGGACCTGCACAGAAATGAGTTACTTCACCTTTCCCCAATCTCCAATCACCTTTCCAAATGCCTGAGAGACCACTCTGCTTCTTTATATCATAAATATCTCAAGCCTCTGGCCTTTGGAGATGCATATCTGAGATTTATTCTCCTGTGCCCTCACTTGGCTACCTCACAAATAACACTTTCTCTGTTGCAAATGTCAGTGACTCAGTGTTTGGCTTGCTGTTCGATGGGCAAACAAACCTGGTTTTCTTACATATTTGGTGAGCAAGCCAGGAGATAACTCCAGACAGTCCTTTTGCCCATGGTTCTTCAGCCCCTCCAGTATTGATAGCCTGTGGATGAGTCCAAAGAGCTGCCTGGTAGACGCTCCACAGGATTTCCCCCAGACCCAAAAAGATCAGTGTTTTCAAGTCACTTTGGCATAACCCAAACAACTCAATAATATTTTTAGGAATAAAAACTATCTAGCACCCAAGAAGTTAAGAAACAATGCTTGGCATCCATCAAAAATTAGGTAAGTAAAGTTATAGGAAAATAGAATCCATGATAAGGAGAGAAACTATTAATGAAGAAAAAGATAAACTAAATAGTCCTATATCTATTACATAAAATAAATTTATAGTTAAACATTCTCCCACAAAGAAAACTACAGGTATCTTCACTGGAAATTTTACCAAATATTTAAGGAAGACATATTACCCATTTTACGCCAACTCCTTCAGGAATAGAAGAGGAAAAAGTGTTTCCTAACATTCTATGTGGGTACCATTTTTCTGATCATGGAATTACATGTTCCAAGAAATCATATGTTTAATTGCAAATTAATGCCATGATTGTAAATGAGATTCATGTTCCAGTATATTTTCTTGCTAGTATGTAAAGATAAAGGAAAACTCCCATTTTTTTCTTCATATTTTTATTTTCCTCACCAGTCATCTCATGAAATCCACTTAAAATTTTGTCACTTTAATGTAGAAATCTTTTTCATTTGCTTCTCTTGAGAATTTTTTGCTGGAAAAACAAAACAGAAACAACCAAATCAACCAACCAATTAGCAAATAAAAACACACATTAAAAAATAGAAAAAAATAAAAATAAGTTTGGATGCCATCCCTGCACAAGTACAAACTGATCCTTAACCATCAGCTTTTATTTTTTTATTTTTTAATTTATTTATGGCTGTGTTGGGTCTTCGTTTCTGCGTGAGAGCTTTCTCTAGTTGTAGCAAGCGGGGGCCCCTCTTCATCGCGGTGCGCGGGCCTCTCACTATCGCGGCCTCTCTTGCTGTGGAGCACAGGCTCCAGACGCGCAGGCTCAGTGATTGTGGCTCACGGGCCTAGCTGCTCTGCGGCATGTGGGATCTTCCCAGACCAGGGCTCGAACCCGTGTCCCCTGCATTAGCAGGCAGATTCTCAACCACTGCGCCACCAGGGAAGCCCCATCAGCTTTTTATAATCCAGTAAAATCCATGAGAGATTGACACTCATCCTGCAAAAGGCTCTGCTGACTGTGCAGACCCAAGAAAGCAGTTAGAAAGTGCTGCTCTCACTTGGTCTTTTTAGACCTCTGACCAAAGACACCTTTGGGAAGTCAAGGGGTGAGTTGAAAATCTTAACCCCATTTGTTATGCAGTGAAATGTGTCCCTTCAAAAATTCATATGCTGAAGCCTTAACTCTCAGTATCTCAGAATATGAGATTGCCATATTTAGAAACATGGTTCTTGCAGATATAATTAATTAAGATGAAGTCATACTGGAGTAGGTTGGGCCCCTAAACCAATTTGACTGGTGTCATTATACAAAGGGGATATTTGGACGTAGAGACATGCCAGGGAGATGCCATGTGGAGATTGGAGTTAAGCTGCCACAAGCCAAGGAACTACCAGAAACCAGGAGAGACCTGGAACAGACCCTTCCCTAGAGCCCTCAGAGGGAGCATGGCCCTGCCAACAACTTCAGCTCAGACTTCCAGGCTCCAGAACTGTGAGACAATACATTTCTGTTGTTTAATTCACTCAGTTTGTGGAACTTTATTATTGAAGCCCTAGGTTACGAAGATAGCATATTCCTCATATTAAAAGACTTTTACCAGTTTCTTTTTTCCCCATCCTTGATACTTTCCATTACTTATAGTGACAAAATTTGCCTGAATCTTACAAGCACCTACACAAGATTTATTTCTTTATTATCTTTTCAAAGAGAGTCTTTTTTTTTCTTTTAAAAAAAGTTTTTTTTAACATCTTTAATGGAGTATAATTGCTTTACAATGGTGTGTTAGTTTCTGCTTTATAACAAAGTGAATCATATATCCCCATATCTCCTCCCTCTTGCGTCTCCCTCCCACCCTCCCTATCCCACCCCTCTAGGTGGTCACAAAGCACCGAGCTGATCTCCCTGTGCTATGCGGCTGCTTCCTACTAGCTATCTATTTTACATTTGGTAGTATATATATGTCCATGCCACTCTCTCACTTCGTCCCAGCTTACCCTTCCCCCTCCCCGTGTCCTCAAGTCCATTCTCTATGTCTGCATCTTTGTTCCTGTCCTGCCCCTAGGTTCTTCAGAACCTTTTTTTTTTTTTTTTCTAGATTCCATATACATGTGTTAGCATACGGTATTTGTTTTTCTCTTTCTGACTTACTTCACTGTGTATGACAGACTCTAGGTCCATCCACCTCACTACAAATAACTCAATTTTGTTTCTTTTTATGGCTGAGTAGTATTCCATTGTATATATGTGCCACATCTTCTTTATCCATTCATCTGTCGATGGACACTTAAGTTGTTTCAATGTCCTGGCTATTGTAAATAGTGCTGCAATGAACATTGTGGTACATGACTCTTTTTGAATTATGGTTTTCTCAGAGTATATGCCCAGTAGTGGGATTGCTGGGTCGTATGGTAGTTCTGTTTTTAGTTTTTAAGGAACCTCCATACTGTTTTCCATAGTGGCTGTATCAATTTACATTCCCACCAACAGTGCAAGAGGGTTCCCTTTTCTCCACACCCTCTCCAGCATTTATTGTTTGTAGATTTTCAGAATGGCCATCATCAAAGAGTCTTTAACTCAACATGATCTTCCTAACATTGTTCCTTCACCGGTCATCCCATTTCTTTTCCCTTTATATCCCCTACTCTTATGGATCTGAGGATCATGAAATACTATCATGAGGGCAGGTAGGATATGCCCTCACAACAGAGCTAATTACTGTCTCTTCAGCACTAAAACTACCAATGAGAACAAAGCAGAGAGGAATCTCTGCAGTCTAGACTGGAGCTCACAATGGTTAGAAATGACCTTGCCACTTGTGAAGGCAATGACCCAAGATGGAAGTATCCCAGGCAGGCTCAGCCTTCCTAGTGATCTGAGGGACCCACTCTGTGTTTTGTCTTTTTCACTCACAGATCCAAAGCACACAGTCTCTCCCAGGGGATGGCTAGAAGCATTACTCACTTATTTTCCACATCCTGGATGGTGTCAAGCAGAGGCAGATTTCTGGTTTCAGGTTGGAAAGGGACAACAAGACTAGCAATAATGGGACATACTCCATAGATGATCCAGGGCAGAGTGGGTAGATACACCACCAGGGTCATCAAGAGGGGAGCCAGTGCTGACCCACACCTACTAGCCATTACATCTAATCCCAAAGCTTTTGCCCTGAAGGGTAAACAAGAATACATAATAATCCAGTAAAAATCCACACATGTAACTTATGATCTATTATTTTGATGTGATTATGGAACACACTAAAACACAATTATTACATATGTGGGCTTTACGAAAACACTTGTTTTTGTGATTTGCTCTGTGATTTTCTAGCTGTCTTTGACAAGGTCAAAATGTGTTAAGACCCATTTTCATCATTTTAATAAAAACAGATGTATTGAAGTACTGCTTAGCACAGTACATGGCATCAAGTCAGCTTTTTTGATAAACTTTGGTGATAACTGTTTTTTAGTATATTGTTACTATTACTATTACAAATAATTGCTTTATAATTAACATTTCTTATTATGTTATTCCACAATAAGCATCAATTAGCTGGGAAAGTCCTATTTTTTGGCCCTGGAGGGATATTCAAAGTTCTTTATTTTTGATTTTCCATTTTTCTATTCTAGTAGTACAGTTTACAGCTATTAGATGATAAACAATAAAAAGTCACTTTTTAGAAAATCCATATCCAAAGCCAACCTCAAGTACACAGTAATTAAGGTTAAATCCACTTTTTGTTTTTGTTTTTAGTTTCTAATATGTTTGGTGCTTTATATTTCTGTTTTACACTCATAACTGGAACTTACAAATGGGCAACTACTACCTTATTATTAGTGGAATTAGAACATTTTCCTGGTCCCTTTCCTAAACCACAAATTATATTAAACTACTGGACACTTTATATCAATCTTTACTCAGGCTTCGGAAGGATATAAAAAAATCCTTATACCTGAGGAGAGTGGGGATGAGTTCATTACAGTGGACAGAATAACTGGTGATAGAAGCGGCAACACAGCTGATTCCCACACTTGCCAAAGTCACACGCAGGGTCTGCATTTCTAGAGAGAGGAAGACCAGTGAGATTAAGAAAGCTGTGTTCAAGGAATCAGCATCCACCAAATTTATTCAGGACAAACAACTCTACAGGTTATTTGTATGTTTGAAATAGATTGTAGAAAATATTACAGCAGCAGGATCATGGAGTCTTTTATAAACTGAGAAAGATAAAGTTATCAACATAGGTTGTAAAATGTACATAAAATTATCTCGGTTAATTGTAGCAAATCTCTCTGTATATCTGAGATTTGCCAAGGAAGAAGAAGAAAAGGTGAGTGTGGCAGAAATTTGCTTTTAGTTATTCTGTCCAGTACTTGCTCTATGCTTATCATAGAAGGTAGGACTGTCATGTGGACAATTACTGGGTCTAAGTCTCAGCTCTAACCTTGAGGACTTTACAATTAAAGTGCAGAATTTAAAGTGACCAGTCATCCTGGTTTTCCTGGGAATTAGGAGGTTTTAGCAATGTGAGATTTTCATTAATAAAACCTGGAAAGTCCCAGACAAACTTCAATGAGTCAGTCAACCTAGTGTAGATACAGCACTGCCATAGGGTGAATATGGCACAAGAGAGTAATAGAAGGACAGGGCCTTTCTGTTAGTGGACAGGCTGAAGAGAAGCTGGATCTACATCAATGTTAGACATGAGGAACCAAGAATGGAAACTTCTATTTGGAAAAAAAGAATTTGGGACCACTAAAAAAATTTCAGAGAAACGGTTTTCTGCACAGTATAAAAAGAAATCTAATTATAGCTTTATAATATTGGAAAGAACTCTCGTGTAAGGGAGTAAGCCTGCATCATTAATGATATTCTAAAGAGCAGAGTCCACCCATCTGTAATGCTGTGAAGCATATTCTTGCATTGGGAGATGGTGAGGCATAGTGCCCACTAAGGTTCTACTAATCATTACATACCATCTTTCTATTAACTTGTAAAGTAGTCTAACAGGGAATGGACAAGGATTTTAATCTGCTTAAATTCTATTCCTACTGTTCACTCCTTCATTCCTTGAAAAAGGGGGATTTTTTTCATTTCCTGGGAGACTCTCATGAGCAAGAGCTGCAGTCATGGTGACTTAACACCACACTCATGTGTGGGTATGTAGAGATGGGGAAGTGACTAGTCATCAAAGCTGGTAATGAAGAGCCCAAACAGAGGGAGTGACCATGCTGTGTCCTCACCTGGGGGATCATTGCAAGGCCTCAGCCCTCCATGTTTGTTATTTGAAGTGTGAATGGACAAAAGGCAGGTAAACAATTGCTGTCCTAGAGAAATAATCTGGGATAACTTGTACCAATTTAAGACACTTCACAATGTGATGAGACGAACATATGCCTGATTTGCCCCTCGCTGACCTTTAGTTTTTTTCCCAAAAATTTTTAGCAGAATTTCTCATAAACCATCAGATTGGTTTAGGGGAATACTTAGCGCATAACTGGTACCTCTTTTCAAACCTGACTTCAGACAAGTGTGACCAATACAATCCCTGAAGGGTGGGAAAAAGACACTTTTTTCCCCAAAGTCCAGTCTTCTCTCACCTTGGGGCACAAACGTGTTGGTCAAAATGGAAAGTCCCACCAGGAACATGAAAAGCATCTGGGTTGGTCGACGGCCCATATAATTCAATACTAGAAGTGCAAGACATCGGGCTAAGGCAGTGAGAGCTCCAAAGATTACCTGGAACAGGAAAATATTGCTCCCAAAGTGCTGTAAATTGATAAAGATGCCAAAAAAGGGTATTGTGCTTGCAAATCTGTAGTGAACAAAAGAGGAAAGACACAAGCTGTAAGATTTAGAGCCAACGTGTTGCAGTGGATTATTATATTGACCCAGGCAGCCAATGATCAATATTTAAGAATAAAGGTCTAGTCTGATTTGTATAACACTTCCTTTTAGGGTGATAAAGTTACCATTAAAATAACATGGCTATAAAGGAAAACGATATTCCTTTTGTCCTTCTTTTTTTTGAGTCCCTAAGCATAGAGTTGGCAGTGACGGGAAAACATAACCTGACTCAATCACCAAACTGGGTGGTATAGAGAATGTGAATATATGAGCATTAAAACTTAAAATTTAGGGAAATCATTTCTTTTTGAGAGTTGTCTGTATGCTGTGAGTCCTCCCTCTATTCTGCCAACCCCAGTACTGTAAAGCATTTCCCTTTTCTCAACTAGTGACTGAAACTGCAAAGAAACTACCTGTGTCCCCTTGACTGGAAGCATAGTGTCCTGGTTTCAAACACAGTTCTGGGAAATTTAAAGTTCATATCAGAGTCCTTGGGGCTAAAAGAAAATGTAAGAATTCAGGAAAGCAAATATGTACCAACTGTGCCATCAGAAATGGAAGCAAAGATTCCCACTGAGGATCTACCTTTTACCCAAAGAGCATCTAAGGGAAAGGAGTCCACCTACAATATCTATTTCACCCAGAGAGAGACAGATTTAGGTATTGCAATAAAAGAAACCATCACACTAAATAGGCATTTCTCCAAAGAAGATATACAGATTGTCAACAAACACATGAAAGAATGCTCAACATCATTAATCATTAGAGAAATGCAAATCAAAACTACAATGAGATATCATCTCACACCGGTCAGAATGGCCATCATCAAAAAATCTACAAACAATAAATGCTGGAGAGGGTGTGGAGAAAAGGGAACCCTCTTGCACTGTTGGTGGGAATGTAAATTGATACAGCCACTATGGAGAACAGTATGGAGGTTCCTTAAAAAACTAAAAATAGAACTACCATACGCCCCAGCAATCCCACTACTGGGCATATACCCTAAGAAAACCATAATTCAAAAAGAGTCATGTACCAAAATGTTCATTGCAGCTCTATTTACAATAACCAGGACATGGAAGCAACCTAAGTGCCCATCGACAGATGAATGGATAAAGAAGATGTGGCACATATATACAATGGAATATTACTCAGCCATAAAAAGGAACAAAACTGAGTTATTTGTAGTGAGGTGGATGGACATAGAGTCTGTCATACAGAGTGAAGTAAGTCAGAAAGAGAGAAACAAATACCGTATGCTAACACATATATATGGAATGTAAAAAAAGAAAAAGAAAAAAAATGGTCAGAAGAACCTAGGGGCAAGACAGGAATAAAGATGCAGACCTACTAGAGAATGGACTTGAGGATACGGGGAGGGGGAAGGGTAAGCTGGGACAAAGTGAGAGAGTGGCATGGACATATATACACTACCAAACGTAAAATAGACAGCTAGTGGGAAGCAGTCGCATAGCACAGGGAGATCAGCTCCGTGCTTTGTGACCACCTAGAGAGGTGGGATAGGGAGGGTGGGAGGGAGGGAGAGGCAAGAGGGAAGAGATATGGGGGCACATGTATATGTATAACTGATTCACTTTGTTATAAAGCAGAAATTAACACACCATTGTAAAGCAATTATACTCCAATAAAGATGTTAAAAAAGAAAAAGAAAATAGAAAAAACCATCACAGAACACAGCAATTGCAAACAGGTCTTCTCTTTATCATTATATGTACTTTTTCCTTCCACTCTGATTATCTAGAATTCAGAAACGTAAGTCTGTGTCCTAGTGGATATGAAAAGGTCAAAAAGCACAATATAGTTAAATGAATAAGCAGTCTACTAGGATATGTCTGGGAAAGATAAATTATACTATTCAGTAGTCACTTTCTTAAGCTTGGTGGTGGGTGTTTATGGTCCTGTGTGCTTTTTGTCCATGTGTGTAAATCTTCAAAAATTCAGAATTTAAAATTTCTCCTCCTGACTATACCAAAGTAAATACTTATATCCCCTCAAGAGATAAGGAGCAAGACTTTAACAGAAGCCCTTGTGCTAACACACAAAAAACTGTATCCAAATTGGAAACAAATAAAAGTCCATCAATATTGAAGTACATAGAGAAATTGTAGTGTATTCATCTAATGGAAAGTAAAGCACTAGGGAGGAGAACAACCTACTGTTACATGCAACAGAATGGATGGCTCTTCATGAATGAGCATGAGGAAAGGCGGCCTGTCACAGAACACTTCTATCATTTATATTATGTGAAGGTCAAGATCAGGCAACACTCATCTGCAGGGAAGGAGATCAGAACCGCTGTTAAGTTTTATTTGGCACAGGAGAGGGCTGTAAGGAGAGAACAGAGTCAGGCAATGGTGTGGAGGTGGTGAATATTGCTGTACCAGATAGTTGAGGGGAAGTCTTGGGGAATTAGGATTTTCTATCTTGATCTGTATGTTGGCTAACTTTTTACATACTGACATATTCATTGATTTGTATATATTTCTGACCTCTTCATGTTTCTGTTTGCAACATTTACTTCAATTAAAATTGAAAGAAAAATGAAGAAAATTAAGTGCCCAAATCTGTACCGTGATAGAAGTTCTCAACATCAATCTCCAGAGAAAGACTGATAGTGTGATATGACCTAACTAACTTTTCATCATATAATCAGTTTCATGTGAGTGTTATTTGGTGTGATTTCCTCATTTTTTCTCCAAATCAGCGCCTCCCTCTCACAGCACTGTTAAAACCTATGAAATACATAGATTCATGTCCCCACTCTTCGAATGTTGTCATGCACTGCGTGGAGCCCACCTCACGAAGAGCAGGAGACAGATCCTCTTACGCAGGTTGGGTGTGCGGAACAAGTCAAATACAGTAGTTTTGGTCTGTGCGGCCTCCAGCTCCTCCTGCATGGTCGCTTTGAAACCCTTCAAGAACGACAAACGTGTCATTTGCCAACACAGTGCCAGGTATTGTGATGAGCACTGGCACCCAATAGGACAGGAGGGATGTGTTCCCTTTCTTTATAACGTAACATATTACACATGCAATCACAGGAGTGAACATGGGGTGAAGAAGGATGCAGGGAGTTAAGGGAGACGCCAGGAAATTAAATGGCAACAATGATATTTTGAAAATGAGGCCACAGAGGTGGGCAGGGCACCCAGGAGAGTACATAGGGTATAGAGTCAGATCAAGAATTGAGCTATAGGAAGAAGCTCTGTACAGTGCTCACAGCTTCTTTTCTATGAGATGGCCATGAAAGACCAGGGAATTTGCATTCTCAACTAGCTGCCCTTGTTAGAAAAGCAGTTTGTCTATCTATAATAAGGAGAAGGCAAGTGTCAATTTGTGTCTTCTCTCCAACCCAATAACCACCTTCCCCTTCCTGCTCACCTCCATGTTCAGGGCTGCTTCAGCATTCTTTATTCCATTTCTATGTGCTACTTTTTTAAGTTCCTTTAAGCCCTCATCTGGTTTATTGGTGATAATCAGCCACCGAGCAGATTCCACCAGCCACCTGATGAAAGAAGGGCACAAAAGTGCAGTCAACTATCTCTTGTTTATTTGTCCTATGATTAATTACAACATATGCTTTTTACTTTCCATCCAATATCCACCACCAATTGAAGTGGTGGATATTGGATGGAAGGCAAAAAATGTACTACATGCATAGGATCACAGACTTTACTTTCAAATTGCCTCTCTGCTTATTCACCAGGAGATTTTCCAAGGGCCTTATGAAGCTTAAGTTTGAGAGTCCCTCACTTGCATAATTCCCTTCCAAAGCTTAGCATGAGATCTGGCAACTTTGTGCCATAGTATATATTCATAATGTATATTATTTTGAAAAAAGAAGTCCCCAAATTATGTAAACTTTTAGGCCAACAAATGTTGTGAATACTCCTGCCACTACCAGAAGTATTGGTAACTAACTACATAAATGAGTCACTTATTTACATCTGCCTTAGTTTTCTTATAAATAAATGGAAACAATAAGCACATCTTCCTTGTTATGAGAATAGAATGACTTTTAGCAGATGAGTCTGACATGGATTACACTCTTCTTTCTCTCTGTACTCATCTCACTATATTAAGCCTGTAGTCATCTTTCTGTGATCTACTAAAGCTAATTCTCCCTAGAGTGGTTTTAAGTGTAGGGATGGAATTATCCATAAATAAATATTTGTTAAAATTATTTAAGGGAAGAGGGAGTGTTGAACACGTAATGTAAGTCATCCAATCTGCATGTCATTTTCACTTCTGGAGAGATTCTGTTGCTATTTTGTTAAATTGCTCTATGAATAAATTTTCTGCCTCTTCTTTATCCAATTTCATCTGCAACATGGAAAATCATGGAAAACTTTATTGTACCTTTTTCATTCCAAAGCCAAAAAATTGAAGGTATATCTTCAAGTCTATAAGAAAAATAATATTGGAATAACTCAATGACCACAATATTGGGTAAGACTTAGGAAGCAAAATGGCAGAAAACACCTAGAGCTCCCTGGAAGGAAGATCACTGTTACTCCCTGTTCTGCTTCTCAAATCTCAAATTGATCAGAGTGAACAAATGAGAAACCCTGGTTTAGGTCAAAACAACAGGAAAGGGTCCAGGGAATAAGAAAATCAGTATATCCCAATTCAATATGCATTTTCATCCTAGGTTCCCTTAAGTGGAGTGAGAGAGAGGCTCATACCTTGAGGAGAAAAAGAAGACAAAGAATGGTATAGACACCACCAGCTGCAGGGTATGCCAGTCTCGAAAGACAAAAGCCAGTCCTCCCAGCATTATCTGTCCAATACTAATGGCACAGGTTATCAGTGTTATTACCATGGCTTTTGATTGGGACCTTGTCCACTCTACAACTGAAAGAAAACCCAATTGGGATATTAATGTCACATAAGGGTGAAATTTCAAGGTTAAATTCAAGGTTTGGAAAATCAAGAAAATCAAAACTGTTGACTTACTGAGCATCCAGTTATTTGTTATAATGACCACAGCAGAACATCCTGACCAGAAGCGTAGTGAGCAGTAAATCAGGAAGGTGGGAGCAAAGGCTGCACAGGTCCCAGAGATGGCGAGCTGGAGCAAACACCACCTGAGAATCAACTTTCTCCCAAACCTAAGAAACAGAGAGGCAGGTTAGATTATGGGAGCAATGATAATTTGTGGTAAAAAAAAATTAAGAAAACAAAGCATACTTTGAAATTTAGACAATGTTTTAACAAGTGATTCTTTGTACCTGAAACCTTGAGTAAACAAGAGCTAAATCAGCAACGGAAATAGCTTCATACTAACACTCTGGTTTACAGACTAATATTACTAAAACTTCATCATCCAGTCCCCAGGAGGACTCTGACGGGAAGTGATACCATACAAAAGAAACTACAGTGTTGGAAATTGGAATATACCATGAGCATTCATTGTACTAACATATGTATTTAGCATAGTGGAGAGTCTGTATAGTGTGTAGAACACAAGAGACCTAAAAGTGTACTTTGGTCTCTAGCACCAGACAGGTGAAGATGCAACTGATGCAAATGATCAGTGAAGCAATGCATCAAAGTGGTTGAAGATTTATGTAAGAGTCACTCTTTGTTGAATCTGTATTTATAAACCTCAAGTAATGTGCTTTCCTAGAATAGAATATACGAGCACCATAACCCAGACAGTGGCTATTATATCAATCTCTCACAGGAAAGAAGTATGTAAAATGGAGAATGAAGGGAAAAAGAAGGTGAAAGACAAATAAGGAAAAGTGAATTTTGTCTTTCATTGGGCATGAAGAAAAGAGGGTCTTAGTAGAGACAACATGGACTAAACGAGATGCGCTAATGTAAATATAAACCCATTGTCTGTAATAAAAACAGACAGACAGTGTTTGGTATTAGGAATTCCTCTGCAATATTTAAAAATAGCATCAAATAATTTCCCCCAAACAGAAAATGGGATACATAAGAACAAACACAACACCAAATAATCATGTTCATAATCACTATCATCATCAAGAAAATAATTTAGAAGAGAAAACTTTATTCTATTATATGTGGACATTTAGTTGTTCAATGCCATCTGCTGAAGAGACTGTTCTTTCTCACATTAAATGGTCTTGGCACCCTTGTCAAAAGACAGTTGGCTATAAATGTATGGGTTTATTTCTGAACTCTCAGTTCTATTACATTTGTCTGTATGTCAATCCTTATACCAGTACCATAATATTTGGTAACTGTAGCTTTATTGTAGTTCTGAAACTGAGATGCATGAGTCCCCTGAATTTACTCTTCTTTTTCAAAATTGTTTGGCTATTTGGAGCCCTGATTTCATATGAATATGTTTCAGCTTTTCTGTTTCTAGAAAAACATTACATTGGAGTTTTGATAGTGATTTCATTGAAACTGTAGTTGCATTAAATATGATTGACTTCATTGATAATATTAGGTCTTCCTACCTCATTAACATGGGATACTTTCCATTTATTTAGGTCTTCTCTAATTTCTTTCAACAACGCTGTATAGTTTTCAATGTGCAAGCCTTTTACATCCTAGGTTAAATTTATTTCTAAGTATTTTATTCCTTTAGAAGATGATGTATGGGTAATACATTTCCTAATTTTCTTTTCAAATTGTTCACTTCAAATATATAGAAAAACAACTGATTTTTGTGTGTTCGTTTTGTACCCTGCAACTTTGTTAAATTCGTTTATTAGTTCTAATGAATTTCTTGGGCATTCTTTGGAATTTTCTATATGTATATGATCATGTCATCTATATATCTATATCTATATCTATCTATATATATATAATTATATTCTTATTCTTCCTTTTTACTTTGGGTAAATTTTATTTCTCTTTCTCTCTAATTGCTCTACATAGGTTTACAGTATGATGTTAAATAACAGCAATGAAAGCAGACATCTTTCTCTTTCTCCTTATCTTAGTGTGAAAGTTAATATTCTTTCACCATTGACTGTAGTGATAGTTGTATCTTTATTCCTAAACACCCTTTAAAATATTGAGGAAGTTACATTTAATTCCTATATTATTTTCACCAAGAAAATTGTATGATTTTATAAAATGCCTCCTATGCATCAGTTGACATTTTATAGGTTTTTTTCCTTCATTGTATTGATGTGGTATATTATATTGGATGATTGTCTTATGATGAACCACCTTTGCAGTTCTGGGATAAATCCTATTTGTTTACGGTATATAAACATTTTAATATGTAGCTGGATTCAGTTTGCTTGCATTTTGTTGAATATTTTTAAGTCTATATTCAGAGGGGATATGGCTCTGTAACTTTCGTTTTTCTGATGTCATTATCTAGCTTTGATATCATAAGAACACTGGTATTATAGTATGAGTTAGGAAGTTTTCCTCCTCTTCTGTTTTATGGAAGAGTTCAAGAAGTATTGGCGTTGGATTCAAGATAGCAGAGTAAAAGGACGTGCACTCACTCCCTCTTGCAAGAGCACTGGAATCACAACTAACTGCTGAACAATCATCAACAGGGATACACTGGAACTCATCAAAAAATATACCTCACATCCAAAGACAAAGAAGAAGCTGCAATGAGATGGTAGAAGGGGCGCAAACAATAAAATCAAATCCCATAACCACAGGGTGCGTGACTCACAAACTGGAGAACAATCATACCACAGAAGTCCATGCACTGGAGTGAAGGTTCTGAGCCCCATGTCAGGCTTCCCAACCTGGGGGTCTGGCAATGGGAGGAGGAATCCCCAGAGAATCAAACTTTGAAGGCTAGCAGGATTTGATTGCAGGACTTTGACAGGACTGGGAGAAACAGAGACTCCACTCTTGGAGGACACACACAAAGTAGTGTGCACATCAGGACCCAGGCGGAAGGAACTGTGACCCCATAGGACATTGAACCAGACATACCTGCTAGTGTTGGAGGGTCTCCTGCAGAGGCCAGGGCTGTGGCTCATCACGGAGACAAGGACACTGGCAGCAGAAATTCTGGGAAGTACTCCTTGGCATGAGCCCTCCCAGAGTCTGCCATTAACCCCACCAAAGAGCCTATAGCCTCCAATGCTATGTCATCACAGGCCAAACAACCAACAGGGAGGGGACTCAGCCCCACCAATCAGCAGACAAGCAGAAAAGTTTTACTGAGCTCTGCCCAAAAGAGCAACATCCAGCTCCACCCACACTAGCCCCTACCATCAGTAAGCTTCCACAAGCCTCTTAGATAGCCTCATCCACCAGAGGGCAGACAGCAGAAGCAAGAAGAACTAAAATCCTGCAACATGTAGAAGGAAAACCACATTCACAGAAGGACAGACAAAATGAAAATGCAGAGGGCTACGTACCAGATGAAGGAACAAGATAAAACCCCAGAAAAACAATTAAATGAATTGGAGATAGGCAACCCTCCAGAAAAAAGAATTCAAAATAATGATAGTGAAGATGATCCAGGACCTTAGAAAAAGAATGGAGGCAAAGATCAAGAAGATGTAAGAAATGTTTAACAAAGACCTAGAAGAATTAAAGAACAAACACCTAGAAGAATTAAAGAACAAACAAACAGAGATGAACAATACAATAACTGGAATGAAAAAAATACACTAGAAGGAATCAATAGCAGAATAAATGAGGCAGAAGAACGGACAAGTGACCTGGAAGACAGAATGGTGGGAATCACTGCCATGGAAAGAATAAAGAAAAAAGAATGAAAAGAAATGAAGACAGCCTAAGAGACGTCTGGGACAACATTAACAAACCAGCATTCACATTATAGGGGTCCCCAAAGGAGAAGAGAAAGAGAAAGGACGCAAGAAAATATTTGAAGAGATTATAGTCGAAAACTTCCCTAACATGGGAAGGGAAATAGCCATCCAAGTCCAGAAAGCACTTGGATGATTGTTCATCCAAGCCAGAGACTCCCAAGCAGGATAAACCCAAGGAGAAACATGCCAAGACACATAGTAATCAAATCGAAAAAATTAAAGACAAAGAAAAATTATTGAAAGCAACAAGGGAAAAATGACAGATAACATACAAGAGAGCTCTTATAAGGTAACGGCTGATTTCTTAGCAGAAAATCTACAAGCCAGAAGGGAGTGGCATGATATATTTAAAGTGATGAAAGGGAAGAACCTACAACTAAGATTACTCTAGCCAGCAAGGATCTCATTCAGATTCAACAGAGTAATCAAAAGCTTTACAGACAAACAAAAACTAAAAGAACTCAGCACCGCCAAACCAGCTGTACAACAAATGTTAAAGGAACTTCTTTAAGTGGAAAACACAAGAGAAGAGACGGACCTACAAAAACAAAACCAAAATAATTTTTAACATGGTAATAGGAACGTACATACTGTTAATTACCTTCAATGTGAATGGATTAAATGCTCCAGCCAAAAGACACAGGCTGCCTGAGTGGATATGCAAACAAGACCCATATATATGCTGTATACAAGAGACCCACTTCAGACCTAGGGACACATACAGTCTGAAAGTGAGGGGATGGAAAAAGATATTCCATGCAAATGGAAATCAAAAGAAAGCTGGAGTAGCAATACTCATATCAGACATAATACTCTTTAAAATGAAGAATGTTATAAGAAACAAGGAAGGACACTACTTAATGATCAAGAGATTAATCCAACAAGAAGATATAACAATTATAAATATATATGCACCCAACAAAGGAGCACCTCAATACATAAGGTAAATGCTAACTGCTATAAAAAGGAAATCTACAGTAACACAATAATAGTTGGGGACTTTAACACCTCACGTACAGCAAAGGACAGATCATCCAAACAGAAAATTAATAAGGAAACAAAAGCTTTAAATGACACAATAGACCAGATAGATTTCATTGATATCTATAGGACATTCCATCCGAAAACAACAGATTACACTTTCTTCTCAGGTGCACACGGAACATTCTCCAGGATAGATGACATCTTGGGTCACAAATCAAGCTTCAGTAAATTTAAGAAAGTTGAAATCATATCAAGCATCTTTCTGACCAAAACTCTATGAAATTAGAAATAAATTGCTGGGGGAAAAAAGTAAAATACACAAACACATGGAGAGTAAACCATACATTACTGAATAACCAAGAGATCACTGAAGAAATCAAAGAGGAAATCAAAAAATACCTAAAGACAAATTACAAAGAAAGCACCATGATCCAAAACCTATGGAAAGCAGCAAAAGCAGTTCTAAGAGGGAAGTTTATAGCAAATATAATCCTACCTCAATAATCAAGAAAAGTCTCAGATAAACAATCTAACCTTACGCCTAAAGGAACTAGAGAAAGAAGAACAAACAAAACCCAAAGTTCGTAGAAGGAAAGAAATCATAAAGATCAGAGCAGAAATAAATGAAATAGAAACAAAGAAAACAATAGCAAAGATCAATAAAACGAAAAGCTGGTTCTGTGAGAAGATAAACAAAATTGATAAATATTTAGCCAGACTCATCAAGAAAAAGAGGTAGAGGACTCAAATCAATAAAATTACAAATGAAAAAGGAGAAGTTACAACAGACACTGCAGAAATACAAAGCATCATAAGAAACTACACCAATTCTATGCCAATAAACTGGACAACCAGGAAGAAATGGACAAATTCTTAGAAAGGTATGACCTTCCAAGACTGTACCAGGAAGAAATAGAAAATATAAACAGGTAAACACTACAAAAAAAGAAAATTGTAGACCAATATCACTGATGAATATAGATGCAAAAATCCTCAACCAAATACTAGCAAACAGAATCCAACAACACATTAAAATCATCATACACCATGATCAAATGGGATTCATCTCAGTGATGCAAGGATTCTTCAGTATACACAAATAAATCAATGTGATTCACCATATTAACAAATTGAAAAATAAAAACCATATGATCATCTCAATAGATGCAGGAAAAGCTTTTGACAAAATTCAATACCCATTTATGATAAAAACTCTCCAGAAACTGGGCATAGACGGAACCTACTTCAACATAATAAAGGCCATATACAACAAACCTATAGCAAACATCATTCTCAATGGTGAAAAATTGAAAGCATTTCCTCTAAGACCAGGAACAAGACAAGGATGTGTACTCTCACCACTATTATTCAACATAGTTTTGGAAGTCCTAGCCATGACAATCAGAGAAGAAAAAGAAATAAAAGGAATACAAATTGGAAAAGAAGAAGTAAAACTGTCACTGTTTGCAGATGACATGATACTATACATAGAGAATCCTAAAGATGCCACCAGAAACCTACTAGAGCTAATCAATGAATTTGGTAAAATTGCAGGATACAAAATTCATGCACAGAAATCTCTTACATTACTACACACTAACAATGAAAGATCAGAAAGAGAAATTAAGGAAACAATCCCATTCACCTTTGCAACAATAAGGATAAAATACCTAGGAATAAACCTACCTAAGGAGGTAAAAGACATGTACTCAGGAAACTGTAAGACACTGATGAAAGAAATCAAAGATGACACAGATGGAGAGATATACCATGTTCTTGCAATGGAAGAAAAACTAGAAATAGACTACCATATGATCCAGCAATACCACTTCTGGATACATATCTGAAAAGAAAAAATACACCATTCAAAAAGATAAGTGCATACAAATGTTCATAGCAGCATTATTTACAATAGAAAAGATATGAAGGCAACCTAAGTGTCCATCAACAGATGAATGAATAAAGAAGATATTATATATATATATATATATATATATATATATATATATACACAATGGAATATTACTCAATGATAAAAAAGAAGGAAATTCTACAATTTGCAACACTGTGGGCCTACAGAGTAATATGCTTAGAGAAGAAAGTCAGACAGAAAAAGACAAATACTCTGTGTTTTCATTTATATGTGGAATCTAAAAAATAATACAAATGAATTATGTAATTATACAGAAACAAACTCACAAACTAGTGGTTACCAATGGGGAAAGGGAAGGGCGGGGGAGGCGAGATAGGGGATGAGATTAAGAGACATAAACTACTATGAAAAAATAGATAAGCCACAAGGATAAATTGTAGAGCACAGGTAAATGTAGCTGTTAATTTGTAATAACTTTAAATGGAATATAATCTATAAAAATATTGAATCACAATTTTATGTACTTGAAACTAATACAATACTATAAATTGACTATATTTAAACTTTTTTAAAAAGACCTGATAATTTCACAGGTGAATTCTTACAAACATTTGAAGAAGAATAAACACCAACTCTTCTCAAACATTTCCAAAACACTGAAGAGGAGAATACAGTCTCAAACTCATTTTATTTATTTATTTATTTTTTTAAATTTAATATCTTTATTGAAGTATAATTACTGTACAATGTTGTGTTAGTTTCTGCTGTACAACAAAGTGAATCAGCTATATGTATACATATATCCCCCATCCCCTCCCTCTTGAGCCTCCCTCCCACCCTCCCTATCCCACCCCTCTAGGTCATCACCAAGCACCGAGCTGATCTCCCTGTGTCATGCAGCAGCTTCCCATTAGCCATCCATTTTACATTTGGTAGTGTATATATGTCGATGCCACTCTCTCACTTCGTCCCAGCTTCCCCTTCCCCCTGTGTCCTCGTCCGTTCTCTATGTCTGCGTCTTTATTCCTGCCCTGCCACTAGGTTCATCAGTACCATTTTTTTAGTTTCCATACATGCTTGCTAGCATACATTTTCCTGTTGTTTTTCTCTTTCTGACTTACTTTACTGTGTAGGACAGACTCTAGGTCCATCCACCTTACAAATAACTCAATTTCGTTCCTTTTCATGGCTGAGTAATATTTCATTGTATGTATGTGCCACATATTCTTCATCCATTCATCTGTCGATGGACATTTAGGTTGCTGCCATGTCCTGGCTATTGTAAATAGTGCTGCAATGAACTTTGTGGTACATGTATCTTTTTGAATTATGGTCAAACTCATTTTGGAAGACCACCATTTTCAAGATATCAAAATCAGATAAGGACACAACAAGAAAACTACAGTCCAACATCTCTGATGAATATAGATGCAAAAAATTTCTCATCAAAATAATAGAAAACCAGGGCTTCCCTGGTGGTGCAGTGGTTGAGAATCCGCCTGCCAATGCAGGGGACACGGGTTCGAGCCCTGGTCTGGGAGGATCCCACATGCCGCAGAGCAACCGGGTCTGTGAGCCACAACTACTGAGCCTGCGTGTCTGGAGCCTGTGCTCCGCAACAAGAGAGGCCGCGATAGTGAGAGGCCCGTGCACCGTGATGAAGAGTGGCCCCCGCTTGCCACAACTAGAGAAAGCCCTCACACAGAAATGAAGACCCAACACAGCCAAAAATAAATAAATAAATAAATAAATAAATTTATTTTTAAAAAATAAATAAATAATAGCAAACAAAATTTAACAGCACATTAAAAGGGTCATACAATATGATGAAGTGGGATTCATCCCTAGGATGCAAGGAGTTCAACATATGGAAATCAATACACGTGATACACTATATTAATGGAATGAAAGTTAAAAATCATATGATCATTTCAAAAGATAAAGAAGAATCCAGAATTGGGCGATTGGGATTCACATGTATACACTGATGTGTATAAAATTGATGAATAATAAGAACCTGCAGTATAAAAAAACAAACAAAACAACTAATACTAAACTTTCATTGGGTTATTTGTACGGAAATACGTTAATATAAATGTTTCAGACATTACGTGAAATTTCTAAAAATCTTATATGTTCTGGTATAATGTTATAAGTCATAATTCTAGTTATTACTTTAAAATGTATATCTCAGAAATAACTAAATTTCCTTGTCAATTGCACTACTATGAACTTTCATCAAATCTTTAACTGTGGTCATTTTTAAGTCTTTTGTCATTTACAGACAGTTCTGGGTGTACTCTGATGCTTTTGCAAATATGTTCCTATAAAAGGGTTTCATCCTCAAGGAATTCATAGAAAAGACTCTGACAAGTACAGGTTTCTGGTAACTGTACTGCTGAACTGAATGAATAAGCATTTTCAGAACTCTAATGAAAAACTGATGAACTCATAAAAGTGCTAACAAAAGATCAAGATGAAAAAAAAAATTAATTACATGGGACTGAGTGAACTGATGAGGATGATTATAATTTTTGTGACTTCCTGTTTGAATTAAAAAAAAATCCCACAAGGACTCAGAGGCAAAGAATATACAAATCAATTTTCACTGCAAAGTAAAGGAGCTGTTACAGTGGAGGATTACTGGACTGAATGTCAATATTATGACATAGCATGAGTGTGTTTCGTGTTTGGTAATTGCAATCATTGTTGCTTTTGTTGTGGTCATCCATTTACACTGCTTGGTGTCAGTCTATTTATCTCTTGTAAAAATAAAATACAGTGTGTGTGTGTGAAAAAAAAAGATAAAGAAAAATCCATTTATATAATACAATATCCTTTCATGATAAAAATGCTCAATTAATTGGGTGTAGAAGGAACATACCTCAACACAATAAAGGTGATATATGACAAGCCTTCAGATAACATCGTACTCAGTAGTGACAGTTTGCAAGATTTTCCTCTAAGTTCAAAGGAATAAAGGGAGCCCACTCACACCACTCCTATCAGCATAATCCTGGAAGTCCTAATCAGAGCTATCAGACAAGAAAAAGAAGTAAAATGCATGCAAATGGGAAAGAAGGAATTATATTCTTTTTGTTACAGATGATATGAACTTGTATATAGAAAACCCTGAAGACTCAACCAAAAACTTTGTCAGAACTTATCTACAAATCCAGTACAGTTGCAGGAAACAAAATCAACTTATGAAAATCAAACACATTTCTATATACCAACAATGAAATATCTGAAAAGGGTAATAAAAGAAACAATCCCATTTACTATAGCATCAAAAACAATAAAATGATTAAGGAGATGAAAGATCTGGACACTGAAAAAAACAAGATGATGAAAGAAATGGAAGTGGACAAAAATAAATGGAAAGAACTCATGTTCATGGATGGGAAAAATTAATATTTTTTAAATGTCCACACTACCCAGAACCATCTATAGATTCAGTGCAATATCTATCAAAATTCCAGTGGCATCTTTCACAGAAACAGAAAAAAACTGTCCAAAAATTTATATGAAATCACAAATGAACCCAAATAGTCAAAGCAATCCTGACAAAGAAGATCCAAGCTAGAAGCAGAACATTGTCTATTTCAAGCTATATTACAAAGCTATAATAATCAAGAGTATGGTACTGGCATATAAAGAGACACATAAACCAAAAGAACAGAATCATGATTCGAGAGGTGACACATTCAGAGTCCACAATTTTCAGCTGTAAGATTAAAGGATGTTAGGCTTACAGATGACAAGGGATACTTTAAGACTTCCACTTCCCCCATGGGAGACTTGAGTATGTGGCAGCCATGCTGGTCCTCTTACTTTTGGATGACCACTGCCAGGCACAGGATAACCCAAACTTCTCGCTCCAAAAATTATGACTCCTGAGTTCTATAGATTAGTTACCTTATATTGTTGAAAGTATTACCTCTAATGAGGCTTTTTTTCTCTTACAAAATTACACATACAGATTATAGCCACAATTATTTCTAATTCAACTTCAGTACCATCTCACTGAGCACACAAATTTTATAGAAATCAATACTAATTACAGTGCGGTAACCATGATATGAGAACTACTGTGAGAACCCACAAGCATTTAGCTCACTGAATCCTTGGGAAAGGCCTACAATGCTGTTTCTTCAAGCAGGCAGAACCTCCTGTCTTGAAGCACCTTCCTCTCACTTCCCATTGGTAACTCTTTCTCACCTTTATAAATGAAGTTTATGGTAACTCACCTCTAACTACTATTCTGAAATGCACCCAGATGTTATGAAGAGGTCATTTCTGTGTCCAGTACAGAGAGCTCTGTGGCAACAAAATGACATTCATCACAATGATTCTAATTCTGCATTTCCATCTATAGCTCCCTTGGAACCAAGGCAACCCACAACGGTATAAATTGTATATTGGTACTCAATAAAGAATCTTTATGAAACAATTAACCATAAACTGTGAAAACACCACAGAGGAATGGCAGCAGTGATCTGGAGACACTCACCTGTCTGAGAGATGGCCATATATGAGGCCCCCCACCAGCATTCCAGCCATGAATAGGGATTGAACCACTGGTTTCTGTGACTGATAATCACATACAAGGTCCCACTGGAAGAGAAGGAAACCAGCACAGAGGAGCTTCACAGCATCTCTTAACACTCGATGTGCACTCACTCCAATAGCCCTCAGTGAACACGCCCTCTGATTTCCTTTACTACATCTACTCATCTGTATCATTCATGTCTCAGCTTAAGCATGGCTTTCTCTAGATCCTCAGCTCACTCTCCCAGGTTATACCAGGGCCAATCTTTATACTGACTGAGCACTGCATACCTCAGTGGTTCTCAATCTTTGTCACACATTGGAAAATTGAGGTTTGTTTATTTTTTTTAATCACTGATGCCTGGATCACACCTATAGTGAAATACATTCTGATTTGTTTCTCTGACAATCAGTCAGGAAATGGAATTTTTTTTTAATTAATTAATTTATTTATTTATATTTATTTAATTTTATTTATTTATGGCTGTGCTGGGTCTTCGTTTCTGTGCGAGGGCTTTCTCTAGTTGCGGCAAGTGGGAGCCACTCTTCATCGCGGTGCGCGGGCCTCTCACTGTCGCGGCCTCTCTTCTTGCAGAGCATAGGCTCCAGATGCGCAGGCTCAGCAATTGTGGCTCACGGGCCTAGTCGCTCCGCGGCAAGTGGGATCTTCCCAGACCAGGGATCGAACCCGTGTCCCCTGCATTGGCAGGCAGATTCTCAACCACTGCGCCACCAGGGAAGCCCAGGAAATGGAATTTTTTAAAGTTAATACAAATATTTCCAATTGCAACTAGACTGAGAACAAGTGACCAAGAATAATTTTTCACACATTATATTAAGTATGTCCTTGTCTAAACGTCAATATTCACATTAAATTTTAAGCTTTGTGGTAGTAACATTCATAACCGGTTTATTGATTTCATCATCCTCAGTTGTAATGTAAGTGTTTGGCAATTAAAAAGATAAACAATCACTGAAAGAATAAAAGAGAGCTGGTTATACTATCTACTCAGTAACTGAATATTTGAACAGTGCCTATTTATGTTATTCTAAACACCCACACCATGTACTCAGAAGAGGTAAATGGGGCCTTTACCTCAGTCACGATGGTGGAGGAGAAGGAGCTTCGGTCATACACCCAGCCATCCACGCAGGGCTCCGTGTCCAGGTCAGTCATGTTGGGGAAGGTCCCGTTCAGTTGAAGGAGCTGCCACTGGGGGAGGAGGAAGCGATGACATTTCTCTGGTTTCAAGTTAGAATCCAACGGGATGAAGATTTTCAGGAGGACATCAGGGCTGAGGACCCCAGTGTCATTATCAGAGACAGTGTCATTATCAAGGATGGGGACCCAGCAGCGATGACCAGGAATGGCTGCAGTGAAGTTCTCCAGCAGTATGTGACAGGCTGCTATCATGACCGGCGGAAGAACGAAAACCATCTGAATGATCTGGAATTTTCCCAGGCCACCAACTTCATTCAGGAGCTTCTCAAAGGCCATTGTGAAGAGGCAATTTTCAAGAAAACTCACAATGAATTTGTAGAGATAAGCTCAAAGGGAGAAAAATGTTTCCTTTCATTAACTCACACTAAGTCTATGTGACCTCACATCAGTTTCTCATCAATGGTTCTCGTCACTTCGCTACTGCACCAGAACATTGGAAGCAGTTTCCGCAATCTGTCTGGAATCACAAGGTATTAGTTTTTTAAGTAAAGTCATAGAGAAAATTATTTACCAAAGATACTTCTATCTGATGAACATTAAATCTGTTTAAAGGTTTACTCACTTAACGTGCTTCTTCTCAGTGATTCTGTAAAATCAACATTGGACTTTGGCATGTACATGGTCTCTAAATAATCTAAAATATGCCTGCTACAGTCTTCAGTCATTCCCAGAAAATGGAATTTGAGAGACACAGAAGTGAATGCTTTATGATTTTTCTGGGGAAAGAACAGAAAGCAAGTGTTTTTCTTGTTTATACTGACTTTAAATTACAATAATTAACAAAATATAATCCTTTGTTTCTAATTAAAGCATAGTGGAATATGGTGCAATTACTACCTTTTAGCAACTGATATTGTGCTTCAGTTTCAGTCACACCCAGAACTCAAAATAATTGTAAATTCCTTCAAATAGAGATACTGGAGAAAGACAGAGGTGAGCTCACCTAAGGATTTATCTTCTGAGGTTTTCCATTACAGAATATATTAAGGATCTTTTATGTGCTACTGGTCAGAATCCTGATGAATTGGCCATTTTATCAAGATGCTCCTGGCCTCTTTACATCTAGTAATGCTTCTCGATTTCCAGTATGTATTTTACTTATATTAATATAACAATTCCAGGTTTCTTATGCTTACAGTTTACATGCTACAACTTCCAATCTGGTATACTTTTAATTGAAATGTTTATTGATATTATTGAAGATTCACATGCAGTAGCAAGAAAAAATATAATGAGAATCTGTGTGCACTTCACTCAGTTTCCCCCAATAATAATATTTATAAAATTATAGTATAATAATCACAGCTAAGATATTGAGAGTGACACAGTCTACTGATCTTATTCAGATTTCCCCAGTCAGGTTTTCCTGTACTTGTGTTTGTGTGTGCATGTAATTAGAACTGTATAGTTTTATCACCTGTAGCTTCCTGTGCCCACCGCCATAGTCAAGATACTAAATAATTCCCTCTCCACAGGAAATCCTGCTTTAGTACTCTTATAAATGTACCACCAACCCTTGCTCCTGTCATTCCCTTTCCTACCTTTAACATCTAGTGATCTGTTTTCCATTATTTAACCTCTGTCATTTTAAAGTTGTTATAAAGAGGGGAGGGATCAAAATGGAGTGGGAGGATGTGGAGCTCACCAATCCTTACACACATGAAAAATACATCAACATGTGGAATAATTCTCACAGAATACTGGATGGAAATTGTCAGAAGAACTCCTATACAAACAAAGCTGCAAGAAAGATTTCCACATAACAGAGGAGGACAGAAAAAATGCCTATGGTCAGGATCCCAGCCCTGGAAAGGGATCTTCAAGTAAGAGAGAAGTTTTGCAGGGGCAGACCCTCACCCTGAGGAGCTATCTGGTTGAGTCACAGCCTGGACATCGCAATCTGGGTTCCTGTGTGGATGAGACAAGACCTCTTGGTGGCTGGGAGAACCTCTGGGACAGATAGATGAGCTGGAGGAGCCTTGACCCTACACACAAGGAGAGAGCACACTTTGGCTCCAATAATCAGGGTGGACAGACCTTTGAACTGGCAGCTACCGCCTCGCTGCACTCCCCAATCTGAGGGGGCAAACATCCCACCCCCACTCACTCCACAGCGCATCTTACTGCTGGATCTGGGGCAGAGAGGTCCTGGGAGAATACTGCCAGTGAGGCAGCCCACATACCTGACAGAAGTGCAGCCACCTCAATTCCTGCAGCCATAGCGCCCTGACCCCAAGCCCCAGTCTAGTGAACACACCAGCCTGGCCACTCCACACCACAGCCTTGCACTAGATCTGGGATGAACACATCAGGGAAAAGGATGGGGTGCATCTGAGTGGAGCTGTGGACACCAACACAGGCAGCGCTTCAGTTCTCTGTGAGCACACGGACCTCAATTGCTTCCATACTCCCTTCTTTTTGGGCAGGGCATGAACTCAAGGGGAAAGAAACCATATGGAACCTGACTTTCAGAGCTTCTACTCCAAAAACTGGGGAGCAGACCCGCCCATGAGAGCATGGTGATAGGCATGGAGCAGAGGGGAATTCCTGCCTCACTCTGGACTGGCTTTAGATCCCCCAAAACCAACCGCACCAACCTGAGAGAAGACATGGCTAGCATCCATTACAAACCAGCCCTTGAACCAAAGATATTGGACACACACGGTCTACACCAGGATGCTCCCATCTAAAACACCCCTTCAACAGCACAATATATAACTGTTTCCCCTATATTCATAGAGATAGAGAAAGTTAAGTAAAATGAAAATTCAGAGGAACTACTCCTAATTAAAAGAACATGAGAGATCCTCTGAAAAAACAAAGCAGACCTCACCAGTCTATTACAACCCCAGTTCTAAAAGGAGGTAATAAAGATGCTAAAGGAATTAAGAAAAAATATCAATAGAAACACAGTTCACTGTAGCAAGGGACTAGAAACTATATAATAACACTTATCTGTTATTACAGAATATTGAATATAGTTCCCGGTGCTATAGAGTAGGTCCTTGTTTGTTATCTATTTCATATATAGTAGTGTGTATATGTTAATCCCAACCTCCTAATTTATCTCTCCCCCCACCCCCTTTCCGCTTCGGTAACCATAAGTTTTCTTTCTATGTCTGTGAGTCTCTTTCCGTTTTGGAAATAAGTTCATTTGTATCTCTTTTTTTAGATTACACATATAAACGATGTCATATGATATTTATCTTTCTGTCCAGTTTACTGCACTTAGTATGACAATTTCTAGGTCCATCCATTTTGCTGCAAATGGCATTATTTCATTCTTCTTTATGGTTGAGTAATATTCCATTATATATATGTTTATATACATACATATATATATATGTTTATACACATACATATCCATTCATATGTTGATGGACATTTAGGTTGCTTCCATGTCTTGCCTATTGTAAATAGTGCTGCTATGAACATTGGGGTGCATGTATTTTTTCAAATTATGATTTCCTCCAGATATATGTCCAGGAGTGGGGTTGCAGGATAATATCGTAGCTCTATTTTAGTTTCTTGCAGAACCTCCATACTGTTCTCCATAGTGGCTGTACTAATTTACAATCCCACCCACAGTGTAGGAGGGTTTCTTTTTCTCAACACTCTTTTCAGCATTTGCTATTTGTAGACTTTTTTGATGATGGCCATTCTGAATGGTGTGAGGTGATACCTCATTGTACTTTTGATTTGCATTTCTCTAATAATTATCGATGTGGAGCGTCTCTTCATGTGCTTTTTGGCCATCTGTATGTCTTCTTTGGAGAAATGTCCATTTAGATCTTGTGCCCATTTTTTTGATTGGGTTGTTTGTTTTTTTTTGATATTGAGCTGTATGTGTTGTTTGTATATTTTGGAGATTAATCCCTTGTTGGTTGCATCATTTGCAAAAATTTTCTCCCACTCTGTATGTTGTCTTTTTATTTTGTTTATGGTTTCCTTTGCTGTGCAAAACTTTTTAAGTTTAATTTGGTCCCATTTGTTTATTTTTGTTTTTAAATCCATTACTCTAGGAGGTGGACCCAAAAAGATATTGCTGCAATTTATGTCAAAGAGTGTCCTACCTATATTTTCCTCTAGGAGTTTTGTGGTATCCTGTTGTACATTTAGGTCTTCAATCCATTTTGAGTTTACTTTTGTGTATGGTGTTAGAGAATGTTCTAATTTCATTCTTTTACATGTAGCTGTCCAGTTTTCCCAGCACCACTTATTGAAGAGACTGTCTTTCCACCATGGTATAGTCTTGCCTCCTTTGTCTTAGATTAATTGACCATAGGTGGTGGGTTTATCTCTGGGCTTTCTATCCTGTTCCATTGATCTATATTTCTGTTTTGGTGCCCATGCCATACTGTTTTGATTGCTGTATCTTTGTAGTATAGTCTGAAGTCAGGGAGCCTGATTCCTCCAGCTCTGTTTTTCTTTCTCAAGATTGCTTTGGTTGTTGGTGGTCTCTTGTGTTTCCATATAAATTTTAAAATATTTTGTTCTTGTTCTGTGAAAAATGCCATTGGTAGTTTGATAAGTATTGCATTGAGTCTGTAGATTGCTTTGGGTAGTATAGTCATTCTGAAAATATTGATTCTTTCAATCCAAGAACACCATATGTCTTTCCATCTGTTTGTGTCATCTTTGGTTTCCTTCATCAGTGTCTTATAGTTTTCAGAGTACAGGTCTTTTGCCTCCTTACATGGGTTTATTCCTAGGTATTTTATTCTTTTTGATGTGATGGTAAATGGGATTGTTTCCTTAATTTCTATTTCTAATCTTTCATTGTTAGTGTATAAAAATGCCACAGGTTTCTCTGTATTAATTTTCTATCCTGCCGAATTACCGAATTCATTGATGAGCTCTAGTGGTTTTATGGTACATCTTTAGGATTTTCTATGTATAGTAGCATGTCGTTTGCAAACAGTGACAGTTTTACTTCTTCTTTTCCAGTCTGAATCCCTTTTATTTCTTTTTCTTCTCTGATTGCTGTGGTTAGGACTTCCAAAACTATGTTGAATAACATTGGCAAGAGTGGACGTCCTTGTCTTGTTCCCGATCTTAGAGGTAATGCTTTCAGCTTTTCACAATTGAGTATGATGTTAGCTGTGGGTTTGTCATATATGGCCTTTATTATGTTGAGGTTGGTTCTCTCTATGCCCACTTTCTGGAGAGTTTTTTTTATCATAAATGGATGTTGAATTTTATCAAGAGCTTTTTCTGCCTCTATTGAGATGATCATATGGTTTTTATTCTTCAGTTTGTTAATGTAGAGTATCACACTGATTGATTTGTGGATATTGAAAAATCCTTGCATCCCTAGGATAAATGCCACTTGATTATGGTGTATGATCCCTATATTGTATTGTTGAATTCGGTTTGCTAGTATTTTGTGGAGGATTTTTACGTCTATGTTAATCAGTGATATCAGCCTGTCATTTCCTTTTTTTTTGTGGTATCTTTGTCTGATTTTGGTATCAGGGTGATGGGGACCTCATAGGATGAGTATAAAAGTGTTCCTTCCTCTGCAATTTTTAAAAATAATTTCAGAAGGATAGGTGTTAATTCTTCTCCAAATGTCTGATAGAATTCATCTGTGAAGCCAGCTGGTCCTGGACTTTCGTTTATTGGGAGTTTTTAAATCACAAATTCAATTTCAATACTTATAATTTGCCTATTCATATTTTCTATTTCTTCCTAGTTCTGTCTTGGGAGAGTGTACCTTTCTAAGAATTGGTCCATTTCTTCTAGGTTTTCCATTTTATTGGCATGTAGTTGCCTGTAGTACTCTGTTATGGTCTTTTGTATTTCTGTGGTGTCTGTTGTAAGTTCTCATTTTTCATTTCTAATTTTACTGATTTGGGCTGTCTTTCTTCTTTTTCTTTCTTTTTTTTTTTAAACAATCACTGGGGATAATTTTTTTTTTAAAGCATACATTCTATTTTTTTTTAATTTACTTATTTATTTATTTATTTATTTATGGCTGTGTTGAGTCTTCATTTCTGTGCGAGGGCTTTCTCTAGTTGCAGCAAGTGGGGGCCACTCTTCATCGCGGTGCGCGGGCCTCTCACTATCACGGCCTCTCTTGTTGCGGAGCACAGGCTCCAGACGCGCAGGCTCAGTAATTGTGGCTCACGGGCCTAGTTGCTCCGCGGCATGTGGGATCTTCCCAGACCAGGGCTCGAACCCGTGTCCCCTGCATTGGCAGGCAGATTCTCAACCACTGCGCCATCAGGGAAGCCCTTTCTTTTTTTTCTTGATGTGTCTAGCTAAAGGTTTTTCAGTTTTGTTTATCTTTTCAAAGAACCAGCTTTTAGTTTCATTGATCTTTTCTATTATTTTCTTAGTCTTTCATTTATTTCTGCTCTGATTTTTATGATTTCTTTCCTTCTACTAACACTGGGTTTTGTTTTTAATTTCTCTATTTGCTTTAGGTGTAAGATTAGGATGGTTATTTGAGATTTTTCTTTTTTTCTGAGGTAAAGTTGTATCACTATAAAGTTCCCTCTTAGAACTGCTTTTGCTGTGTCCCATAGGTGGTAGATTGTCATGTTTTTGTTTTCATTTGTCTCTAGGTATTTTTTAATTTCCTCTTTGATTTCCAAGTGATCCATTTGTTGTTTAGTAGCATATTGTTTAGGCTACATGTGTTTGTGTTTTTCACAATTTTTTTCTTGTAGTTGACTTCTAACCTCATAGCCTTGTGGTTGGAGAAGTTGCTTAATATGATTTCAATTTTCTTAAATTTACCAAGACCTCCTTTGTGGCTCAGCATGTGACCAATTCTGAAGAATGTTCTATTTGCACTTGAAAAGAATGTGTATTCTGCTGCTTTTGGATGGAATGCTCTATAAATATCAAGTCTATCTGGTCTAATGTGTCACTTAAGGCCTGTTTCCTTATTGATTTTTTTTTTTTTTTGGTCTGGATGAACTTCCATTGATGTAAGTGGGGTGTTAAAGTCCCCCACTATTATTGTGTTACTGTCAATGTCTCCTTTTTTGACTGTTTGTATTTGCCTTATATATTGAGGTGCTCCTATGTTGGGTGTATATATATTTACAGTTGTTATATCCTCTTCTTGGATTGATCCCTTGATCATTTTGTCATGTTTTTCTTTGTCTTTAGTTTTAACAGTCTTCATTTTAAAGTCTATTTTGTCTGATATAAGTATTGCTACTCCACCTTACTTTTGATTTCCAATTGCATGGAATACCTTTTTCCATCCCCTTACTTTCAGTCTGTTTGTGTCTCTAGATCTGAAGTGGGTCTCTTGTAGACAACATATATATGGGTCTTGTTTTGTATCCATTCAGCCAGTCTATCTCTTTCATTTGGAGCATTTCATCTGTTTACATTTAAGGTAATTGTCCATATATATATTCTTATTGCCGTTTTGTTAATTGTTTTGGATTTGTTTTTGTATGTCTTTTTCTTTCCTTTCCTCTTTTGTTCTCTTCTCTTGTGATTTGTTTGGATTCATTTTTCTTTTTTGCGTGTATATTATAGATTTTTCGTTTGCAGTTACCATGAGGTTCTGATATAGCAGACTATAAGTATACAAGATTGTTTTACATTGCTGATCTCTTAATTTGAAATGCATTTCCAATATGCTGCATTTGTATTCTCCTCCTCTCATGTTTACTGGTTTTGATATCATATTTGTGTGTGGATGATTGCCTGCCTTTACTGTATGTTTGTCTTTATTGGTGAGCTTTCCCATTTTGTAATTTTCTTGTTTCGAGCTGTGGCCTTTTGTATTTCACTTAGAGAAGTTCCTTTAGCATGTGTTGTAAAACTGGTCTGGTGGTGCCGAATTCTCTTAGCTTTTGTTTATCTGTGAAGCTTTTGATTTCTCTGTCAAATCTGAATGAGAGCCACGCTGGGTAGAGTATTCTTGGTTGTAGTTTCCTCCCTTTCATTACTTTAACTATATTGTGCAACTTCCTTCTGGCCTGCAGAGTTCCTGCTGAAAAATCAGCTGATAGTCTTATGAGTATTCTGTTGGATGTTATTTGTTGCTTTTCCCTTGTTGCTTTTAATATTTTCTCTTAGTCTTTAATTTCTGTCAGTTTAATTGCTATGTGTCTTGACGTGTTGCTCCTTGGGTTAATCCTGTATGGGACTCTGTGCTTTCTGGACTTGGGTGACTGTTTCCTTTCCCATGTTAGGGAAGTTTTCAGCTATTATCTCTTCAAAAATTTTCTCAGGCCCTTCTCTCTTCTCCTTCTGTGACCCCTATAATTCGAATGTTGTTGTGTTTGACATTGTACCAGAGGTCTCTTAAACTATCCTCATTTCTTTTCAATTTTTTTCTTTATTCTGTTCTGTGGCAGTCTTTCCACCACTCCATCTTCCAGCTCATTGATTTGGTCTTCTGCCTCATTTATTCTGCTATTGATTCCTTCTAGTGTATTTTAAATTTCAGTTATTGTATTCTTCAACTCTGGTTATTCTTTGTATTTTCTAACTCTTTGCTAAAAACTTCTTGTAACTTCTCACTCTTTGCATTCATTCTTTTCCTGAGTTCTTGGATCATCTTTGATCATTATTCTGAACTCTTTCTCAGGTAGATTGCCTATCTGCACTTCACTTAGTTGTTCTTCTGGTGTTTTATCTTGTTCCTTCATCTGGAACATATCCTTTTGGCGTCTCATTTTGTTTAAAATTGTATTTGCATTTTGTGTATGTAGTAGCTTAGTTACATTTCTTGACTTGGAGAAGTGGCCCTCTCTAGCGGATGTCCTATGTGTCCCAGGAGTACAATCCTTTCTCGTCAACCTAGGGCCAGGGACCAGCTGGCCCCAGGGTCATCTCTGACCTGTGTTTGCAAACTCAGTGCTATAGGCTGAAGGATTGTAGTTTTCTTGCTTCTGGTGTTTGCCTCCTGGTGGGTGAGGCTGGTCTAGAGGTGTGTACAGGCTTCCTGGTGGGAGGGGCTGGTACCTACCCACTGGTGGGTGGAGCTGGGTCTTGTCCCTCTGGTGGACAGGGCTGTGTCAAGTGGCGTGTTTAGAAGTGGCTGTGGGCTCAGGAAGTCTTTAAGCAGCCTGTTTGCTGATGGGTGGGGCCTTGTGCTGACCCTGTGGTTTGTTTAGCCTGGGGCATTACTGCACTGCTTTCTTTCAGGTTTCAAGGTGCATTTAGTCAGAGGCCAGAGGAAGTATGCTTAGTCTATCATCCCCAGTATCAGAGCCTTCCTCCTTCCTCCTTTCTTAAGGAAAGCTCTGTACTATGAACTAGTAATAACTGTTTAATTTTTGTGTATATGGTGTATATATGAGTGTCTTTTAAAAAATTGTTTTCTGTAGATAAGTAAGTTCTATAATTAAATTTTTAAAAAAGGAAAAGTAAAAACTTGGACAAGATGGAGATGAACAAAACTCATAAAGTTTAGTAACCAGAGAAAGAGGGATGTTGAAGAGAGAATAGAAATATTCATAGAAGCCAAGTCTTTGAGTAGATATGGGGAAATGAGATTCCTTAAAAAATGAAATGTTTGGCTTTGGTCAGGAGAAGGTCATGCTGTGCAAATGAAAAAATGCAGCGTTTGTGGGTAAAGACATGTGTAAAAATGAGGTCTCCTCTGTTATTTTTCCCCTTATTGAGATAACTAACTGGGTGCCCATCAGGTAGTACACCTGTAGGAGAAGCAGTGTTGTAAGTCTGAGGAGAGAGGACTGGGTACATAAACTGGAAGACTGGTCCTGCTCTAAAGTCAGGGTTAAATCATCCTGCAAATATAGTAGAATTGCCAGGGAATTCCAAGGATTCACTTTGTAGTTACAGTCTGACATTTACTGGGAAAAGTGAGCAACCACAGTCAGTGACTTGAGTCCAAAGTGCAAAATGGAGAGAAGTTACTTCAAACCACATACCTGAGTTCACTGAGTTGTGTAGGTGACACGTGGCAGTTTCAAGGAGCACAGATGGGATGGGATTGACATCTTGCTCAGCAACCTCTTCCCCTGCCTGCACAACTCCATGCACTTCCCATTCTCACAGAGAAGGGTCCTGTGTAGGGAAAGGCCAGTCTATTCAGAATTTTTTTTCAGGGAGGGGGGATATTCAGGGAGCCTTTGGGTGATCCCTGGCCTTAGAATAGATGTCCCCAGAGGGGCACTTTGGCAGGATAAGGAATGGGAGCTTGATTCAAGGAGGGGTCTGATGAGTGCCTAAGGAAGAGGGGTCAGGGTTAGGAGGGGCTGTTGAGCCTCCACAAGCTGAAATGAGTAGTTGTTGGAAGAAGTAGGTCTATTGGCCAGCTTGGCCAGGACTTGCCATAAATTGGGTTCTGGAAGGTCCCAGCTTTAGATTCATAGAGGCAGGAGGGGGTGGTGAGATGGGGCTCCTGTAAGTCCCACAGCCCCATTATAGAAAACTACTTCTTCTTTCCCCTAGGACAAGGAAATTTGCAAATATACACAAATAATCTTTTCTTTCCACTATGGAAAATAGTTTTTTTATTTTCTTTCACTATAGAATTAAAAATTCTTCACAGAAAAAGTTGGAAATAAAATTTTACTTCACAAAAGATCTAGGCTGTATTAACACACATAGATACTAATGTTAATATTTTGGCTAAATATATAGACCTTTATTTCTCACCGTAAGAATAGTGTCCTGTTATACATTTTGGGTTTTTCCTCATTTCCTAACTTAACGTTGTTTTTTCCCCCTCTTCAATGCATACGGTTATCCTTTGTAATAACAGAAGTGGAAGCAGTTTGGATGGATATATTTGAATTTATTAAATCAGAAAATTAAGGTCGTTTTCAGTTTTACTTTGAAACTTTCATTTATGAACAGCCTAATACATGCATTCTATTCCTTTTCATTATTTACTTCTTTAAGGTTAAGTTCTTCCCATTCAGTTTCTAAAATAAAGGTTATGCCCTTTAAATTTAGTTGTATTTTTAAAATAGCCTCATAAAGATTGTGCCTAATTATACTACAGCAAGTATCCCCAGAAATTTTGGTTTTCCCACATCCTCTATAATACTGTTCGACTTTAATCTGATGAACCTCATAAGTTTTAAGTGACATAAAAATTTTAATTTTCTAATTTTGTTATTATTGAGTTTGACCATCTTTTCATATTTTTTAGTCTCTTGCATTTCTCTCAGTAACTGCTCAGTGTCCCTTGAGCAATTTCTTTAAAACTCCAGTGTTTATTATACTTCTTTCCTTAAAAAGACTCATGATGTTAGAAAAAAAATTAGACTCTATAAATGTTACAAAGAGTTTTATAATTAATTGTTTGCTTTTAACTATTAAATTATTACATTTCACTAAAACATGTTTTTTAATATATATGAAATATAAATTTTATCTTTTAATTTTTCAAAATTCTTTTCAATTTTTTTTTTTTTACATCTTTATTGGAGTAAAATTGCTTTACAATCTTGTGTTAGTTTCTGCTGTATAACAAAGTGAATCACCTATACATATACATATATCCCCATATCTCCTCCCTCATGCAACTCCCTCCCAGCTTCCCTATCCCACCCCTCTAGGTGGACACAGAGCACCAAGCTGATCTCCCTGTGCTGTGTGGCTGCTTCCCACTAGCTATCTATTTTACATTTGGTAGTGTATGTATGCCAATACCATTCCCTCACTTCATCCCAGCTTACACTTCCTCCTCCCCATGTTCTCATGTCCATTCACTACATCTGTGTCTTTATTCCTGTCCAGCCCCTAGTTCTTCAAACCCCACCTTTTCTTTTAGATTCCATATATATATGTTAGCATACAGTATTTGTTTTCCTCTTTCTGACTTACTCCACTCTGTATGACAGACTCTAGGTCCATCCACCTCACTACAAATACCTCCATTTCATTTCTTTTTATGGCTGAGTAATATTCCATTGTATATATGTGCCACATCTTCTTTATCCATTCATCTGTCGATGGACACATCACTTGCTTCCATGTCCTGGCTATTGTAAATAGAGCTGCAATGAATATTGTGGTACATGACTCTTTTTGAATTATGGTTTTCTCAGGGTATATGCCCAGTAGTGGGATTGCCGGGTCATATGGCAGTTCTATTTTTAGTTTTTTAAGGAACCTCCATACTGTCCTCCATAGTGGCTGTATCAATTTACATTCCCACCAACAGTGCAAGAGGGTTCCCCTTTTTTGACACCCTCTCCAGCATTTATTGTTTGTAGGTTTTTTGATGATGACCATTCTGATGAGTGTGAGGTGATACCTCATTGTAGTTTTGATTTGCATTTCTCTAATGATTAGTGATGTTGAGCAACCTTTCATGTGTTTGTTGGCAATCTGTATATCTTCTTTGGAGAAATGTCTATTTAGGTCTTCTGCCCATTTTTGGATTGGGTTGTTTGTTTTTTTGATATTGAGCTGCGTGAGCTGCTTGTATATTTTGGATATTAATCCTTTGTCCTTTGCTTTGTTTACAAATATTTTCCCCCATTCTGAGGGTTGTCTTTTCGTCTTGTTTATGGTTTCCTTTGCTGTGCAAAAGATTTTAAGTTTCATTAGGTCTCATTTGTTCATTTTGTTTATATTTCCATTTCTCTAGGAAGTGGGTCAAAAAGGATCTTGCTGTGATTTATGTCATAGAGTGTTCTGTCTATGTTTTCCTCTAAGAGTTTTAGGGTGTCTGGCCTTACATTTAGGTCTTTAATCCATCTTGAGTTTATTTTTGTGTTAGGGAGTGTTCTAATTTCGTTCTTTTACATGTAGCTGTCCAGTTGTTGCAGCACCGCTTATTGAAGAGGCTGTCTTTTCTCCATTGTATATTCTTGCCTCCTTTATCAAAAACAAGATGACCATATGTGTGTGGGTTTACCTCTGGGCTTTCTATACGGTTCGATTGATCTATATTTCTGTTTTTGTGCCAGTACCATACTGTCTTGATTACTGTACCTTTATAATATAGCCTGAAGTCAGGGAGCTTGATTCCTCCAGCTCCGATTTTCTTTCTCACGATTGCTTTGGCTATGCAGGGTCTTTGTGTTTCCATACAAATTGTGAAATTTTTTGTTCCAGTTCTGTGAAAAATGCCGTTGGTAGTTTGAAGGGATTGCATTGAATCTGTAGATTGCTTTGGGTAGTATAGTCATTTTCACAATGTTGATTCTTCCAATCCAAGAACATGGTATATCTCTCCATTAGTTTGTACGAATCATCTTTAATTTCTTTCATCAGTGTCTTATAGTTTTTGGCATACAGGTTTTTGTCTCCTTAGGTAGGCTTATTCCTAGGTATTTTATTCTTTTTGTTCGAATGGTAAGTGGAAGTGTTTCCTTAATTTCTCTTTCAGATTTTTCACCATTAGTGTATAGGAATGCAAGAGATTTCTGTGCATTAATTTTGTATCCTGCTACTTAACCAAATTCATTGATTAGCTCTAGTAATTTTCTGGTAGCATCTTTAGGATTCTCTATGTATAGTATTGTGTCATCTGCAAACAGAGACAGTTTTACTTCCTCTTTTCCGATTTGAATTCCTCTTATTTCTTTGTCATCTCTGATTGCTGTGGCTAAAACTTCCAAACTCTGTTGAATAATAGTGGTGAGAGTGGGCAACCTTGTCTTGCTCCTGATCTTAGTGGAAATGGTTTCAGTTTTTCACCATTGAAAACGATGTTGGCTGTGGGTTTGTCATATATGGCCTTTATTATGTTGAGGTAACTCCCTCTATGCCTACTTTCTGGAGGGTTTTATAATAAATCAGGGTTGAATTTTGTCAAAAGATTTTTCTGCATCTATTGAGATGATCATATGGTTTTTATCCTTCAGTTTGTTAATATGGTATAACACACTGATAGATTTGCATATATTGAAGAATCCTTGCATTCCTGGGATAAGCCCCACTTGATCATGGTGTATGATCCTTTTAATGTGCTGTTGGATTCTGTTTCCTAGTATTTTGTGCGGTTTTCTGTATCTATGTTCATCAGTGATATTGGCCTGTAGTTTTTGCTTTTTTGTAACATCTTTGTCTGGTTTTGGTATCAGGGTGATGGTGGCCTCATAGAATGGGTTTGGGAGTGCTCCTCCCTCTGCTATGTTTTGTAAGACTTTTAGAAGGATGGGTGTTATCTCGTCTCTAAGTGTTTGATAGAATTCGCCTGTGAAGCCATCCAGTCCTGGGCTTGTTTGTTTTTGGAAGATTTCTAATCACAGTCTCAGTTTCAGTGCTTGTGATTGGTCTGTTTACATTTTCTATTTCTTCCTCGTTCAGTCTCAGAAGGTAGTGCTTTTCTAAGAATTTGTGCATTTCTTCTAGGTTGTCCATTTTATTGTCATATAGTTGCTTGTAGTAATCTCTCATGATCCTTTGTATTTCTTCAGTATCAGTTGTTACTTCTCCACTTTCACTTCAAATTCTGTTGATTTCAGTCTTCTCCCTTTTATTCTTGATGAGTCTGGCTAATGGTTTATCAATTTACTGTATCTTCTCAAAGAACCAGCTTTTAGTTTTATTGATCTTTGCTATCGTTTCCTTCGTTTCTCTTTCATTTATTTCTGATCTGATCTTTACGATTTCTGTACTTCTACTGCCTTTGGGGGGTTTTTGTTCTTCTTTCTCTAATTGCTTTATGTGTAAAGTTAGGTTGTTTGAGATTTTTCTTGTTTTTTGAGGTAGGATTGTATTGCTATAAACTTCCCTCTTAGAACTGCTTTTGCTACATCCCATAGGTTTTGGGCCATCATCATTGTCATTTGTTTCTAGGTATTTTTTGATTTCCTCTTTGATTTCTTCAGTGATCTCTTGGTTATTTAGTAGTGTATTGTTTAGCCTCCATGTGTTTGTATTTTTTAGAGATATTTTTCCTGTAATTGATATCTAGTCTCATAGTGTTGTGGTCGGAAAATATACTTGATACGATTTTTCTTAAATTTACCAAGGCTTGATTTGTGACCCAAGATATGATCTATCCTGGAGAATGTTCCATGAGCACTTGAGAAGAAAGTGTATTCTGTTGTTTTTGAATGGAATGTCCTATAAATATCAATTATGTCCATCTTGTCTAATGTGCCATTTAAAGCTTGTGTTTCATTATTTATTTTCATTTTGGATGATCTGTCCTTTGGTGAAAGTGGGGTGTTAAAGTCCCCTACAATGATTGTGTTACTGTCGATTTCCCCTTTCACGGCTGTTGGCATTTGTCTTATGTATTGAGATGCTCCTTTGTTTGGTGCATAAATTTTGCTATTGTTATATCTTTTTCTTGGATTGATCCCTTGATCATTATGTAATGTCCTTCTTTGTCTCTTGTAATAGTCTTGATTTTAACGTCTTTTTTGTCTGATATGATAATTGCCACTCAAGCTTTCTTTGGATTTCAACTTATATGGAATAATTTTTCCATCCCCTCACTTTCAATCTGTATGGGTACCTAGGTCTGAAGTGGGTCTCTTGTAGACAGAATATATACGGGTCTTCTTTTTGTATGCATTCAGCCAGTCTATGTCTTTTAGTTGGAGCATTTAATCAATTTACATTCAACATAGTTATCAATATATATGTTCCTATTATGATTTTCTTAATTGTTTTGGGTTTGTTATTGTAGGTCTTTTCCTTCTCTTTTTTTTCTTGCCTAGAGAAGATCCTTTAGCATTTGTTGTAAAGCTGGTTTCGTGGTGCTGAATTCTCTTAGCTTTTGCTTGTCTGTAAAGGATTTAATTTCTCTGTCGAATCTGAATGAGATCCTTGCTAGAGAGAGTAATCTTGGTTGTAGGTTTTTCCCCTTCATCACTTTAAGTAGGTCCTGCCACTCCCTTCTGGCTTGTAGAGTTTCTGCTGACAGATCAGCTGTTAAACTTATGGGGATTCCCTTGTATGTTAATTGTTGTTTTTCCCTTGTTGCTTTAACATTTTTTCTTTGTATTTGAGTTTTGATAGATTGATTAATATGTGTCTTGGCATGTTTCTCCTTGGATTTATCCTGTATGGGACTCTGTACTCTTCCTGGACTTGATTGACTATTTCCTTTCCCATATTAAGGAAGTTTTCAATTATAATCTCTTCAAATATTTTCTCGGTCCCTTTCTTTATCTCTTCTTCTTCTTCGACCCCTATAATTCAAATGTTGCTGCATTTAATGTTGCCCCAGAGGTCTCTGAGACTGTCCTCAATTCTCTTCATTCTTGTTTCTTTTTTCTGCTCTGCAGTAGTTATTTCCACTATTTTATCTTCCAGGTCACTTATCCTTTCTTATGCCTCAGTTATTCTGCTTGATTCCTTCTAGAGAATTTTTAATTTCATTTATTGTGTTGTTCATCATTGTTTGTTTGCTCTTTAGTTCTTCTAAGTCCTTGTTAAAGGTTTCTTCTGTTTTCTCCATTCTATTTCCAAGATTATGGATGATTTTTACTATCATTACTCTGCATTCTTTTTCAGGTAGACTGCCTATTTCTTCTTCATTTGTTTGGTTGGTTGGGTTTTTACCTAGCTCCTTCTTCTGTTCTATGTTTCTCTGTCTTTTCATTTTGTTTAACTTAATGTGTTTGGGGTCTACTTTTTGCAGTCTGCAGGTTCATAGTTCCCATTGTTTTTGGTGTCTGCCCCCAGTGGCTAAGGTTGGTTCAGTGGGTTGTGTAGGCTTTCTGGTGGAGGGGACTGGTGCCTGTGTTCTGGTGGATGAGGCTGAATCTTGTCTTTCTGGTGGCCAGGACAGAGCTTGGTGGTGTGTTTTGGGGTGTCTGTGAACTCATTACTATTTTAGGCAGCCTCTCCACTAATGGGTGGGGTTGTGTTCCTGTCTTGCTAGTTGTTTGGCATAGGGTGTCCAGCACTGTAGCTTGGTGGTCGTTGAGTGCAGTTGGGTCTTAGCATTGAGATGGAGATCTCTGGGAGAGCTTTTGCTGTTAGATATTATGTGAGGCTGGGAGGTCTCTGGTAGACCAATATCCTGAACTCAGCTCTCCCACCTCAGAGGCTCTGACTTGACACACAGCCAGAGAACCAAGAGCCTATCAGCCACACTGCTCAGAAGAAAAGGGAGGGAAAAAAAATAAGAAAGAAAGAAAAAAATAAAATAAAGTTATTTAAATGAAAAATTTAAAAATTATTATTAAAAACAAAAAAATTAAAAAGTAATTTAAAAAGTGGGGGGGGGGGAAGAAAGAAGAGAGCAAGTAAACCAAAAATCCAATCCACCAATGATAACAAGTCCTAAAAACTATACAAAAAAAAAGTAATGAACAGACAGAACCCTAAGACAAGTGGTAAAAGCAAAGCTATACGGACAAAATCACACAAAGAAGCATACACATACACACTCACAAAAAGTAAAAAAGAAAAAAATATATATATATATATATAAAGAGAACAACCAAACCAATAAACAAATCTACCAATGATAATAAGCTATAATACTAAACTAAGATAAACATAAAACCAGAAACAAATTTTATGCAGAAAGCAAATCCCAAGTCTACTGTTGCTCCCAAAGTCCACCACCTCAATTTTGGGATGATTCATTGTCTATTCAGGTATTCCAGAGTTGCAGGGTACCTCAAGTTGATTGTGGAGATTTAATCCACTGCTCCTGAGGCTGCTGGGAGAAATGTCCCTTTCTCTTCTTTGTTCATACAGCTCCTGGAGTTCAGCTTTGGATTTGGCCCCGCCTCTATGTGTAGGTCACCTGAGGATGTCTGTTCTCTGCCCAGACAGGAAGGGGTTTAAATAGCATCTGATTAGGGGGCTCTGGCTCACTCAGGACAGGGGGATGGAGGGGTACAAAATGCGGGGCAAGCCTGCAGCGGCAGAGGTCAGTGTGACATTGCAACAGCCTGAGGTGCACAATGTGTTCTCCCAGGGAAGTTGTCCCTGGATCATGGGACCCTGGCAGTGGTGGGCTGCACAGGCTCCCAAGAGGGGAGGTGTGGATGGTGACCTGTGCTCACACACAGGCTTCATGATGGCTGCAGCAGCAGCCTTAGTGTTTCATGCCCGTCTCTTGTGTCCACACTGATAGCCTGTCTCGTGCCTGTCTCTGGAGCTCATTTAGGTGGTCCTCTGAATCCCCTCTCCTCGCACACCCTGAAACAATGCCCTCTTGCCTCTTAGGCGTTTCCAGACTTTTTCTGGACTCCCTCCAGCTAGCTGTGGCACACTAGCCCCCTTCAGGCTGTGTTCACACAGCCAACCCCAGTCCTCTCCCTGGGATCTGACCTCCGAAGCCTGAGCCTCAGCTCCCAGCCCCCACCTGCCCCAGCGGGTGAGCAGACAAGCCTCTGAGGCTGGTGAGTGCTGGTCAGCACTGGTCCTTTGTGTGGGAATCTCTCCCCTTTGCCCTTTGCACCCCTGTTGCTGTGCTCTCCTCGGTGGCTCTGAAGCTTCCCCCCGTCCACCCCCCATCTCCACCAGTGAAGGGGCTCCCTAGTGTGTGGAAACTTTTCCTCCTTCACAGCTCCCTCCCAGAGGTGCAGGTCCTGTCCCTATTCTTTTGTCTCTTTTCTTTTTTCTTTTGACCTACCCATGTTCGTGGGGAGTTTCTTGCCTTTTGGGAAGTCTGAGGTCTTCTGCCAGCGTTCAGTAGGTGTTCTGTAAGTGTTGTTCTACATGTAGATGTATTTTTGATGTATTTGTGGTGAGGAAGGTGATCTCCACGTCTTACTCCTGCGCCATCTTGAAGGTCCCCCAATACATGTGTTTTTAAAAGTCATGAAATTAAGAGAAGCTATACAAAAAAATATAAAAATTTCCTAAATATCAATGATCCAGAAATTTAAATTAATATTTTTATACTTTATTCTTTCTAATTAATCTGTAATTAGATGTATTCTCCTTAGGAATATTTAAATGTTACTGTAAGCAAAATCTTGATCTTTACATCTTTGATCACTTAAATTGGATTTATGATACAAAAACTCTTCACACTATGCAACTTTGATGTTCTTCTGTATTTTCTCATAGTATTTTATGACATACATTAAATTTTTTAACTTTTAAATTATTTGCAATTTTTTCTGATGTAATGTAAAGCTATAATATTACTTATCCAAAATATTTAAATATTTTTTCTAGAACTATATTACTTTCCACACTGTTTTCAACTTCAACTATATCATAAATTCTCCTACATACTTTATGCCTTTTTTCCTGAGCTATCTTGTTCAATTGGCTTTCTTAGAAATTATTTTGATTCTGAGATCTGTAGAGAGATTTCATTGAGCATTAGGCAGAGCATTCCTCACTGAATTTATTCAAGTATTTATGCATGTGGAAAAAACACAAAAGATTGAGAAAGACCTATCCTAGATTGTTAGAGGTAAAGCTCATTGAATTTCATACAGGGATGGGAATAGTGCCAACTCTTATCAACAAAAGTAGAAAAGCCTAATAATTCCCATGAGTTTTTTGGTAGTATTCGCAGAAGATTTTCATTCATTAGGAGGAAAAATTAACCCTAGGTTAAATGTTGCTCTGTGGTACCTAAAGATGTTTAAAAGCAAGAACCCCCAAAGTCAGTGTCTGCAAATAACTTAATCACAACCCATACAGCTAAAAAACATTTTTAAGAATACAAAAATATGCAACACCCAGCAAGTGAAGAGTCATAATACTTGGCTTCCAGCAAAAATTACCAGGCATATACTCCAATAAAGATGTTTTTTAAAAAAAATTACCAGGCAATGGTGGTGCAGTGGTTAAGAATCCACCTGCAGATCAGGTAAGCAGATGCCACTGGGAAACTCTGAGGGTGTGGAAGTGGCTGAAGTGTGGTGGCTTGAGGATTGGAAGATGAGGGACAAAAACAGCCTGCTGTGTGGCTGACAGGGTCTTGGTGCTCCGACTGGGTGTCTGGCTTGTGCCTCTGAAGTGGGTGAGCTGAGTTCAGGACATTGGTTCACCAGAGACCACTCTGCTCCATGTAGTATCAAACAGTGAAAGCTCTCCCAGAGATATCCATCTCAGTGCTAAGACCCAGCTCCACTCAATGACCTGCAAGCTACAGTACTGGACACCCTATGCCAAACAACTAGCAAGACAGGAACACAACGCAACCCATTGGTGGAGAGGCTGCCGAAAATCATTATAAGGTCAAAGGCACCCCAAAACACACCACCGGACATGGTCCTGCCCACCACCAATACAAGATCCAGCCTCATCCACCAGAACACAGGCACCAGTCCCCTCCACCAGGAAGCCTACACAATCCACAGAACTAACCTTAGCCACTGGGGGCAGACACGAAAAACAATGGGAACTACGAACCTGCAGCCTGCGAAAAGTAGACCCCAAACACAGCAAGTTAAGCAAAATGAGAAGATAGAGAAACACATGGCAGATGAAGGAGCAAGGTAAAAACCGATCAGACCAAACAAATGAAGAGGAAATAGGCAGTCTACCTGAGAAAGAATTCAGAGTAATGATAGCAAAGTTGATGCAAAATCTTAGAAATAGAATGGAGAAAAAACAAGAAACGTTTAACAAGGAACTAGAAGAACTAAAGAGCAAGCAAACGATGATGAACAACATAATAAGTGAAATTAAAAATTCTAGAAGGAATCAATAGCAGAATAACTGAGGCAGAAGAACTGATAAGTGACCTGGAAGATAAAATAATGGAAATAACTACTGTAGAGCAAAATAAAGAAAAAAGAATGAAAAGAATCGAGGACAGTCTCAAAGACCTCTGGGGCAACATTAAACGCAGTAACATTCGAATTATAGAGGGGTCCAGGAAGAAGAAGGGGAAAAGAAAGGAACTGAGAAAATATTGGAAGAGATTATAGTTGAAAACTTCCCTAATATGGGAAAGGAAATAGTCAGTCTAATCCACGAAGAGCAGAGAGTCCCATATAGGATAAATCCAAGGAGAAACATGCCAAGACACATATTAATCAAACTATCAAAACTCAACTACAAAGAAAAAATATTAAAGCAGCAAGGGAAAAATGACAAATAACACACAAGGGAATCCCCATGATGTTAACAGCTGACCTTTCAGCAGAAACTCTGCAAGCCAGAAGGGAGTGGCAGGACATAGTCAAAGTGATTAAAGGGAAAAACCGACAACCAAGATTACTCTACCTAGCAAGGATCTCATTCAGATTCAACGGAGAAATTAAAACCTTTACAGACAAGCAAAAGCTAAGAGAATTCAGCGCCACCAAACCAACTTTAAAACAAATGCTAAAGGAACATCTCTAGGCAGGAAAAACAAGAGAAGGAAAAGACCTACAAAATAAACCCAAAACAATTAAGAAAATGGTAATAGGAACATACATATTGATAATTACCTTGAATGTAAATGGATTAAATGCTCCCACCAAAATACATAGACTGGCTGAATGGATACAAAAACAAGACCTGTATATATGCTGTCTAAAAGAGACCCACTTCAGACCTAGGGACACACACAGACTGAAAGTGAGGGGATGGAAGAAGACATTCCAAGCAAATGCAAATCAAAAGAAAGCTGGAGTAGCCATTCTCATATCAGACAAAAGAGACTTTAAAAGAAAGACTATTACAAGAGACAAAGAAGGACACTACATAATTATCAAGGAATCACTCCAAGAAGAAGATATAACAAGTGTAAATATTTATGCACCCAACATAGGAGCACCTCAATACATTAGGCAAATGTTAACAGCCATAAAATGGGAAATTGACAGTAACACAATCATAGTAGGGCACTTTAAGACCCCACTATCACCAATGGACAGATCATCCAACATGAAAATAAGTAGGGCAACACAAGCTTTAAATGATACATTAAACAAGATGAACTTTATTGATATTTAGAGAACATTCCATCCAGAAACAACAGAATACACTTTCCTTGCAAGTGTTCATGGAACATTCTCCAGGATAGATCATATCAAGGGTCAGAAATCAAACCTTGGTAAATTTAAGAAAATTGAAATTGCTTCAAGTATGTTTTCCGACCAAAGCGCTATGAGACTAGATATCAATTATAAGAAAAAAATCTGTAAAAACTACAAACACATGGAAGCTAAACAATACACTATTTAATAACCAAGAGATCACTGAAGAAATCAAAGAGGAAATAAAAAAATACCTAGAAAAAAATGGCAATGAAAACACGACGACCCAAAATCTATGGGATGCAGCAAAAGCAGTTCTAACAGGGAAGCTTACAGCAATACAATCCTACCTTAAGAAACAAGAAACATCACAAATAAACAACATAACCTTACACCTAAAACAACTAAAGAAAGAAGAACAAAAAACCCCCAAAGTTAGCAGAAGGAAAGAAATCATAAAGATCAGATCAGAAATAAATAAAAAAGAAATGAAGGAAGCAATAGCAAAGATCAATAAAACTAAAAGCTGGTTCTTTGAGAAGATAAGTAAAATTGATAAACCATTAGCCAGGCTCAACAAGAAAAAAAGGGAGAAGACTCGAATCAAGAGAATTAGAAATGAAAAAGAAGTAACAACTGACACTGAAGAAATACAAAGGATAATGAGAGATTACTACAAGCAAATATATGCCCATAATTTGGGCAACCTGGAAGAAATGGACAAATTCCTAGAAAAGCACAACCTTCCAAGACTGAACCAGGAAGAAATAGAAAATATAAAAAGACTAATCACAAGCACTGAAATTGAGACTGTGATTAAAAATCTTCCAACAAACAAAAGTCCAACAGCAGATGGCTTCACAGGTGAATTCTATCAAACATTTGGAGAAGAGCTAACACCTATCCTTCTTGAACTCTTCCAAAATATAGCAGAGGGAGGAACACTCCCACACCCATTCTATGAGGCCACCATCACCCTGATACAAAACCAGACAAAGATGTCACAAAGAAAGAAAACTACAGGCCAATATCACTGATGAACAGAGATGCAAAAATCCTCAACAAAATACTAGCAAACAGAATCCAACAGCACATTAAAAGGATCATACACCATGATCAAGAGGGGTTTATCCCAGGAGTGCAAGGATTCTTCAATATATGTAAATCAATCAATGTGATACAGCATATTAACAAACTGAAGGAGAAAAACAACTTGATCATCTCAATAGATGCAGAAAAAGCTTTTGACAAAATTCAACACCCATTTATGATAAAAACCCTCCATAAAGTAGCCATAGAGGGAGCTTACCTCAACATAATAAAGGCCATATATGGAAAACCCACAGCCAACATCGTTCTCAATGGTGAAAAACTGAAAGCATTTCCACTAAGATCAGGAAAAAACAACGTTGCCGACACTTACCACTATTATTCAACATAGGTTTGGAAGTTTTAGCCACGGGAATCAGAGGAGAAAAAGAAATAAAAGGAATCCAAATCAGGAAAGAAGTAAAGTTGTCACTGTCGGCAGATGACATGATACTATACATAGAGAATCCTAAAGATGCTACCAGAAAACTACTAGAGCTAATCAATGAATTTGGTAAAGTAGCAGGACACAAAGTTAATACACAGAAATCTCTTGCATTCCTCTACAGTAGTGATGAAAAATCCGAAAGAGAAATTATGGAAACACTCCCATTTACCATTGCAACAAAAAAAGAATAAAATACCTAGGAATAAACCTACCTAAGGGGACGAAAGACCTGTATGCAGAAAACTATGCCACCGATGAAAGAAATTAAATATGATACAAACAGTTGGAGAGATAGAGCATGTTCTTGGATTGGAAAATCATCACTGTGAAAATGACTGTATTACCCAAAGCAATATACTGATTCAATGTAACCCCTATCAAACTACCAATGGCATTTTTCACAGAACTAGAATTTAAAAATTCACAATTTTTATGGAAACACAAAAGACCCCAAATAGCCAAAGCAATGTTGAGAAAGAACATTGGACCTGGAGGAATCAGGCTCCCTGACTTCACAGTATACTACAAAGGTACAGTAATCAAGACAGTATGGTACTGGCACAAAAACAGAATTATAGATCAATGGAACCATATAGAAAGCCCAGAGATAAACCCACACACATATGGTCACCTTATTTTTGAAAAAGGAGGCAAGAATATACAATGGAGAAAAGACAGCCTCTTCAATAAGTGGTGCTGCAACAACTGGACAGCTACATGTAAAAGAATGAATTTAGAACACTCCCCAACACTATGCACAAAAATAAACTCAAGATGGATTAAAGACCTAAATGTAAGGCCAGACACTCTAAAACTCTTAGAGGAAAATAGACAGAACACTCTATGACATAAATCACAGCAAGGTCCTTTTTGACTCACCTCCTAGAGAAATAGGAATAAAAACAAAAATAAACAAATGGGATTTAACGAAACTTAAAAGCTTTGGCACAACAAAGGAAACCATAAACAAAACAAAAAGACAACCCTCAGAATGGGAGAAAATATTTGCAAATGAAGCAACTGACAAAGGATTAACTCCAAAATTTACAAGCAGCTCATGCAGCTCAATATCAAAAAAACAAACAACCCAATCAAAAAATGGGCAGAAGACCTAAATAGACATTTCTCCGAAGAAGATATACAGATTGCCAACAAACACATGAAAGAATGCTTAACATCACTAATCATTAGAGAAATGCAAATCAAAACTACAATGAGGTATCACCTCACACCGGTCAGAATGGCCATCATCAAAAAATCTACAAACAATAAATTCTGGAGAGGGTGTGGAGAAAAGGGAACCATCTTACACTGTTGATGGGAATGTAAATTGATACAGCCACTATGGAGAACAGTATGGAGGTTCCTTAAAAAACTAAAAATAGAACTACCATATGACCCAGAAATCCCACTACTGGGCATATACCCTGAGAAAACCATAATTCAAAGAGTCATGTACCACAATGTTCATTGCAGCTCTATTTACAATAGCCAGGACATGGAAGCAACCTAAGTGTCCATCGACAGATGAATGGATAAAGAAGATGTGGCACATATATACATGTAATATTACTCAGCCATAAAGAGAAATGAAATTGAGTTATTTGTAGTGAGGTGGATGGACCTAGAGTCTGTCACACAGAGTGAAGTAAGTCGGAAAGAGAAAAGCAAATACCGTATGCTAACACATATATATGGAATCTTTTTGCCTATTTTTAGTTCAAAATCTTTAGCTTCGCTATAAGGCTCCCTATTCTTCTCCTAATTTTCCTCTCTCATCTCCTGTCATAACACACTTCCACACACAGACTCACACACAAACACGTATCACCCTATGCCCATGTAAACTGATCAATCAGCATTTAATTGTGAATCATTATAAAGGGCTCAGTCAGAAAATGGTCCATATGAGCACTATGACCCTGAAATCTTTTATGAATTATATTGGGGTGACACATTCAAAGTTCACAATTTTCAGCTATAAGATTAAATGATGTTAGTCTTACCGATGACAAGGAACATTTTAAGCCTCCCATACCCCATGGGAGGCTTGTATGTATGGCTGCCATGGTTGTCCTCTTAGTTTTAAATGACCACTGCCAGGCACAGAATAACCCAAACTTCTCACACCACAAATAATAACACCTGTGGTCTGTAGATTAATTATCTTACACAGTTGCAAGTATTACCTCTAATGAGGCTTTTTTTTTCTTTTTTACAAAATCAAACATACAGATTATAGTCACAATTATGTCTTAATTCAACTTCAGTACCATATAACAAACACCAGGTTTTATAGAAATGAATACTAATTACAGTGGGGTAACCATGACATCATGACCAATGTGGGAACCCACAAGCATTCAGCTCACTGAATCTGTGAGGGACTTAACACAGAAGCTATGGCAAAGGCCTGCATTGCTGTTTCCTAAAACAGGCTGGACTCTTATCTTGGAGCAACTTCCTTTCCCTTCTCATTGATAACTCCTCCTCTTTATATAATAAATGAAGTTTATGGTAACTTACCTCTAAATACTTTTCTGAGTCACTTCCCAACTACAGTTCCCAGCGTTCTGACACTGGAGGAACCTCTCCGCTCCTGCCTTCGGAATTTCAAATTGAATGTTTTTTCTCTAGCAACTCTTTCATTCCCAGTAAAGCAGTTTCATAAAAAAATACTATTCTGAAATGCCCCCAGATCTTATGGAGATATCATTTCTGTGCCCAGTACAGAGAGCTCCGTGGCAACAAAATGACATTCATCACAATGAGTCTAATTCTACATTTCCATCTATAGCTCCTTGGGAACCAAGGCAACCCACAGCAGTAGATATTGTCTACTGAAACTTAATAAAACCTTCTTTATGAAACAATTAATCATGAACTGTGAAAACACCACACAGTAGGGCAACAATGATCTAGAGACACTCACCTGTCTGAGAGATGGCACTATATGAATTCCCCCACCAGCATTCCAGCCATGAATGGGGATTGAGCCATTGGTTTCTGTGACTGATGATCACATACTAGGTCCCACTGGAAGAGAAGGAAACCAGCACAGAGGAGCTTCACAGCATCTTACATCCCTCAGTGTTCACTCACTCAGAAAACCCTCAGTGAAATGTGTGTCCTCTGGGTTTCCCTTTACTACATTTACTGATCTATAACATTCATGTCTCAGCTTAAGCATGTTTTTTTTCTAAAAATCCTCAACAAAATCTTTTAGATTATATTAGGGCCAATCTTCATATTCTCTTAACACTGCACACCTCAGTGGTACTCAATCCTTACCATGTATTGAAAACATTGAGGTTATTTTTTCAACACTGATGCCTGGATTTCACACCTAGAGTGAAATGCACTTTGATTTGTTTCTCTGACAAGTATCCAGGGTAGAGCATTTTTTAAAAATTAATACAAATATTTATAATTTGCAACTAAGTTAAGAGCAAATGACCAAGAATAATTTTCCACAATTTATATCAAGTACTTATCTAACCATCAATATTCACATTAAATTTAAAGCTTAGTGATAGTAAAATTCATACCCAGTTGTTGATTTTGCTGTCATCAATTGTAATGTAAGTGTTTGGCATTAAATAGATAAGCAATCAGTTTTCCTAAAAGAATGAAAGAGAGCTGGCTACACTATCTACTCAGTAACTGAAGACATGAACCTTATTGATTTTATGTTATTCTAAACACCCAGACCATATACTCACAAAAAGGTAAATGGGGCCTTTACCTCAGTCACGATGGTGGAGGAGAAGGAGCTTCAGTCATACACCCAGCCGTCCACACAGGGCTCTGTGTCCAGGTCAGTCACGTTGGGGAAGGTCCCATTCAGGTGAAGGAGCTGCCACTGGGGGAGGAGGAAGTGATGGCATTTCTCTGGTTTCAAGTTAGAATCCAACGGGATGAAGATTCTCAGGAGGACATCAGGGCTGAGGACCCCAGTGTCATTATCAGAGACAGTGTCATTATCAAGGATGTGGACCCAGCAGTAATGACAAGGAATGCCTGCAGTGACGTTCTCCAACAGTATATGACAAACTATTATCATGAAAGAAGGAAGAATTGAAACCACCTGAAGGATCTAGAATTTCCCCAGACCACCAATTTCATCCAGGAGCTCCTCAAATGTCATTCTGAAGAGGTGACACTAAGTCCATGTGACCTCACACCAGTTTCTCATCAATGGGTCCCATCACCTCACTACTGCAAGAGAGCAGTGGAAGCAATTTCCCCAGTCCTGCTGTAATCAGTAGGTATTACTTTTTGTAGTAAAGTCACAGAGAAAATAATTTACCAAAGATACTTCTATCTGATGACCATTAAATCTGTTTAAAGATTTACTCTCTGAATGTGCTTCTCCTCAGTTACTCTGTAAAATCAATATTGGACTTCGGCATGTACACGTTCTCTAAACAAGCTAAAACAAACCTGCTACAGGGTCTTCAGTCATTTCCAGAAAGTGGAATTTGAGACACACAGAAGTGAACTGCTTTATGATTTTCCTGTGGAAAGAAGAGAAAGCAAGTGTTTTCTGGTTTATACTGACTTTAGACTACAATAATTAAAAAAATACAATCCTTTGTTTTTAATTAAAGCAAAGTGAAATATCATGCCATTACTAACTTTTGGTAACTGATATTATGCTTTAGTATAAATCACACCAGCACCTCACAATAATTTTTAATTCCTTCAAATAAAGATACAGGAGAAAGGTAATGGTAAGCTAACATAAGGGTTTGTTTTCTCAGGTTTATTTATTCATTTACAGAATATATTAAGGATCATTTATGTGCCAGTGTTCAGAATCCTGATGAATTGATCATTTTCTCATTATGAACTTGGCTTCTTTATCTCTAGTAATGCTCCTCGATTTCAAGTATGTACTTTCTCATATTAATATAAACATTCCAGGTTTCTTATGCTTATAATTTGCATGCTATACCATTCCAATCATTTATATTTTTAATTGAGATGCTTTAGGAGATTATTACAGATTCACATGCAGTAGCAAGAAATAATATAATGAGAAACTGCATGCACTTCACCCTGTTTCCCCCAATAGTAATATTTGCAAAACTATAGTATAATATTACTACTAATTTTTTGAGGGTGATAAAATCTACTGATCTTATTCAGATTTTCCCAGTCAGTTTTACCTGTACTTGTGTTTGTGTGTGTGTGGTGTACTTAGTACCATATAGTTTTATCATCTGTATAGCTTCACGTGCCCACCACCACAGTCAAGATACTAAAGATTTCCCTCTCCACAGGCATCTCTCTTGTTGTACTGATATAAATATACCACCTGCCCTTGCTCCTATCACTTCCTTTCCTAATTTGGCAACAATTAATCAGTTTTCCTTTGTTTAAATTCTGTCATTTAAAACTATCTTATAGAAGGGAGGGATCAAGATGGTAGGGTAGGAGGACATGGAGCTCAACTACCCCCATAAAAAAATCAAAAGTACATCTACATGTAAAACAATTCTCACTGAATACTAAATGGAAACTGTCAGAAGATGTTTCCATTTACTTCGGAAGAAAGATTTTCACATAACCGGCTAGGATGGAAAAAAGGTGTAAAGCCAGAACTCCCACGCTTGAGAGGGATCTGAAAATAAGAGAAGATCTGCAAGGGTAGAACCTCACCCTGGGGAGCAAGCAGGTCGAGCCACAGACTGGGAATCCCAGTCCAAGGTCCTGTGTGGAGGAGATAAGCCCCCTTGTTTGCTGGGAGAACTGCTGGGACAGTTAGATGGGTTTGAGAAGCCTTGACACTATTTGCAAGGAGAGCACACCTGCTGGCTTGCAACAATCAGGATAGAGCAAGTTTTGCACTGGCAGTGACTGCCTCTTTGCACCCCCCAATCTGAATGAGGTGAACACCCTCACTCCACACCAAAGCTTAGTGCTGGATCTGGAACACAGAGGTCCTGGGAGAAAATGGGTAGGGAGCTCATATATCTAATGACAGTGCAGCCACTTCAATTCCTGCAGCCACAATGCCTCAAGCCTCAGCCCCAGCCTAGTGAATGCCAGGTATGAACATCCCAGCCTTGCACTAGATCTAGGACAAACACATGAGGAAAAGTATGCATCGTTGGGTTGCATCCAAGCGGAGCTGCAAACACTTACACAGGCAGCGGTTTTATCCTCTGTGAGCACTTGGGCCTCAGTTGCTTCCACACTCCCCTTTGTTTTGCAGGGCATGCACTCAAGAGTAATGAAACCTGATGGAACCTGACCCTCAGAACTTCTACTCCAAGAGTGACGGCAGGCATGGAGCAGAAAGAAATTCCCACATCACACTGTGAACAGGCTTTAGATATCCCCAAACCAATTGCACCACCTATCAAGGTGATGAGGACGAGTACACACTGAGGAAAGACATGGTTGGCATCCATATGAAAACCAGCCCTTGCACCAAAGACATTGGACACACAAAGTCTGCACAGAGATACTCTTACCTAAAAACACCCCTTCAAGACTGAAGTAGTGTTTCCTAAATTCACAGAAATAAAGAAAGTTAAATAAAATGAATAGACAGAGGAACTACTCCCAATTAAAAGAACAAGAGAAATCACCTGAAAGAGCAAATAATGAAACAAACCTCACCAGTCTACTATAACCCAAGTTCAAAAAGGAGACAATAAAAACACTAAAGGAATTAAGAAAGATTATCAATAAAAATGCAAATCAATGTAGCAAGCAACCAGAAACTGTAAATACGAACCAAAAAATAGATAATTTGAATACAATATAGAAGCAGTGAATAGATGACTAAATGATACAAAAGAATGAATAAGTGATCTGGAAAATAGAAAAATGGAAATCACTCAGTCAGAAAAGCAGACAAAAAGAAATGACAGCAACATATGAGATCTATGGGAAAATATAGAAAGTGTCAACCTACACATAACAGGGGTTCCAGAAAGAGAAGAAAGAGACAAGGGGATTGAAAATGTATTTGAAGACATGATAGCTGAAAACATTCCAAACCTAAAGAAGGAAACAGATATACAGGCACAGGAAGTACAGAGGGTCCCAAACAAGATGAACTCAAATAGACCCACACCAAGACATATGATATTTAAAATGGCAAAAACAAATGATAAAGAGAGGATTCTAAAGGCAGAAAGAGAAAAACAAAGGGTCAGTTATAAGGGAACCCACATAAGGCTATGAGCTGATTTCCCTGCATAAGCTTTGCAGATCCAAAGGGAGTGGTGTGATATATACAAAGGGCTGAAAGGGAAAAACCTGCAACCTAGGATACTTTACCAAGCAAGATCATCATTGAAATAGAAGGAGAGATAAAGAATTTCTCATACAAGCAAGAGCTAAAAGAATTCAGCAATACTAAGCCTAAATTTAATGAACTATTGAAGGGTATTCTCTAAATAGAAAAGAAGCAAGAATCGAAGATCAGTAAAATAAATCAATATGTAGATTAAAAGAAAATTTAAAAATTATAAATGCAATTATAAATACAATAAACAGTAAAAGGATAAGTGTGAAAATATAAATAAGACATTAGAACCACAAAACGTGAGGGAGGAGTATAAAAATGTAGGTCTTTTAGAATATTTTTAAACATAAATGACTCTAGGTTAAGGAAAGAAGATATAGTTATGGGTCAATATACAAGAAATTTATGGTAACCACAAATCAAAAATATACAATAGATTCACAAAAACTAAAAAGAAAGAAATTCAAGCATACAACAAAAGAAAATCATCAAACTACAAAAGGAAAAACAAAAAGAAGAAATGAACAAAGAAGAACTACAAAAAACAACTGGAAAACAAGGATTAAGATGGCAATAAGTACATACTATCAACAATTACTTTAAATGTCAACAAATTAAATACTCAGCTCAAAAGCCAGAGTGGTTGATTGGATTAAAACACAAGAACCTGCAGTATGCAGAACTCACATTAGGACAAAAGACACACATAGACTGAAAGCAAGGGTGTGGAAAAAGATATTTCATGCAAATGGAAATGATAAGAGAGGGGGAGTAGCAATAATCATATCAGACAAAATAGATTTTAAAACATAACCATAAAATAAAAGACAAAGAAGGGCATAATATAATGATAAAGGCATCAATACAAGAGGATATTACACTCGTTAAAATACACACACCCAATATAGGAGCACTTAAATATATAAAGCAAATACTAAAAAACATAAAGTGAGAAACTGACAATAATACAGTAATTGTAGGATACTTTAAACCCCACTGACATCAATGGACAGAATATCCAGACAGAAAATAAATAAAGCAACAGAGGTCCTAAATGACACAATGCACCCATTGAACTTAATATCTAAAGGACACTACATCCAAAAAACAAAAACAACAACAAAAAAAAACAGGATACACATTCTTTAAAGCATGCGTGGAACATTCTCTAGGATAGACTACATACTAGGTCACCAAACTAGCCTCAACAAATTTAAGAGGATAGAAATTATATCAAGCATGTTTTCTGACCACAATGCTATGAAACTATTTAGAAATCAATTACAGAAAAAACAACAGAAAAGAATAAACATATGAAGACTATACAACATGCTACTAAAAACCCAATGAGTCAATGATCAAATCAAAGAGGAAATCACAATATACCTTGAGACCAATGAAAATGAAAACACACCTTTACAAAATCTATGGGTTGCAGAAAAAGCAGTTCTAAGATGGAAGTTCAAAGCGGTATAGGCTTTCATCAAGGAACAAGAAAAATCTCAAATAAACAACTTAACTTACTACCTAAAATAATCAGGAAAAAAAGAACAAAGCCCAAAGTCAGCAGAAGGAAGGAAATAATAAAGGTCAGTGAGGATATAAATAAAATAGAGCTTAAAAATCAGTAGTAAAAATCAAAGGAGCTAATTTTTTGAAAAGATAAACAAAATTGACAAACCTCTAGCCAGACTCACCAAGAATAAAAGGGAGAGGCCCCAAATAAACAAAATGAGAAAGGAAAGAGGAGAAATAACACCTGATACCACAGAAATGCCAAAAAAAAAAACTGAATTGAATACTATGAACAATTATATGCCAACAAATTAGACAACCTAGAAGAAATGAACAAATTTCTAGAAACATACTGCCTGCCAAGAATGAGCCAAGAAGAAACAGACAATTTGAACAGACCAATCAGTATAGGTGAAGTAGAATCTGTATTTTGAAAAATTCCCTGCAAAAAAAAAAAAAAAAGTCCAGAACTGAGCAGCTTTACGGGGTAATTATACCAAACATATAAAGAAGAAATTAAACCTATTCTTCTCAAGCCTTTACCAAAAAATGAAGAGGAGGTAACACTCCCAACTTCATTCTATGAGGCTATTATTACCCTGATGCCAAAACCAAAGACAAGAAAAAAATGAAAATTACATGTCAATATCTCTGATGAATATAGATGCAAATATCCTCAACAAAATATTATCAAACTAAATCCAACAGTACATAAAATGGATCATTTACCATGATCAAGTTGGATTTATTTAAGATCACAAGGATGGTTCAACATATGCAAATCAATTAATGTGATACACTACATAGACAAAAAGAAAGACAAAAAAATCATATAATTACCTCAATAAATAAAGAAGAAGCACTTAACAAAATTCAACATCCATTCATTATAAAAACTTTCATCAAAGTGGGTACAGAGGGAACATATCTCAACATAATAAAGGCCTCTTAAGACAAACCCACCTACAGCCAACATAATATTCAACAGTGAAATATTGAAAGCCTTCCTGCTAAATTCAGGAACAAGACAAGATGCCCACTCTCACCACTTCTATTTAATATGGTACTGAAAGTCCTATCCACAGCAATCAGACAAGGAAAAGAAATAAAGTGTATCCAAATGGGAAGGGAAGACATAAAATTATCACTATTTGCAGATGACATGATACTCTCTGTAGAGAACCCTAAAGTCTCCAGCAAAAAACTATTAGAGATAATAAATGAATTCAGCAAGGTTGTAGGACACAATATTAATATACAGAAACCTGTTGCATTTCTAACAGAAATACCAGAAATAAAATGTAAAAATAATAACAATTATGTTTAAAATCGCATCAAGAAACATGTGTAAACAAAAGCAAGGTATTGAAATATTTATATGCTGAAAACTAGAAAACCTTGATAAAGGAAATTGAAGATGATTTGAAGAAATGGACAGATATTCCATGCTCTTGAATTGGAAGAATCATTAGTATTAAAATGCCCACACTACCTAAAGCAATCTACAGATTTAATGCAATTTCTATCAAAGTACACAGGATATTTTTCACACAAATAGAACAAATAATCCTAAAATTCATATGGAACTAAAAAAGACCCCAAATTGTCAAAGCAACCCTGAGAAAAAAGAACAAAGTTCAGGTATAACTGCCCAACTTCAGACTATACTATATACAAAGCAACAGTAATCAAAACAGCATGGCATTGACACCTCTGCACCTATGGTCAATTGATCTATGACAAAGGAAGTAAGAACATACAATGGAGAAAAGACCATCTCTTCCACAAGTGGTACCAGAAGAGCTGGACAGCTACATGTAAATCAATGAAATCAGAACATTCCCTCATGCCATATACAAAAATAAACTCAAAATGGTTTAAAGATCTAAATGTAAGACATGACATCATAAAACTCCTAGAAGAGAAGATAGGCAAAACACTCTTTGACATAAATCATAGCAATATTTTTTGAATCTGTCTCCTAAGGCAAAAGAAATAAAAGCAAAAATAAGCAAATGGGACGTGATCAAACTTAAAAGCTTTTGCACAGCAAATGAATTGATCAACAAATCGAAAAGACAACCTACGAGATGGGAGAAAATATTTGCAAATGATGCAGCTGACAAGGAGTTAATATCCAAAATATATAAACAGCTCATAATACTCAACATAGAAAACAAACAATCCAAACAAGACATGGGTAGAAGACTTGAATAGACATTTTTCCAAAGAAGATGTACAGATGACTAAAAGGCAAATGAAATGAAACTCAACATTGCTAATCATTAGAGATATGCCAACCAAAACTCCAATGAAGTATTAGCTCACAGCTGTCAGAATGGATATCATGAAAAAGACCACAATTAACAAATGTTGGCAAGGATGTGGTGAAACAGGAACACTTGTACACACCTGGTGGGAATGTAGATTGGTGCAGCCACTATGGAAAACAGTATGGAGGTAACTCAGAAAACTAAAATTAGAACTACCATATGATCCAGCAATCCACTCCTGGATATATATCCAAAAAAAACACAAAACTCTAATTGGAAAAGTTACATGCACTCCAATGTTCACAGTAGCATTATTTACAAGAACCAAAACATGGAAGTAACTCAAGTGCCCATCAACACATGATTGGATTCAAAAGATGTGGAATATATATATATATATATATATATATATATATATATATATATATATATATATATATATATAAATATATATATATATATTATTCAGCCATAAAAAAAGAATGAAAGATTGCCATATGTAACAATATGGATGGCATAGACAATATCATATTTAGTGAAATAAGTTAGAGAAAGACAAATACTATATGATACCAGTCATATGTAGAATCTAAAAAATAATACAAATGAATGTATATAAAAAACAGAAACAGACTGACAGATATAGAAAACAAATTTATGGTTACCAAAAGGGAGAGGGAGGGGGGAGGGACAAATTATGGGTATGGGATTAACAGATACACACTACTATATATAAAATAAATAACCAACAAGGATTTACTGTATAGTACAGGAAATTATACCCAGCAATAACCTATAATGGAAAAAAATCTAAAAAAAACAATACTAAATCACTATGCTGTATACCTGAAACTAACACAATACTGTACTTCAACTATACTTCAAGAAAAAAAACCCTACCAGCGTGATTTTAAAATGGGCAGAAGAACTGGATAAACATTTATTTCTCCAAAGAGGATGTTCAAAAGGCCAACAGAGGCATGACAAGGATTTCAACATCACTAGTCATCAAGGAAATGTAAATAAAATCTACAATGAGATACTACCCACACCTGTTAGAACAGTTATTGTATAAAATAGGGGAGATGTTAAGTGCTGGTGAGGATGTGGAGGAAAAGAACTCATGTAGACAATTGATGGCAATGTGAATTAGAACATCAACTAAAGAAAACAGTATGGAGGGTCCTCCAAATATTAAAAACATAACCATGATATAATCCAGCAATCCTACTTCTGGATACCTAACCAAAAGAAAGAAATCTCTATCTTTATCTATCTTAAAGAGATATCTGCACTACCATGTTCATTGCAGCATTATTTATAATAACCAAGATACTGAAACAACCTAAGTATCCACCAATGGGTAAATTAAATATATATATATATGCCAGGTATGAAATATAGATAGAGTAAATATAATATATAAAGGTATAGTAGATAAAGAATATGGAGAATATTATTCAGCCATGTGAAAAAAAAAAGGAAATCCTGCAATTTGCAACATCATGGATGGCTCCTTGAGGGCATTATGCTGAAATAAGCCATACAGAGAAAGACAAATTCTGTATAATCTTACCTATATTTGGAATCTAGAAAGCCTGAGGTCATAGAAAGAGAAAACAGATTGGTGGTTGCCAAGTGTGGTGGAAATGGGTGATGTGTTCAAAGGGCACAAACTTCCAGTTACACATTTAATAACTTCTGGGTATGTAATGCACAGCATTTTGATTATAGTTAGAAATATTTCATTGTGCTGAGGTAAGTTCCCTCTATGCCTACTTTCTGGAGGGTTTTTATCATAAATAGGTGTTGATTTTTGTCGAAAGCTTTTTCTGCATCTATTGAGATGATCATACGGTTTTTCTCCTTCAATTTGTTAATATGGTGTATCATACTGATTGATATTGAAGAATCAATATCAATTGTATTTTGAAGAATCCTTGCATTCCTGGGATAAACCCCACTTGATCATGGTGTATGATCCTTTTAATGTGCTGTTGGATTCTGTTTGCTAGTATTTTGTTGAGGATTTTTGCATCTCTGTTCATCAGTGATATTGGCCTGTAGTTTTCTTTCTTTGTGACATCTTTGTCTGGTTTTGGTATCAGGGTGATGGTGGCTTCATAGAATGAGTTTGGGAGTGTTCCTCCTTCTGCTATATTTTGGAAGAGTTTGAGTAGGCTAGGTGTTGCATTCCTATACACTAATGATGAAAAATCTGAAAGAGAAATTAAGGAAACATTCCCATTTACCATTGCAACAAAAAGAATAAAATACCTAGGAATAAACCTACCTAAGAAGACAAAAGACCTGTACGCAGAAAACTATAAGACACTGATGAAAGAAATTAAAGATGATACAAACAGATGGAGAGATATACCATGTTCTTGGATTGGCAGAATCAACATTGTGAAAATGCCTATACTACCCAAAGCAATCTACAGATTCAATGCAATCGCTATCAAACTACCAATGGCATTTTTCACAGAACTAGAACAAAAAATTTCAAATTTTTGTTTGATTTGGTTTGGTGCAAGGGCTGTTTTTAGTATGGATGTCTGTCACTTCTTTCATCAGTGTATGCTAGCCATTATCCCCTTGACTGCTGTTGTGGTAACTAGAGACTGCCCTGAATATTGAACAGGGCCTCCCATTTGCTCTGTGGTTGTCACTGCCCTGTCAGGGGTGGTGTCTGCTCCCTAGTTGTTGGAGTAGAAGTGCCCAGATCTGTTTCTTAGCTGTGTTTCTGATCTGCAGTGTGAGGTAGGTGGGATTGGAGCACTCCCACTGTGAGAGAAGCCACTGAGTATTCCTTCTCTGGAGCTGTTCACCTGTGAGTGTCCTCTGTTGTGTCACCTTTCACCCACTGTGTGACCTCACAAGTTATTCTGTTTTTGGCACTGCTCTCAGCCCCACCTTCACCATGGGTATGCCAGCAATTGGTCCTGGTGTCTCTCTGGCATTGTTTTCACCAGGCCACCAGCATAGATCCACTGAAGTCAGGTCCCAGGATTGCAGTAATCATGGATCTAGACCCACTGTGGGTGTATGGAGGCAGCTCAGACTCTGGCCTGGCCCATCCCCCATGTGTACATGCCCACAAAGTCTAGAGCTGCTAAAGCTAGACCCATCTTGGCTGCAGGAGCACTCATTGTCCATTCAGAAGTTCTGCAGGTGCTGAGTTTACAAAACTGGTCGTGAGGTTCTGATTCTATGGTTTGTGCAGCAGCGAGGAGAGATTTCAGCTCTTTTTCCTTATTTGCATGGCACCTGAGGCTCAGCTGTGGTTTCAGCTCCACCTCTGCATGTGGGCCACCCACAGGCATCTGCTCCCGAAAATGCCCCCGAGCACACAAGCCCGCCCCAGCTGGGATGAGTTGCATGGGGCAGCCCATGGCCATGGGCACTAGAGAGCCAGCCCCAGCAGAGACGGGGTATGTGGGAGAGCCTGTGGCTGTGGGTGCAAGAGGGCTAGCCCTGGTGGGAGCCCTTCCTAGTGCTCCGGAGGCAGGGGGAGGACGTGTGGGGTGAGAGGTTGCAATGGTGGCCCCGCCCTCTGTGCATCACTCAACAATGGCGCTTTGCTGCTATGGTGGTCCGGGCTTCCTCCACGAGCATTCCTGGTTGTGGAGCTCCTCTCTCCCATCCCCTGAGGCTGTTTCCTTGCAGCCAACAGCAGTCCTCTCCTCGGGTCTGCTCGCCAAACCCCACATCCCAGTACCTGTCTGCACCAGCAGACACAGTGTCTCAGGCTGGGACAGGCAGGGCTGTGTCTCGGATCCCTGTGTATGTCTCTCTCTGTCCTGCCTGCACAGACTTGTTGCTGTGCTCTCCTCTGAGCCCCTGACGCTCCCCTTCTGTCCCAGCTGATCCCGGCAGTGAGCAGGCTTCCCCGGATGCGGGAATCTCTCTTCTCCTTCAGCTCCCCATTAGGGGTGCAGGTCCCGTCCCGCTTCCACTCCTCTTCCTTTTCCCTTATTTCTTTCATCCTACCTGGTTATTCAGGGATCTTTCTTGTCATTTCAGGTGTCCAAGGTCCTCTGCTAGTGTTCAGTTGGTGCTCTGTGAGAATTATTCCATTTGTAGATGTATTTTTGATGCATTTGTGGGGAGAGATGAACTCTGTGTCCTCCTACTCCTCCATCATCTTGAATCCTCCCTCCCCTACTTATTTTTTGAGGAGTTTTAGAATTCCAAGTCTGTGTTTAAGTCTTGCTTACGAATGGAAAATTATTTGGCCATAAAAAGGAAGCAAATTTTGCCATTGGGACAACATGGGTAAGCATATAGACATTATGATAAATGAAATAATCCAGTTACAGAAGGACAAATACTGCATGATTCCACTTATATGAGGTTTCTAAAATAGTCAAAGTTATAGAATCAGAGTGTAGAATGAATGGTCGTTGTCAAGGGCTGTGGGGCAGGAAAGTAGACAATTGTTTTCCAATGGGTATAAAGTTTCTTTTATTCAAGCTGAATGAGTCTATAGTTAACAATATGGTATTGTTCATCTAAAAATATGTTAAAGGGTGGATCTTATGTTATGGGTTCATTTTTTAAAAACTACAAAAGAACATATGGGAATTTTTGGAGGTGGTCATTACGTGTAGTATCTTAGTGCAGTGATGGTATATGTGTATGCATATGTACAAACACAACAAAATATATAAACTAAATGTGTGTAATTATTTGGTATATCAGTTACACCTCAATAAAGCTAAAAGGGAGCATATATGAAGAATATACAGAAATTGTCATCTTAAACGGTGAAATGCTGATTTCTTTACCATAAAATCAGGAACAACATAATGATTTCAACTATCATCATGTATACTCAACAATGTATTGAACGTTCCAGTGAGGGTAATTAGGCAAGGAAAATAAATCAAAGACATGCATATTGGAAAAGGAAAAGCAAAACTATGTATATTTGGAGTTGACATAATTTTGTAGGTAGAAAATTTCAAGGATCCACTAAATATCTATTAGAAGTAATAAATGAGTTTGCGAGCTTTGCAGATTACAAAATAAATTACAAAAATAAATTATACTTTTCTACACTAGCAGTAAACAATCCAAAAAATAAATCTAAAAATACAAATCAATTTACAATAGTATTACAGAGAATAAAATACGCAGAAAAAATAATAAAAGGAGTGCAAGAATTGTCCACTGTAAACCACAAAACACTTTTTTAAGAAAATAAAGAAGATCTAAATAAAGGAAAGATATCTCATATGGTTGTATTAGGAGGCTTGATATTGTCAAAAAAGCAATACCCCCAAATTGATCTACAGATCCAATACAATTTCTATGCAAATCTCAGCTGTTTTTTTTTCTTTTGGCAGAAATTGATAAGCTGTCATTATATTCATATGGAAAGTCAAGGACCCAAGTTGTCAAAACAATATCGAAAAAGAAGAATAAACTTAGAGGACTTTCACTTTTCAATTTCAAAGGTTACTGCAAAGCTATAGTATACGGTGGTTCAGGCATAAGGATAGACTTGAAAATAAAGGAATAAACTTGAGAGCACAGAAATTAACCCTAAAGTTATGGTAAATTGATATTTAACAAAGGGGACAAAAAATTCAGTGGGAGAAATGAAATCTTTAAGAAATGATGCTTGGATGAGTAGATATACACATACAAAAAGTTTTTGGACCTCTTTTTGACACCATGAACAAAAAAGAAAAGAAAGAAACAGAGACAAATGCAAGAGATAAAACTTTGGTTAAGAAATGATACCCTAAATATGACACAAGAAAACAAATGATAAAAGAGATTGATACCAGAAAGATGGCAGAATAGGAGGTCCCAGCCCTCCTCCCCAACAGTAACACCAATTTATCAACTCTCCATGGATGAAAATTCCTTTATGAGATATCTGGATTGCAGGTGAGAGGTTACAGAACACTGGTGCAGCACAGAAATGAGAAAAGACCCATTTAAGAGGGTGAATAGAAAAGTTCCACTTTCCTCCTGTCACTCTCCTCCCAACAAGTCACAGAGCAGCACTGAGAAAGATCCCCTAGGCCCACAAGTTCTTTCATGGAAGAAAGAGAGAGAAAGTCTCTCTGTGGATTCTGGCATCAGGCTACGACTGTGGACCTCACCAACAAGCCCACCCAGGATCCCTGACAACTGGCCTGTCCAGAGTCTCTGGCCAAGCTGACTGGTGTAGAGCTTTCCCTGCCTAAGCCAATCTGTAAAGAGTGGAAAGGGTGACTGCTTCTTCAAATGGGCAGACAGAAATGCAAGGCTACAAGGATCATGAAGACTTGGGGAATATGATACAACCAAGAAAGCAAAATGCAGCTCCAATAATTGACCCTAAAGAAATTATATTTATGAACTGCCTGACAAAGAATTCAAATAATCCTTTCAGAGAAGTTCAGGGAGTTCTTTAAGTTGCAATGAAATGATGCTAAGGAGCAACATGAAAGCATAAGAAAGTGCAAATCTCGTAAGGTAAAGGGAATATATGGACAAATAATAATGAAATACTATGACGGTGGTACATAGATCACCTTTCAGTCCTGACATAGAAACTAAATACAAAAATATTAGTGGGGCTTCCCTGGTGGCGCAGTGGTTAAGAATCCGCCTGCCAGTGCAGGGGACACGGGTTTGAGCCCTGGTCCAAGCCCTGGCCCGGGAAGATCCCACATGTCGCGGAGCAACTAAGCCCGCGAGCCACAACTACTGAAGCCCGCACGCCTACAGCCCGTGCTCCGCAACAAGAGAAGCCACCACAATGAGAAGCCCGCGCACCACGACGAAGAGTAGCCCCCACTCACAGCAACTAGAGAAAGCCTGTGTGCAGCAACGAAGACCCAATTCAGCCAAAAATAAATAAATAAATAAATTTATTTTTTAAAAAAATATATTAGTAATTATAACCATAAAAATTTGTTTTATAAGTACACAATAAGATGTAGGGGCTTCCCTGGTGGCGCAGAGGTTAAGAATCCTCCTGCCAATGCAGGGGACATGGGTTCAAGCCCTGGTCTGGGAAGATCCCACATGCCACGGAGCAACTAAGCCCATGCGCCACAACTACTGAGCCTGTGCTCTAGAGCCCACGAGCCACAACTACTGAAGCCCGTGAGCCTAGAGCCTGTGCTCCACAGCAAGAGAAGCCACTGCAATGAGAAGCCCACGAACCTCAAGGAAGAGTAGCCCCCACTCACTGCAACTAGAGAAAGACTGTGCTCAGCAATGAAGACCCAACACAGCCAAAAAATAAAAATAAAAAAGTAAATTCTGACACCAATAACATATACAGTGTATGTGTGGAAGTAAAATTGTAGTTTTTGAATGTGTTTGAAATGTGTTGTTATCAGCTTCAAAAAGACTGTTAAAATCACAAAAATTTTATGCAAGCATTATGGTAACCAGAAGGGAAAAGAGGACAGTAGATTTAAAAAGGTAAAGAGAAAAGGATCAAAGTATATCACCACCCCATGAAAATACATTTGCATTGAGAGATTGGTTCAAGATGGTGGAGTAGAAGGACATGCTCTCACTCCCTCTTTCGAGAACACCGGAATCACAACTAACTGCTGAACAATCATTAACAGGAAGACACTGGAACTCACCAAAAAACATACCCCACATCCAAAGACAAAGGAGAAGCCACAGTGAGATGGCAGGAGGGGCGCAAACATAATAAAATCAAATCCCATAACCACTGGATAGCTGACACACAAACTGGAGAACACTTATACCACAGAAGTCCACCCACTGGAGTGAAGGTTCTGAGTCCCACATAAGGCTTCCAAACCTGGGGGTCCAGCAACAGGAGGAGGAATTCCTAGAGAATCAGACTTTGAAGGCTAGTGGGATTTGATTGCAGGACTTCGACAGAACAGGGGAAACAGAGACTCCACTCTTGGAGGGCACACACAAAGTAGTGTGTGCATCGGGGCCCAGGGGAAGGAGCAGTGACCCCATAGGAGACTGAACCAGACCTACCTGCTAGTGTTGGAGGGTCTCCTGCAGAGGCGGGGGGTGGTTGTGTCTCACCGTGAGGACAAGGACACTGACAGCAGAAGTTCTGGGAAATACTCCTTGGCGTGAGCCCTCCCAGAGTCTGCCATTAGCTCCGACAAAGAGCTCGGGTAGGCTCCAGTGTTGGGTCGCCTCAGGCCAAACAACCAACAGGGAGGGAACCCAGCCCCACCCATCAGCAGACAAGCAGATTAAGGTTTTATTGAGCTCTGCTCACCAGAGCAACAGCCAGCTCTACCCACCACCAGTCCCTCCCATCAGGAAAGTTGCACAAGCCTCTTAGAAAGCCTCATCCACCAGAGGGCACACAGCAGAAGCAAGAAGAACTACAATTCTACAGCCTGTGGAACAAAAACCACATTCACAGAAAGAGAGACAAGATACAAAGGCAGAGGGCTATGTACCAGATGAAGGAAAAAGATAAAACCCCAGAAAAACAACTAAATGAAGTGGAGATAAGCAACCTTCCAGAAAAAGAATTCAGAATAATGATAGTGAAGATGATCCAGGACCTTGGAAAAAGAATGGAGGCAAAGATCGAGAAGATGTAAAAAATGTTTAACAAAGATCTAGAAGAATTAAAGAACAAAGAAACAGAGATGAACAATACAATAACTGACATGAAAAATACACTAGAAGGAATCAATAGCAGAATAACTGAGGCAGAAGAACGGATAAGTGACCTGGAAGACAGAATGGTGGAATTCACTGCTGCGGAATAGAATAAAGAAAAAAGAATGAAAAGAAATGAAGAGAGCCTAAGAGACCTCTGGGACAACATTAAACACAACAACATTCGCATTATAGGAGTCCCAGAAGGAGAAGAGAGAGAGAAAGGACCCGAGAAAATATTTGAAGAGATTATAGTCGAAAACTTCCCTAACATGGGAAAGGAAATAGCCACCCAAGTCCAGGAAGCACAGAGAGTCCCATACAAGATAAACCCAAGGAGAAACACACCGAGACACATAGTAATCAAACTGGCAAAAATTAAAGACAAAGAAAAATTATTGAAAGCAGCAAGGGAAAAACGACAAATAACATACAAGGGAACTCCCATAATGTTAACAGCTGATTTCTCAGCAGAAACTCCACAAGCCAGAAGGGAATGGCATGATATATTTATAGTGATGAAAGGGAAGAACCTACAACCAAGATAACTCTACCTGGCAAGGATCCCATTCAGATCCGATGGAGAAATCAAAAGCTTTACAGACAAGCAAAAGCTAAGAGAGTTCAGCACCACCAAACCAGCTCTACAACAAATGCTAAAGGAACTTCTCTAAGTGGGAAACACAAGAGAAGAAAAGAGCCTACAAAAGCAAACCCAGGGCTTCCCTGGTGGCGCAGTGGTTGAGAATCTGCCTGCCAGTGCAGGAGACACGGGTTCGAGCCCTGGTCTGGGAAGATCCCACATGCCGCGGAGCAACTGGGCCCGTGAGCCACAACTGCTGAGCCTGCGCGTCTGGAGCCTGTGCTCCGCAACAAGAGAGGCCGCAATAGTGAGAGGCCTGCGCACCGCAATGAAGAGTGGCCCCCGCTCGCCGCAACTAGAGAAGGCCCTCGCACAGAAACGAAGGCCCAACACAGCTAAAAATAAATAAATTAATAAAAAAAAAAAAAGCAAACCCAAAACAATTAAGAAAATGGTCATAGGAACATACATATCGATAATTACCTTAAACATGAATGGATTAAATGCTCCAACCAAAAGACACAGGCTTGCTGAATGGATACAAAAACAAGACCCATCTCTATGCTGCCTACAAGAGACCCACTTCCGACCTAGGGACACATACAGACTGAAAGTGAGGGGATGGCAAAATATATTCCATGCAAATGGAAATCAAAAGAAAGCTGGAGTAGCAAGACTCATATCAGATAAAATAGACTTCAAAATAAAGAATGTTACAAGAGACAAGGAAGGACACTACATAATGATCAAGGGATCAATCCAAGAAGAAGATATAACAATTATAAATATATATACACCCAACATAGGAACACCTCAATACATAAGGCAACTGCTAACAGCTATAAAAGAAGAAATCGACAGTAACACAGTAATAGTGGGGGACTTTAACACCTCACTTACACCAATGAACAGATCATCCAAGATGAAAATAAGTAAGGAAACAGAAGCTTTAAATGACACAATAGACCAGATAGATTTAATTGATATTTATAGGACATTCCATCCAAAAACAGCAGATTACACTTTCTTCTCAAGTGCTAATGGAACATTCTCCAGGATAGATCACATCTTGGGTCACAGATCAAGCCACAGTAAATTTAAGAAAAATGAAATCATATCAAGCACCTTTTCTGACCACAACGCTATGAGATTAGAAATGAATTGCAGGGAAAAAAACGTAAAAAACACCAACAGATGGAGGCTAAACAATACGTTACTAAATAACCAAGAGATCACTGAAGAAATCAAAGAGGAAATCAAAAAATACCTAGAGACACATACAGATGAACCGGTTTGCAGGGCAGAAGTTGAGACACAGATGTAGAGAACAAACGTATGGACACAAAGGGGGGAAAACCGCAGTGGGGTGGGAATGGTGGTGTGCTGAATTGGGCGATTGGGATTGACATGTATACACCGATGTGTATAAAATTGATGACTAATAAGAACATGCAGTATAAAAACAACAACAACAACAACAACTAATACTAAACTTTCTTTGGGTTATTTGTATGGAAATATGTTAATATAAATGTTTCAGACATTACATGAAATTTCTAAAAATCTTATATGTTCTGGTATAATGTTATAAGTCATAATTCTAGTTATTACTTTAAAATGTATATCTCAGAAATAACTAAATTTCCTTGTCAATTGCACTACTATGAACTTTCATCAATCTTCAGCCGTGGTCATTTTTAAGTCTTTTGTCATTTACAGACAGTTCTGGGTGTACTCTGATACTTTTGCAAAAATGTTCCTATAAGAAGATTTCATCATCAAGGAATTCATGGAAAAGACTGACAAGTACAGGTTTCTGGTAACTGACTATACTGCTGAACTGAATGAATAAGCATTTTCAGAACTCTAATGGAAAACTGATGAATTCATAAAAGTGCTAACAAAAGATCAAGATGAAAAAAAAAATTAATTACATGGGACTGAGTGAACTGATGAGGATGATTATAATTTTTGTGACTTTCTGTTTGAATTAAAAAAAAAAATCCCACAAGGACTCAGAGGCAAAAAATACACAAATGAATTTTCACTGCAAAGTAAAGGAGCTGTTACAGTGGAGAATTACTGGACTGAAAGTCAATATTATGACATAGTATGAGTGTGTTTCGTGTTTGGTAATTGCAATCATTGTTGCTTTTGTTGTGGTCATCCATTTATAATGCTTGGTGTCAGTTTATTTATCTCTTGTAAAAATAAAATACAGTGTGTGTGTGTGTGTGTGTGTGTGAAAAATAAATAAATAAATAAGAAGATGTAACAATTGTAAATATTAATGCACCCAATATAGGAGCACCTCAATACACAAGGCAAATTCTAACAGCCATAAAAGGGGAAATTGACAGTAACACAATCATAGTAGGGGACTTTAACACCCCACTTTCACCAATGGACAGATCATCCAAAGTGAAAATAAATAAGGAAACACAAGCTTTAAATGACACATTAGACAAGATGGACTTAATTGCTATTTATAGGACATTCCATCCAAAAACAACAGAATACACTTTCTTCTCAGTTGCTCATGGAACATTCTCCAGGATAGATCATATCTTGGGTCACAAATCAAGCCTTGGTAAATATAAGAAAACTGAAATCATATCAAGTATCTTTTCCGACCGCAATGCTATGAGACTAGATATCAATTACAGGAAAAAAACTATAAAAAATACAAACACATGGAGGCAAAACAACATGCTACTAAATAACCAAGAGATCACTGAAGAAATCAAAAAAACACCTAGAAATAAATGACAATGAAAACACTACCACCCAAAACCTATGGGTTGCAGCAAAAGCTGTTCTATGATGGAAGTTTATAGCAATACAATCCTACCTCAAGAAACAAGAAAAATCTCAAATAAACAACCTAACCTTACACCTAAAGCAATTAGAGAAAGAAGAAAAAAAAAACCCAAAGTTAGCAGAAGGAAAGAAATCATAAATATCAGATCAGAAATAAATGAAAAAGAAATGAAGGAAACAATAGCAAAGATCAATAAAACTAAAAGCTGGTTCTTTGAGAAGATAAACAAAATTGATAAACCATAAGCCAGACTCATCAAGAAAAAAAGGGAGAAGACTCAAATCAACAGAATTAGAAATGAAAAAGGAGAAGTAACAACTGACACTGCAGAAATATAAAGGATCATGAGAGATTACTAAAAGCAACTATATGCCAATAAAATGGACATCCTGGAAGAAATGGACAAATTCATAGAAAAGCACAACCTTCCAAGACAGAACGAGGATGAAATAGAAAATTTAAACAGGCAAATCACAAGCACTGAAATTGAAACTGTGATTAAAAACCTTCCAACAGGGCTTCCCTGATGGCGCAGTGGTTAAGAATCCACCTGCCAATGCAGGGGACATGGGTTCGAGCCCTGGTCCAGGAAGATCCCACAAGCCACGGAGCAACTAAGCCCATGAGCCACAACTACTGAGCCTGTGCTCTAGAGCCCGTGAGCCACAACTACTAAGCCCGTGCACCACAACTACTGAAGGCCGCATGCCTAGAGCCCATGCTCTGCAACAAACGAAGCCACCACAACAAGAAGACTGCGCACACCGCAATGAAGAGTAGCCCCCACTCCCTGCAACTAGAGAAAGCCTGCGCACAGCAACGAAGACCCAATGCAGCCAATAAATAAATAAATAAATAAATAAAATAAGTTTATTTAAAAAAAAAAAAAACCTTCCAACAAACAAAAGCCCAGGACCAGATGACTTCACAGGCAAATTCTATCAAACATTTACAGAACAGCTAACACCGATCCTTCTCAAACTCGTCCAATATATAGCAGAGGGAGGAACATTCCCAAGCTCATTCTACGAGGCCACCATCACCCTGATACCAAAACCAGACAAAGATGTCACAAAAAAGAGAAAACTACAGGCCAATATCACTGATGAACATAGATGCAAAGATCCTCAACAAAATACTAGCAAACAGAATCCAACAGCACATTAAAAGGATCATACACCATGATCAACTGGGGTTTATCCCAGGAATGCAAGTATCTTCAACATGCACAAATCAATCAATGTGATACACCATATTAACAAACGGAAGATAAAAAACATTTGAAAATCTCAATAGATGCAGAAAAAGCTTTAAACAAAATTCAACACCCATTTATGATAAAAACCTATTTCTATTTATGATAGAAAGTAGTTATAGAGGGAACCTACCTCAACACAATAAAGGCCATATATGACAAACCCACAGCAAACATCGTTCTCTATGGTGAAAGACTGAAACCATTTCCTCTAAGATCAGGAACAAGACAAGGTTGTCCACTTTCACCACTATTATTCAACATAGTTTTGGAAGTCTTAGCCATAGCAATCAGAGAAGAAAAAGAAATAAAAAGAATCCAAATTGGAAAAGAAGAAGTAAAACTGTCACTGCCTGCAGATGACATGATTCTATACATAGAGAATCCTAAGATGCTACCAGAAAACTACTAGAGCTAATCAATGAATTTGGTAAAGTAACAGGATACAAAATTAATGCACAGAAATCTCTTTCATTCTTATACACTAATGACGAAAAATCTGAAAGAGAAATTAAGGAAACAATCCCATTCACCACTGCAACAAAAAGCATAAAATACCTAGGAATAAACCTACCTATGGAGACAAAAGACCTGTATGCAGAAAACTATGAAACTGATGAAAGAAATTAAAGAAAATACAAACAGATGGAGAGATATACCATGTTCTTGGATTGGAAGAATCAACATTGTGAAAATGACTATACTATCCAAAGCAATCTACTGATTCAATGCAATCCCTATCAAACTACCAATGGCATTTTTCACAGGACTAGAACAAAAAATTTCACAATTTGTATGGAAACACAAAAGACCCCGAAGAGCCAAACCAATCTTGAGAAAGAAAAATGGAGCTGGAGGAATCAGGCTCCCTGACTTCAGACTATACTACAAAGCTACAGTAATCAAGACAGTGTGGTACTGGCACAAAAACAGAAATATAGATCAATGGAATAGGATAGAAAGCCCAGAGATAAACCCACGCACATATGGTCACCTTATCTTTGATAAAGGAGGCAAGAATATACAGTGGAGAAAAGACAGCCTCTTCAATAAGTGGTGCTGGGAAAACTGGACAGCTACATGTAAAAGAATGAAATTAGAACACTCCCTCACACCATACACACAAAAAAAAACTCGAAATGGATTAAAGACCTAAATGTAAGGCCAGACACTGTAAAACTCTTAGAGGAAAACATAGGAAGAACACTCTATGACATAAATCACAGCAAGATCCTTTTTGACCCACCTCCTAGAGAAATTGAAATAAAAACAAAGATAAACAAATGGGACCTAATGAAAGTTAAAAGCTTTTGCACAGCAAAGGAAACCATAAACAAGAAAATATTTGCAAATGAAGCAACAGACAAAGGATTAATCTCCAAAATTCACAAGCAGCTCATGCAGCTCAATATCAAAAAAACAAACAACCCAATCCAAAAATGGGCAGAAGACCTAAATAGACATTTCTCCAAAGAAGATATACAGATGGCCAACAAACACATGAAAGGATGCTCAACAACACTAATCATTAGAGAAATGCAAATCAAAACTACAATGAGGTGTCCCCTCACACCGGTCAGTATGAACATCATCAAAAAATCTACAAACAGGGACTTCCCTGGTGGCGCAGTGGTTAAGGATCTGCCTGCCAATGCAGGGGACACGGGTTCGAGCCCTGGTCCGGGAAGATCCCACGTGCTGCGGAGCAACTAAGCCCGTGCGCCACAACTACTGAGCCTGTGCTCTAGAGCCCACGAGCCACAACTACTGAGCCCATGTGCCACAACTACTGAAGCCCGTGCGCCTAGAGCCTGTGCTCTGCAATGAGAAGCCACAGCAATGAGAAGCCCATGCACCGCAACGAAGAGCAGCCCCCGCTCGCCACAACTAGAGAAAGCCCACGCACACAACGAAGACCCAGCACAGCCAAAAGTAAATAAATAAAATAAATAATTTTTTAAAAAATCTACAAACAATAAATGCTGGAGAAGATGTGGAGAAAAGGGAACCCTCTTGCACTGTTGGTGGGAATGTAAATTGATACAGCCATATGGAGAACAGTATGGAGGTTCCTTAAAATACTAAAAATAGAACTACCATATGACCCAGCAATCCCACTACTGGGCATATACCCTGAGAAAACCATAATTCAAAAAGAGTCATGTACCACAATGTTCATTGCACCACTATTTACAATAGCTAGGACATGGAAGCAAACTAAGTGTCCATCGACAGATGAATGGATAAAGAAGATGTGGCACATATATACAATGGAATATTACTCAGCTATAAAAAGAAACAAAATTGAGTTATTTGTAGTGAGGTGGATGGACCTAGAGTCTGTCATACAGAGTGAAGTAAGTTAGAAAGAGAAAAACAAATACCATATGCTAACACGTGTATATGGAATCTAAAAAAAAAAAAAAAGGTCATGAAGAACCTAAGGACAGGATGGGATTAGAGACACAGACCTTCTAGAGAATGGACTTGAGGACACGGGGAGGGGGAAGGGTAAGCTGGGACAAAGTGAGAGAGTGGCATGGACATATATACACTACCAAATGTAAAACAGATAACTAGTGGGAAGCAGCCACATAGCACAGGGAGATCAGCTCAGTGCTTTGTGACCACCTAGAGGGGTGGATAGGGAAGGCGGGAGGGAGGGAGATGCAAGAGGGAAGAGATATGGGGATATATGCATATGTATAGCTGATTCACTTTGTTATAAAGCAGAAACTAACACACCATTGTAAAGCAATTATTCTCCAATAAAGATGTTTTTTTTAAAGCATTAATTTATGTCATAGCCTTAAAAAAAAGGTAAAAAAATAGAAATAATAATAAATAAATAAATATATATATAAATAAATAAATAAAAATGAGATGGAAATCAGGAATTCACTGGCCATCCAGGGGTTAGGACTCTGCACTTTCACTGCCAGGGGCTCAGGTTTGATCCGTGGTCAGGGAACTAGGATCCCACAAGCTGTGTAGCACAGCCAAAAAAAAAAGAGAGAGAGAGATGAAAATCACAAAGAAAGTACCACACAGATTCTAGAAATGAGGAATACAGTGCATGGAATGAAAATTGCAATAGAGAACATCAACGGCAGAATGGATCTCGCAGAAAAAAGAATCTGTGGGCTAAAAGACAATAACTTTGAAATTATCTAATCAGAGGAGAACAAAGAAAAAAGAACAAAAAAGAGTAAAGAAAGCCTATATGATCTGTGGGCTACCATCAAAAGGAACAATTTGCCAATTATTGATGTTCCAGAAGGAGAAAAGAGGAAGAAGGGGGCAGAAGACTTATTTAATGAAATAATAGTTGAGAACTTCCCAAATCTAGGGAGACATTTGGATATCCAAGTTCATGAAGCTCATAGATCACTAAACATTTAAACTCAATTTAAAGAGATCCTCTATGAAACACATTATAATAAAACTGTCAGAAGTTAAAAACAGAGTGAATCCTAAAAGCAGCAACAGAAAAGAAGTTTGTAAATTACAAGGGAAACCCTCCATAAGGTGATCAGTGAATATCTCAGCAGACACCTTAGAGGCCAGTAGTGAGAGGGATGATATCTTCAGAGCCCTGAAAGAAAAATACTGCCAACAAAGAATATTCTATCTGGCACAGTTACCCAAAGAAATAAAGACTATCCCAGATGAAATAAAGCTGAGAGAGCTCATCACCACAAACCTGACTTACAGGAAATGCTGAAAGGAGTTCTTCAAGCTAAAATGAAAGGCCACTAACTAGTAACATGGACATATATGAAAATATTCAACACATTGGCAAAGATGAGTATATAGTCAAACTCCAAATACTCTAATACTGTAATACGGTGGTGTGTTAACTACTTACTTCAGATTTAAAGGCAAAGGACAAGAGTATTTAAAAATAGAAATAGCTACAATCATTGGTTCATGATTACACAATATAAAAAACGGTAAATTGTGACATCAAGCACATAAAATGGGGAGTAAAAGGATAGTTTTTGTATGCAAAGTTAAGTTTTTATCAGCATGAAATAGACTGTTGTATCTATAAGTAGTTTAATATAAGCCCCATGGTAGCATAAAGCAAAAGCTACAACAGATTCACAAAAGATAAAGAGAAGGATACCAAAGCTTGCCACTATGAAAAATCATCAATTCACTAAAGAAAGCAGAAAAAGAGGAAGAAAGGAATCAGAGACTACAGAAAGCCAGAAAACAATTAATAGGATGGCATTAGTAAGTCTTCAACTATGAATAATTACTCTATATGTAAATAGATTTATCCTCCAATCAAAAGGCATAGAGTGGCTGACTGGATTAAAACAAACCAAAACAAAAAAACCAAGACCCGAATATCTGATGCCTACAAGAGACTCACTTCAGCTTTAAGAACACACATAGGCTCAAAGCAAAGGGATAGAAAAAGATACTCCATGCAAGTGGAAATCATAAGAGAACGGGGATATCTATACTTATAATAGACAAAATAAACTTTAAGCCAAAACAGTAACAACAGACAAAGAAGATCAAAATATAATGATAAAGGGATCATGTCATCAAGAAGATATGAGTCATAAATATATATGCACCCAATATCAGAGCACCTAAACATATAACAGATTTGAAGAGATCTGAAGAGAGAAATAGACAATAATACCATAATAGTAGAGGACTTCACTATCACAAGGTCAGTAATGGATAGATTATCCAGACAGAAAATCAATAAGGAAATATTGGACTTGAACTATGAGACAAAATGGACCAAACAGACATATATGGAACATTCCATCCAACAGCACTAGAATATGCTTTCTTCTCAAGCATACATGGAACGTTATCCAGGATAAATCATATGATAGGTCACAATCAAGTCTTAGTAAAGTTAAAAAGATTGAACTCATACTAAGAAACTTTTCCAACAACAGTGGCATGAAACTAGAAATCAATAATAAGAACAAATCTGGAATACTCACAAATATGTGGAAATTACACGACATACTCCTGAACAACCAGTGGGTCAAAGAAGAAATCAAAATAGATCTTGAAACAAATAAAAATGGAAACACAACATAACAACTTATGGGACTGAGCAAAAGCAATTCAAAGAGGGAAGTTTATATCAATAAATGCTTACATTAGGAAAAAAGAAAATTCTCAAATAAACAACCTAACTTTACACATCAAGGAACTAGAAAAAGAAGAACAAACTAAGACCAAAGTTAGCAGAAGGAAGGAAATAACAATTATACAGACATGGAAATTACAGCAAATTAGACAGAGCAGAAAAAAATTATACAGACACAAGAAAAAACAATAGAAAAGATTTATGAAACTAAGATGCTGTCAAAATACTAGAGCAATGCTTAAAAAGCCTACAGGCCATTTTATAGGGGCTCCCTTTTGCAGTGTTGAAATCATTTAGCCTCAAGAAGATGCATAAGGAGGACGAGGAGAAGGAAGAAGCAGATGGAAAGAATAAAGGGGAAAGATGGTCGTTTGAAAAAAGTTGAGTGTTAAGAAAGACTTTAATAGGGCAAACAAAAGTCTTTAATAATGCTAAGAGACTGTTCAGCATAATCATAGTGACAGGACACCAGCCAAAGAGGATTCTAAAAGAACAACATTGGGGTTGGATCCAGGTTGTAATATCCAAAAATCTTCTTGATGTAACAAATTAAGTTAAAATACAAACAAAAGAAGGAAGCTAAGCCAGAAGCTTGGGTCTCAGTCACCTTGGAAGTCTCCTTCCCTAACCAAAAATCAGTCCATTAATAATCCAGATTAATTAACCTAAGCTGGTTTGAGGATTTGTGGTCGAAACTGCTAATTAACTGCCAATATCCATTTTTCCCTTCTTCCATAATACAGAATTTTGGCCACCCAGAGGAAAGGCTACATCTCACAGCCTCTCTTGCAGAAGAGTCTGGCCATATGAATCCTTAGCAGCAGTGTTTTCTGGACAGTGGGATGTGAGCAGAAGTAATGTGCACAACCTCTAGGTTGTCTTTAAAGGGAAGAGATGTGTCCTTTCCCTCCGCTTTTGAACCCAGGCAGCCTACCTCCAAAAACAAACAAACACAAATCTAAGTTCTTTTTTTTAATTTATTTTATTGAAGTATGGTTGATTTACATTGTTGTGTTAGTTTCTGCTGTACAGCAAAGTGAGTCAGTGATACATATATGTACATCCTTTTTCATGTTCTTTTCATTATGGTTTATCACAGGATACTGAATATAGTTCCCTGTGCTATACAGTAGGACCTTGTTGTTTATCCATCCTGTACACAATAGTTTGCATCTGCTAATCCCAAACTGCCGATCCATCCCTCCCCCACCTCCCCTCCACGCCTGACAACCATAAGTCTGTTCTCTCTGAGTCTAAAAACCTGTTCTTAACCATCGTGTTATATGTGTTATATTGCTACTGGCCCCAACTTGCTCCTCCGCTATCCCTAGGATGTTGTCTTCATCATCATGATCCAAAATGATTCACTCTCCTGTCTGCATTCTACTCACCTGGAAGGGAAGAGACAAACTTAAAGAACTGCCTTCTGATCCCAAACTCCTAACACTGTACTCTACGGCCCTCTAGTGGAATGATCTGGTACTTGACATAATCGTTGAGTCAAAGCACTGACAGGGGTGGAGGGAGGTTAGAAAGGGAAGAGAAAGTGTCCACAGCGTTCCAGCACCCTCCAGGCATGTAGGTGCCATCAGTCCCTCATCCCAAAAGGCCACTACCCAAGAGGCTTTAGAGCCACCTTGGAATAAGTCATCCCCAGGAGTCCTAGGGACATATCCTCCTCCCAGTGATGCCCAGGCAACAGCTCAGTATTTTGTCACAGGAACAACTACTAAAGGAATTGCCCCTCCAGCTTCAAGGGCCAAGAAGGGCCCAGGTGGAATGATTGCCAAGTGTGGCAGCCCAATTAAATCCCTCCTATGGCTAAAACTGGGAGAGACTTTAACCTGTCGGGCAAACCCTGGAGTCAAAAGTTTTTAAAAACGTCAAGCTGAATCAACAACTTCAAATTCCTCCTTTATTTGGTAAAACACAAGTCGTTCTTCTAACTAACCTGAGCCCAGGGGTCCTAAATGCTACTCTTTTCCATTCACTGGGAGTCCATTATGTTGAATTATGTCCTCCCAAAAAAAGATAGGCTGAAGTCTTATCCCCAGTACTGCAGAATGTGACCTTACTTGGAAAAAGGGTCATTGCAGATGTATTTAGTTAACATGAGGTCCTACTGGAGTAAGGTGGGCCCCGAACCCTATATGACTGGTGTTCTTATAAGAAGACACAGACACACAGGGAGAATGTCACGTGAAGACGGAGGATGGGAGTGACCCATCTACAAGCCAAGGAATGTCTGGGGCTACGAGGAGCCAGGAGAGAGAACAGACCCTCCCTAAGAACTTTCAGAAGGAACCAACCCTGCTGACACCTTGATCTTGGACTTCTAGCCTCCAAAACTGTGAGACAATTTCTGTTGTTTTAAAGCACACAGTTTGTGATACCTTGTTACAGTGGCCCTGGGAAACTAACACAGGAGTCAACTGAGTGGAGAAGAAGCTGAGGGTCCCTCATACAATCTTCTCTCCCCTCAAGAATCATCATGGCCCAATGGAAAGGGCACATCTAGGAGGTGGAACTGTGTAGACCCGGGTTTGAATGCTGGCTTACTGTCTGTGTTTACTTAAGAAACGTTTTTAACTTCTCCAAGCCCTATTTCATCTAGAAAAACAAAGGGAGGAGGGGATAATACCATCTAACTCAAAACCCTGCTGAGGCACTTGATGTCCGTTTAATCCCTCTCTCTCGCTCCCTCTCTCTCTCACTCATTGTGGAGGAAGCCGCCTGCCGTGTTGTGAGGTGACCATGTGGAAAGGCTCCCTCACAACAACCACATAGAATCAGATGCCTTGCCCTGAGTAGAGCCTTCAGATAAGACCCCAGTCCTAGCCGGCAGCTTGATTGCAACTTCACAAGACACCTTGAGCCAGAGGCACCCAGCTAAGCCAGGTCCAGAATCCTGACCCACAGAAACTGTGAACTACTAAACATGTGTTTTAAGCCACTAAGTTGGAGGGTGATTTGTTACAAGGTAATAAATAGCTAATAGAGTATGTTCCACAGGAATCTGGGTCTGTGGAAGGATCTGAAATGTGTACTTCGGAGGCTGAAGTTTGGCGTTCCCTCTGATGCTGTGGAAATTAAGGGGATGGACGAGGCAGCGAAGTGATGAGGCATGCATTTTTGAGTCTGTGTGCTTTCCTCCATTAAAGAAAGTTCCTGACTCACATTCTTAACGGCCATCAGCAGGTTCATGACGAAACTACTCCCTCTTGAACTTTCCTAGCACCTGCTCACGTACTCACCTGTACCCTCTACTTCCACTCTTACTAAACTGAGCTAGGTAAATCCAGTTTTCCAAAATCATCTTCGACTGAATAGTAGCTCCCAAAAAGATGTGTCAACATCCTGATCCTCAAAGCCTGTCAAAATTACCTTATGTGATAAAAGAGTAAATGTTACCTTATATGACTAAAAATGTGATTAAGGATTTTGAGAGGAAGGACATATCTGGGTTGTCCAGGGGGACAAGTGTCCTTAAAAGAGTGAGAAGGAGGAAGATTCCACTGACAGAAGAGGAGGAGACAGAGATTGGAATGATACAGCCTCAAGTCGAAGAATGCCAGGAGGCACCAGAAGCTGGTAGAGGCAAAGAACTGGTTTTCCCCTACAGACTCCAGAGGCAGTGTAGCCTTGCCGACACTTTGATTTCATACTTCTGGCCTTCAAAACTGTAAGAGAATAAATTTCTATGGATGGACCTAGAGATGATCATACTAAGTGAAGTTAAGTCAGAAAGAGAAAGACAAACACCACATGATATCACTTATATGTGGAATCAAAAATACGACACAAATGAACTTGCCTACGAAACAAAAACAGACTCACAGGCATAGAGAACAGACTTGTGGTTGCCAAGGGGGAGGGGAGTGGGGAAGGGTTGGATTGGGAGTTCGGGATTAGCAGGTGCAAACTCTTATATATAAGATAGATAAACAAGGTCCTACTGTATAGCACAGGGAACCATATTCAATATCCTGTGATTAAACCATAATGGAAAAGAATATGAAAAAGAATATACATGTATGTATAACTGAATCATTTTGCTGTACACCAGAAACGAACACAACATTGCAAATCAACTATACTTCAATAACAAAACAAAAATAAAAAAATAAATGTTTGTTGTTTTAAGCCACATAGTTTATCGCAATTTGTTTCAGCAGCCTCAGGAAACTAATACACCAGTCTATTTCCATGTACAGACATCCTCTATGGTTCCCATGTGTTGTGGGCTGAATGTTTGTGTCTTCCCAAAATGCATACGTTGAAGCGCTGACCCCCACTGTGATGGCATTTGGATGTGGGGCTGCTGGGAGATAATGAGGTTCAGATTAGGTAATGAGGGTGAGACCCTCATGACAGGATTAGTGCCCTTTTGAGAAGGAGAAGACAGAGCGATCTCCCTCTCTATGTGCACACACAGAGGAAAAGCCAAGTGAGCCCACAGGGAGAAGGCAGCTGTTGACAAGCCAAGAACAAGTTCTCACCACGCACCAAATCTGTTGGCACCTTGATCTTGGATTTCCCAGCCTCCAGAACTGTGAGAAACAAATTTCTGTTGTTTAAACAACCCAGTCCATGGTATTTTGTTACCGCAGTCCACACAGGCTAAGACATCATAGTACACTGAAAATGGCCACAAGCCCTTGCCCCATCCCCTTTGCATCTATACCCTTGTAATGTGATATGGTCTTCCCATTGAGAAGTGTAATCTATTTCTCCATCCCTTGGCTGTGACTTGCTTTGGTCAAGGAGATATTACCAATCACGACACAAGCAGAAGCTTGAAAGGTACTTGCTCATAGGGTTTCCCTCTTGCCGCTCTTTGGCAGCGCAGGCTCACTTGCTTCCTATAAGAATGAGAGACCACCAGAGCAGAGGTGAGCCAAATCACCTGAGGGACCTCCTGTTAGACCAACCAGCCTGCCAACTGACCCGCCAGCTGACCACATCCACTTGAGCAAGCCAGGCAGAGATCAGATCAGGAAGAACCACAAACCCAGGAGTCAAATAAATGGCTGTTGTTTTAAACCACCACGTTTTGGAGTTGTTTGTTACCCAGCAGTAGATAACTGATACACTTCCTAAGGTCACCTCAGTTCCATGATAAATGTTTACATCCACAGGGAGTCAAGCTCTGATACTATCATGGGCCATTTCCTGATTTTTTTCTCTTTTCCAGGGAAAAAATAGATTTTCATAGTCTTGCTTCAGATGGACCTATGTGCCAAGGAGGACCTTTGGTCTGCCCTGCCGTTCCTCTCTGGATGATCTTGGCCAACCCCCTCTCTCTCTGGGTCTTGGTTCCCTCATCTGTACAATTAGGACAATGGATTTAACAAGTGGTTCTCAAACGCTGATTCAAGACAAAGTTCACAACTGGATGCATTAAAATAAGAAAGAATAAGACATTTTAAAGTTCCTATTTAATCTAGAATTCTTCCATTTAAAGAACTGTTCTTTATTTTCAGATCATATCCTTCTTATGTTTGTAATGTTTTTAAGTTGTCCTTTAAGAAATGATAAGGTATTGGGTGGGAGAGGATATAGGTGAAACAAAATTTGCAAAATGTTAATAGCTGTTGAAGCTGGGTGATCTTTGTATATGTTTGAATATTTCCATAAGAAACTGTTTAGTAAATGATGGTGCAAGTAAGTCATAATGGTGTTTGTATATGCATCCGTGTGTGTTTTAATTCTAAAGTGGATGAAAGGGCAGTTCTAAAAATAAAGTAGAGAAGAAGGAGGTAGGGAAGGAGAAGATGAGGAAGAAGAGTTGCTGTGGAAATTAGATACATGCAGACAGAGAGAGCTTAGTAGGCTCTCAGTAAATGCCATTCATGCACCGGCAATACAACCTCTTCACACTTCTCTCTGCAATATCCTCCCTGCCCCAACTCCCTCCCTTCTCCCCTGGGTCCTGGAAGGGAAACTTTTTCACCCTGACTTGCAAGTGAGAAAAAGTCATATCAGGGCTCTCTATTTCACAGGAGGTCCGAGGAGAATGTGGCTGTGAACAGGCTGAGGGAGGGGATGGCTGCCTGCCCTTGCCTATCCTCCCACCTGTTGAGCAAAGCAGGTGGATTGACTGCCTGATGGCCCTGGCCACGTGCCCCTCCAGGAGTCCTGTCAATATAGAGATGGACAGGGACCTGCTATGCTGCCACCACACCCTCCCCCTATACCTGTTACGGGCCAGCAGAGACCATCAACTCCCAGAGCACATCCCATTGGCCTTTACCATTTTAGTGATTGACAGCCTGACTTCCTGTTGCCGAGAACCTGCAACTCTTTGCCAACGGGTTTCCTGGCCACCAGATCCAGCTCTGCCCAAGTATGGCAGACTGGAAGTGCAGGGGAATTAACTACCGTACAATAGCCCTCGACTCATGGTTGACCAGAGTGCAGGGAAAAATGCCCCAGCTCCCCCGGCCGGGGTGCAGGGGTGACTCAGGCATGTGCTGCATGCTGTCTCCCTCAGTTCCCCAGCGAGGTCCAGCTCCAGTGGTCCACAGGGGCATCTGGCTCGATGACACACCCTTTATCGACCCCTTCCCTTCCCTATGCCACTTCCCCACTGCCCTACTGGGTGTCCTGGGATCACCTCCTAATAAACCACTTGCACTCAGACCTTCGTCTCAGGATCAGCATGCTTACGGGGGAACCCAAACCAAGATACAGACTATGGTAATTGTGCTAGACAGAATAATGTTCCCCCCATGGTGTCCACATCCTAATCCCCAGAACCTGTGAATATGTTACTGTAACTGAAAGTGGGGTTTGGCTGCTTACCTCTCAAAAGCCAATAAAGAGGCAAAGTTGGTGGAAAGGAAAGTTTGCTTTATTTTGGATGTCGGCAACCGGGGCAGAAGGGAGGGGCAGACCCCACCTCCCACACACACACAACCAGTGGGCAAGAGCTTTTATAGGCAGAGGGAGGGGGCTACATGCAGAAATAGAACAGTCAGCTCTGACAGTCATCTTGAAATTGGTTATCAGTGGTCTGACCAGCGTCATCTTGATTGTTTCAAGTACAGTTAATCTTCGGTTCCAGGGTCAATTTGTTCCCAGTTCTTTGAGGACAATTCTTGGAATTGTGGCAGCTTACATCATGGATACAGTCTGGTCATCACGTAGTTAACTTCTTCCACCTGGGAAGGTTTTCAGTATCTACAAGACAGCTCCCAGGATACGGCTCAGAATATTACCTATAGCCCTTGAGAGGGAACGGAAGATCCTTGACCAAACTATTCTTATTTAGTCTTGTTGGATTGTTTTCCTTTGTTTCTGCATTTTCTCACTTCTCTGATTAAACTTATTCTTTGGCTAAAGTTTTTCCACAGACAAAAGGCAGGAGGAGGACATGGGGACGGGTGGGGGGAAGGACGATAGGGTCCTACTCCATTTCATTACCTTACATGGAAAAAGGGGATTTTGCCAATCTTGAGATGGGGAGATTATCCAGAATGATCTGTGTCGCCTCAGTGTAATCACAAGAGTCCTTATAAGAAGGAGGCATTTGAGTCAGAGAAGATGTTATCATGGAAACAGAGGTGAGAGCAATGCAATTGATGGAAAGGGGCCACAAGCCAGCCGGTTTCTAGAAGCTGGAAAAGGCAAGAAAACAGATTTTCCCCTAGAGCCTCCAGAAGGAATGCAGCCCTGCTGACACCTTGATTTAAGCCCAGTGGAACCCATTTTGGACTTCTGACCTCCAGAACTGGAAGATAATACATCTGTGTTGCTTTAAGCCACTAAGTTTGTGGTAATTTGCTGCAGCAACAATAGGAAACCTACAGTAATCAATCAGCCACACTTACCCACTGAACCCAGGCATCGTGATGGAATCCTTCCCAACGTGTGCTAATTGACAGGAATTGGTACCCAAGGAATTACCCATGTACCATCCCTGTGTCATGAACACCTGCCCTCTAGAGCTGGAACCTTTGGGCACATCAGAGGAACCCTCTCCCTTGGGTGGGTCCAGCCCTCACTTGCCCGTGTTCCCAGGCTCCGCCACATTACACAATCAGGGGCACCACTTCCCTGACTCTCTGTGTGAAAGGTGCTTCCTGGGAAACGACAGAGAAAGAACCAGATATTACAGAGGGGGAATGGGGGTGAGGATGAACCACCCTGAACTTGTGATGCAGCCACTGGGTGTGAGATACTTCACTGCAGCTGCTCCGATGCTGTCATTTTGTCTCGGGGACATCCTGACACGGCCTAAGAGACAAGCCACTAAACAGTCAACGTCTTTATTATTAAGTAATGTGGGAAACAGACACCCTGATGCCGAATCTAAGACCCTCCCTACCCCTGACCCCTACCCAGGCGTGGATCAGGGATGAAGCAGGGCTCCGGGATGCCTGTTGCATTATAACTCGTTGGTGTTCGGGAAATATTAGATGATAGCTCCTATGTTTTTTCCCAATCAGTTGATCAAGCCCCCGCTTGCCTTACTGTCGTTCTTTTCTCCCAGAGGTTGACGCTGTCAGGAGGGCGGCGGTCAGTCTGGCTTCCTGGCGCTGGGTAGAGAGAAGCGGCAGGCCAGCCACCGTTGCCTCTCTCGGCCACACGGCGTCGCTGTTGAGCCAGCCCGGCGCGGGTCCGGATGCGGGCGGGGCCGCGGGGCTCGGAGCCCCGGCTTGGGCAGAGCGCCCACCCCAGCGCCCCACCGTGGGCCCCCGAGGACTCTGAGATTCCACACGCGGCTGCTGTCCAGGGCCCCAGGCCTGCCGAGGGTCAGCAGCCGTCGCTGTGAATCCTCAGAGTGCGTCCCCTTTCCCTGGGCGACGAGCCCCTCACCCCCTTCTGAGAGAGATGCCTCCGGGATGGCTGGCCCAAGGAAGCCCCCGTGGTCCAGGAGACCCAGGCCGGGAGACTTGCTGCCACCTCTCTGTCTGGTAAAGATGCACACGCATGGACCAAAAAAAAAAATGGAGGGCGCCCAGACACCTGCTGGGGAAATACAAACTAGAGACAAAACCTCCTGCCAACCCAGAAAACCTCTCCGAAAAATTAAGAGGGAAAGAACCTTTTTATATTGAATTAGCATTCGACCAGAATGTGCGGCACATCACAGGCTATCCGCTACGAGGTTACAAAGCGCTCTCACCTTTTCATATAGCCAGGCAGATAACGACACGTCACACACGTCTCAAGATCAACCACAGCTAGTCCTCCAGCAAAAGGACTGGACGGCACCACTGTCACGTATATGCTACATTTGCCTGGCAATTACAGTGGCCACCTGTGTTTGCTAATTGCCTTTATGCCGAGGAAAAATACCTACCTCCAGAGGTAGGTTTGCAACCTGGGGCCCGGCACCAGCTCAAGTTAGGCTCCTGCTTTCCCACGGAAAGTGCGAGATGAGTTTCTGGGTGATCCATTTCAGAGAGAGAGCTGCGCATCCTCGAGGAAACCTTCCCGGGATGGGAAACTGGCAAGAGGCTTATTTAGCATTTGAAAAGATTTACATACATTTCAAAGAGGCAAAGCTTACAATTATAAGGTTTCTAAACTGAAAAGGGCAGAGAAGTCTCTTCCCTTTTTTTCTACAGGGAGAATTAAACTCTTTTCTTTCTTATTTTCAATTTGTATCTGCCCTTACGCACCCACGGCAAACGTTCACTACCTCTCAAATCCACCTCCTCTGCCGGCCCCACCACAGACCCTGTAAGCTAGCCACCACACGCGCGAGTGCAGGACATGCACACACATGCACACACGGACTCACACGTGTGCACAAGCATGCGTGCACACGTGCTCACCCACTCTCTGCTTAGCCTTTGCTTTCTGGACTAGTTTCCTTTCCAGGTTAACCCTCCAGGTTGAGCTGACTCAACTCAGCAAAAGTTAAGACTAGGTCTAGCCAGTTCTGCCGGGGTGGGAGGAGCACGGGCGAGGCTGAGTCAGGGCAGGACCAGGGACCTGGGCCCATCTGGCTTCTTTGCTGTGAACTCTTGATTCGTGTATCCACCCCGCTGCCCTACCGAACCCTGGCTGCTGTTGGCTTCACCTTCAACTGATAGACCATAATAAAACTGTTCCCTGGTCTGTGCTGGCCTTCTGCAGAGACTGTAACAAGTAAATAGAGGGGACGGGACCTCGAACTGGACCTTTCCTGCCCTCAGGGCTCTGTGCTGGACTTACTGTGAGGTAACAAAGCCTAGCCCTTTACCTCAGCCCAGTTCATGTGAAAGAGGCTGAGAAATTCAGAAGAGACTGTTCCAAATGAGAATTTCTTCCTAGAGAGTTGTCAGCCCAGGAGGGGGAAGGGCTTACACACACACACACACACCCCAAAAAAAACACTCCTCAAGCCAGGTGAGGGGGACTCAGGACCACTGCTTGGAGGACAGGGGGTCACCAGAGGGGACCCTGGCACCTCGTCCCCACCCTCACTGCTGAGCCGCTGACACTCAGGGGGCTGCGACTGCTGCTACCAGGGCAGGGCAAGGGGAGAGCAGGGGACCAGAAACCTGGAACAGTGTCAAGACTGGCAGGATGAAGGACAGAGGGCTGCAGGGGGGGTGACCCGCGTGCCACCACTGGCAGGGCAGGAGCCAAATTCCCATGGCCAAAGCGGACATTCAGCAAGAGAGCTGAGCTAGAGCAATCTCGACAGGACCTCACCCGGGGGGCTGCCTGCGGGCACGAGGCGACCCCACAGAAAGGGGCTTTGCGGGAGGACGGGGCAGGTGCGAGAGGGCAGCCGGAGCAGGTGTGACCTGTGTCAGGAAAGGGCGCAGGCAGAGTTTGTGGAGGGGCTAACTCACCTGCACACCTCACGTGCGTGACAGTCCCATCATCAAGGAGCCCTTAACCGTTTCTTTTCATCCCTCCTTCCCTCTCGGACTGAAGGAGCCGGAAAGCAGCGGCTCGCAGTGGGCGAGGAGGTGAATCAAACAGAGCCAAGACACCCTCCAAGACCACCCACCTGCCGCCGCCTGCCTTTCCCACCACGTGAAACTGGGTCAGCTGGAATAGGAGACACATGTTGGATGGGAGGTGAATATTCTTACTTCGATGGGACCGGGCTTATTTTTTAACTTGGCAAAAACAGTTTCTTTTTTAGCCAACTTTTGATAAGAATTTTCAAACTCACAGAAAAGTCAAAAGAATAATGCAATGAAGCCATATACTCACCACTTAGATTCAAAAATTTTTGACATTGTGGGGTGCGTGTGTGTGTGTGTGTGTGTGTGTGTGTGTGTGACCTGGTTTGGCTGAACCATTTGAAAGTGAGCCTCAGACATCACAACACTTCACTCTTGGATCATTCAATGTACATCTCTTAAAGAATCACTTTTTAAAGCCTGAAATTGAAAGTGATCTAATACCTGAAAGGAATTGGTAAAACTCTATTTAGTTGAAGTACTTTCAAGGAGAGGGATTAGAGAAGCAACAGAGCAAATGCTAGGATGGTGGTGGGAGACAAATTAAGCTGTTTCCAGCTTGCACCCTACAAAGTCCAGCCAGTTGAAAAAAAACAGTTACATGAAGAAGATAAGACCATTTCAGGTAATGGCAGGTGCTATAAAAAAATAAAACGGGGTAGAGGTGATGAGGGTAAGACCAGGAGGTGAGACAACATAGGGGTGGTAAGGAGTCAACCCCTCAGGAAGAAAAAGTGACTTTTGAGCTGAGATCTCAAGTCAGCAACGCCAGACAGTCAGGAGAACGGTGTTCAAGGCAGAGTCAAGAGCAAGGCCAAGGGCCCGGAGGCATAAAGGAGCACAGAGGGACAGCTTGCAGAGAAGGGGTATGGAAAGTACAGAGAGAGGAGAAGTGATGGGGACCCCGCTCTCTCAGCCAAGGGGAGGAATTTGGAGAGAATTTTAAGCAGGAGAGTAACTTGATTGGACTTACGGTTTTAGATACTCTGGCTGCTCAGGTGAAAAAGACCTGGGGGGAGACCCAAGAGTGAAGCCCAGAAACCACCAAGGAGGCTATTTGCAATCTTCCAGGCCAGGGAAGATGGTGGCTTGGATCAGAGTGGTATCCCAAGGTAGGCATTATTGCCCCCACTTTAAAGATGAGGAAACTGAGGCTCAGAGAAGTTAAGTGACTTGACCAAGATCATGCTTCCTTTAAGTGGCAGGTCCAGGATTTTTTTTTGGAGGGGGAGGGAGGGTACTCTTTTTAATTGAGGTAAAATATACATAACATAAAACTTACCATTTTACCCATTTTTAAGTGTGCAATTCAGTGGCATTAAGTACATTCACAATGTTGTGCCACCATCACCACTATCCTTTTCCAGAACTTTTTCATCATCTCAAACAGAAATTGTACCCATTCACCAATAGTTCCCCTGTCCCCCTACCCCAGTCCCTGGTAGCCCATAATAGAGGTCTACTTTCTGGCTCTATGAATGTTCTCCTCTAGGTTCCTCCTGTAAGTGGAATCATATAATATTTGTCCTTTTGTGTCTGGCTTATTTCACTGAGTATAACATTTTTTTGTTTTGGTTTGGTTTTGGTTTTGGCTTTTTTTTTTTTTTTTTTTTTTTGGCCACGCCGAGTGTCTTGCAGGATTTTATTTCCCGGACCAGGGATGGAACCCACGCCCTCGGCAGTGAAAGTGAGGAGTCCTATCCACTGGACCACCAGGGAATTCCCAGTATAATATTTTCAAAGTTCATCCATATTGTAACATGTATCTGAATTTCCTTCCTTTCTAAGGCTGAATAATATTCCATTGTGTGTATATCACATTGTGTTTAACCATTCATCTGTTGTTGGAGGGCTAGGATTTTTACCAAGATGTCTGATTGGCGCTGAGTCCAGCGCAGTGCCCCCAGTGGCCACCAGAGGGCGCACAGAGACCACTCCCACCCTTACCCTCTCCCCACCCACCCAGGCGGGCGCGCTGCGGGCACTTGGCGGTTTGTGGGAGGAAGAGGAAGCCGGAGCTCAGCCTCTTGCACGCACATCCCACACCAAGGAACATGCAGATGAGAGGGAAGCTGGCTGCGGGGAAAGAGACCCAACTATAGAATTGGCCTCAAAGGGAGGAAAAGGAGGAGGTCGGGGTGGGAAGTGTCGCCCCTGCAATCCTGGTCCAACCCGCAAAGGAAACAAACGCCGGGCACCCCTAGCTTCCGGCTGAGGAGCTGAGTGAAGCAGGCGGGGCACTGTGTCCAGGGAGCCTCGGGCTCCCGGTCCTGCTCGCCTCCAGCGGCCGGTGAGCTCCAGCCTAAGGCTTGCACGTTTCACAGATGAGGAAACAAGCTCAGAGCCATTGACCGCTTGTCCAGAGCAAGCGGAGGAGGCAAGGTCCGAACACCTGCCGCCAGGTGGGCCTTGTGAACTTCTCCTCTCCAGGCTCAGTGCCCTGATTTCTTCAACCGTATCCCAGTGTGGTTTTAGGCCTCATTCCCCACTTGATCTTGTTGGCCAGTCTCTCTGCAGGGGAAGCACAGAATGGGGTGCGGCTCTTGAAGCTGCTCTGACCACCGTGCTCTCCCTCCTTCTGAGCATTAGGCCTCTAATAATGCCACCCAAGTCTGTCCTGGCTGGTCTTGGCAGCCACCTCATGTTGACCAAAATTTCCATCAGCTTAAATCCCTCAACTTTTCTCCCGTGTGCTGTTTGTTGCTAAGCCTTTTCTTCCCCCCACTGCGTCCATGTGCAGCTGGGTCTTTGGATCTGAGTCCAGGAGCTGACATTTATCCCCGTCAGATTTCATCTTGTTCATTCAGCTGACAAACATTTGTTCGGTGCCCACGCCATACCAAGAACTGGCAGCACAGAAAGACAGATCCCCTGTCCTTGAGGAGCTCACACTGTCATTAATCACAGCAACCACCATAGTTATCAAGGGCCTGCTGTGTGCCAGGCACTGTGCTGGGGGCTGCATGTAGCTTGTCTCATTGACCCTCAAAGCATTGCAGTATAGGTGGCATTGCTCCCATTTTGCAAATGGGGAAATCGAGGTTCAAAAAGTTTTTGTGCCTTATCTGAAATGGCATACCTGGAAAGTGGCAGGCTCAGCATTCAACCCTTCAATCGCTTTAGATTCTGGCTCTGTCCTCCTACATAGATACCCTCTCTCCCAGCTTTGGGTTCTCTGCAAACCTGATAAACTTCACCTCTCTGAATTTCATCAACAGCACTGGTGAAACTAAGATGAGGTCAGAGACCTGGGGTGAGCCACCAATGCCCCTCTACCCCAGAGGGACAGCCATCTATGACTCTGCACCCTGTGGGCTCAGCAGATACAAATGCACTCGACTGGAAGCCCCCTGACCCTTCTCCTCCCTCCACCCCAGTCCCCGGGCTCGCTCCCCGTCCAAGCGGCTATGTATCTGGTTGTTGGCGTCTTTGCCAAAACACCAGCCCCCACTGCCAAGTCCTCTACATGCAGGAGCCCAGCTGTGCCTGGCCCTTGCCTGAATCATGGTAAAGCTCCATTTGCCCATGTCCCTCCCCAAGAGGGAGACTTGAAGCCCAAGGCCGGGAGAGGGCAGTTGAGCTGGGATTTCTCAGGCTCTGAGCACCCCCTCTTGCATCTGAGGCTCCTGCTCTCCCGCACCGTCTGCTCCCAGAGGCTCAGCCCATCTTTTTCGCTCAGCTCTTCCGCCAAGCTGACGGAGACCAACTGCAGAGCAGGCCTGTGCGAGGGCTGGGGGCAGGAAAGGAGATGAGCAGAATAAAGCACTGCTCCGCGGGGGAGACGAGGTTTGAGATGGGCTCCAAGCTCCCGGCCAGACCCGGGGACACCGTACCCCATGGCAGGGTTTGAGCTTACCACCTCACAGGACCACAGGCACCCACCCTCCTCACAGCCCCAGAAGATTGGAAATATTATCATTGTGCCCATTTTGCAGGCAAGGAGACTAAGGTGCAGCAAGTGGGATCCAGGCCTGGACACTACCTCTGCTAAGACTGCTTCCTGAAAAGAGATCAGGGACTTGTGGACAGAATGCATCTGCTGAACAAGAACCCAGCAAGCTCCTACCATAAGCCCAGTAAGCAGCACATATGTCAGAGTCAGGCCCTGCCCTTATGGCCTCACGTTCGGAGGCAGGGGAGATAGATAATAAAGCCAGCCCATAATTTCAGGCAGTGATAAATGCTACGAAGAGCATAAAGCCAGGGAGAGCTTTATGTCAGTAGGTGTCACTAGAGTTAAGGATGCTTCTCCAGCCAGCATTGTCCTGGAAGGTCTCTCTGACGAGGTGACATTTGCGGAGCCAAGAAGGAGCTGGCCTTGGGGACAGCAAGTATAAAAAGATGCAGAAAGAGAATGAGTGCAGTGTGGTACCAAATCCACCCACCCCCACCATGGATGATTACAGAGAGGAAACCACATGGCTCTGATGTGAGGCCTCAGTGGGGAAGCATGTGGGCCGGTGTCCTCAGGATGCCTGAGTCCTGGCACGGGCTCCATGGATGCCTCCACTCTCCCTCCAGGGGTCTGTGAGCCCCCGCCCGGAATGTGGGTCTGTGATGCTCTGTGTCGTCTTCGTTTCCTCCCATCTTCAACACCTTTCTGCACAAGGCCCAGCCCAAAGCAGGATCTAGATAAACTTTGCCGAATGAACAACCTCCAGAAGGCCCTGCTCACCAAATCCCGAGGGCCAGCAAGGAGGAAGTGTGAGGACAAACCCAAGGAAATCCTACCTTCTTCTACAAGGAATCACTTGATGGAGTTTGTGGCTCCTGTCGGTGGTAGAAGCAGAAAAGACAAAGGGATTCCAGAAGGTGGGAGGAGGGGGTCGCCTACACAATTGGAAATTTTCGCACAGAAGTCCAGATTTCAAGCTATTTTTAAAATATTTGAAGATCTGGCAACCCCGAGCCTGCATATCCCCATGGCAACGCCAGCTGGTGCTGAGCGGCCCTGGTGACTGGACATGCGTTCTGCACTTCGCCGCGGACAGGCGGCTCACTGCTGCAGACACTTAACCCACCCTACTCGTTCACATCACTGGCCCCGTGGGCATCTGCATCGGACAACCCCGGTTTAAGAGATCTGATGAGCAGAAAGTAGTGCAGGGGCCATGGGGACCATGACATCTGTCGTGTCAGCCTGCAGCTAAGGAGAGTCAGACTGAGGTCCCCTCCCTCAGGTTCTTACGGCAGTTGTCCAGTGTGCGGAGGTTTCCAGGTCCACTTAAATCGGTTCGCTGTGCTGTGTTCTGGGTTCGGGTGCCGGGAGGGCTCTAAACCTTCGGCCGTTCAGTCGAGGCGAGAGATGCAGTTCCCGATGTGCAAGAGCAGGGGGCGTCTCTCCCTACTGCGTCCTCAGAGCTGCAGGGCGGTAGGGCGGTAGGGCGGTAGGGCGGTTGGGGTGGGGGTGGGGTGCCACTCCCAGCCTTGACGGTGCAGCCAGGGCTCCAGCTGCTGGAAACAGTCCCTCAGTCATCCCGGGTCTCGGAATGATCCTGTGTCCCTGCATTTTCTCACTTGGGGTGACAGCTGAGGCCCAGCCTGCCTGGCAACATGATGGGCTCAGCGGTGATTAGCTGGGCCAGGACATACTCCAGGTGCCCGAGGACAGCCTCAAGAGGTCCACAACCCACCTTGAAGCCCTTCCAGCCTGTGACCCAGGGGCCAAAGGGCACCCCTTCTGCCCTCCCTTCTCCCAGCAACCTTCTCTTCCTCCTCTTCTTCTGGGACTGCTCAGCCTTGCTGGTCCCTCAGGGCTGACCCTCAAATTAAGTACTATGTGCTTAGCACTTTAAAATCCCAACAATCCTATAAGGTAGGTATTAATCCCCATTTTACAAGTGGGGAAACTGAGGCTTAAACAGGAGACATCACGGGCCCAGGGCCGACCAATTAGCGAGTGGTGGAGTTGTGATTCAAATCCAGGCCTGTGGAACCCCTCTTCCCTGGACTGCTTTGTTCCCATGAAGGAAATTTTAGAATCAGCCCGTGGAGGAGGAGGGGTTGGTTAGGGTTTGAGGGCAGAGGACAATCCCTTGCCCAGGTCCAGCCTGAAACCACCCCACACAGGCCACCTATCCTGTTGGAGCCGCCCAAGGACAGGGGCAGAATCTGGGGCCCCTAAACCAGCGATGAAGGCTCAGGGCTTCAGCACGGCCACCAGGGAGGAACAGCTCCTGGCCCTTGGGGATTTACTGAATGCCTCACGATCCCCACCTGGGGCTATAGTCTGAGCAGCGGGACAGGGTCCCACACATGCTACAGCTTCTGCCTTGAACCCATGAGGGGTGGTGAGCAGACAGCACCAGGCACAGAGACACCTGGACAATTCAAATGGCCAACTCGGCTGGAGGGGACCTAGATGAGGGGCAAGAGACCCAGAGTCTGTACAAGGTGAGCTTAAGCACCGCTGAGCATGCCTCGGTCAGCTCATGAGCCACAACCTCAGGAGCTCCCCCCTCCCACCTACAGAGAGACAGAGAAGCCCAGGGATCATCAGTCCCTCTGAGACTATCACAGCGATGTGACCAAGGCCACCACCCAGGGTAGGAAGAGAGGTTCTGTCCATGCTATTTCACCCAGTTTACCTCCCATTTTCCCACCATGCCCTGCACTCACACCGCTGGGTCTGCAAGTCCCTCCTCATTTCTGCCTGCGTAAATGCCTCCTTCTATGGGCAGCCCACCCTGATCTGATCCCTCAGATCTGGTCATTTTCTCCCTTTCCTGAGACCACTGAAACTGTGTGGACCTCTCCTGTGGCACTGAGGTCAGTCTCCTTTATGCTGTAATTGTTTCTGGAACACGGTCTTCTCTGACAAGTGGACTGGAAGTTTCAGCAGGCACCCTAGCTCTTAGCGCGGGGCCTCATGCACACAGAGCGTGAGACACATTGGATGGAAGGAAGGACGGAGGGAAGGAAGGAAGGAAGGAAGAAAAGAAGGAAGGAGGGAGGGAAGGAAGGAAGGAAGGAGGGAAGGAAGGAAGGATGGATGGAAGGAAGGAAGGGAAGAAGGAAGGAAGGAAGGAGGGAAGGAAGGAAGGATCGAAGGAAGGAAGGAAGGAGGGAAGGAAGGAAGGAAGGAAGGAAAGAAGGAAGGAAGGAAAGAAGGAAGGAAGGAGGGAAGGAAGGAAGGAAGGAGGGAAGGAAGGAAGGAGGGAAGGATGGATGAAAGGAAGGAAGGATGGAAGGAAGGAAGGAAAGAGGGAAGGAAGGAAGGAGGGAAGGAGGGAAGGAAGGAAGGAAGGAAGGAAGGATGGAAGGAAGGAAGGAAAGAGGGAAGGAAGGAAGGAGGGAAGGAGGGAAGGAAGGAAGGAAGGAAGGAGGGAAGGAAGGAAAGAAGGAAGGAAGGAAGGATGGAAGGAAGGAAGGATGGAAGGAAGGAAGGAAGGAAAGAAGGAAGGAAGGAGGGAAGGAAGGATGGAAGGAAAGAAGGAGGGAAGGAAGGAAAGAAGGAAGGAAGGACGGAAGGAAGGAAGGAAGGATGGAAGCAAGGAAGGAGGGAAGGAAGGAAGGAAGGAGGGAAGGAAGGACGGAAGGAAGGATGGAAGGAAGGAAGGAAGGAAAGAAAGAAAGAAGGAAGGATGGGGAGACGACCAGATAAACAGATGAACAAATGAGTGGGTAGGAGAGTGGATGGCCCACAGAGATTCAGTATGGCCTCCGTAATTGGCCAGAACTCCCCCTCCAAGGGAATGAGATTTCCCTGTTTCACTTATCACAGCCCCTCCCCTGCCTCAGTGAATTGAAGATTTAGAGACTGTGCTGTGTGGAGCTGCAAAGGGACGCGGGGAGTCAGATCTGTGTTCCTTCCCTCACTGGACCTCAGCCTCCCTTATATAAGATGAGGACATTGGACTAGATGATTCTTTGGGCCTTTCCAGAGCAAAACACATGTCAGTGCTGGGACCCAGCAAAGAACAGGGCAACTGATTGAACCTAGTTCAGCTTAAAGGCTCTAGAAGAGTTTAGGCAAAAATGAAAGGAAGAAAGAGAAAGAGAAAGAAAGAAGGGGGAAAGAAGGAAGGGAGGAAAGAAGGAAGAAAATCGATTCCCATGTCCCAAATTAAAAATGCATTTTTTTTAATCTTCATCTTTCCTGTTTTTAAATTTATTTATTTATTTATTTATTTATTTATTGTTGTTGTTGTTGTTTTTGGTTTTTTAAATTATTTATTTATTTATTTATTTTTAGCTGTGTTGGGTCTTCGTTTCTGCGCGAGGGCTTTCTCTAGTTGCGGCGAGCGGGGGCCACTCTTCATCGCGGTGCGTGGGCCTCTCATTATCGCAGCCTCTCTTGTTGTGGAGCACAGGCTCCAGACGCGCAGGCTCAGTAATTGTGGCTCACGGGCCCAGTTGCTCCGCGGCATGTGGGATCTTCCCAGACCAGGGCTCGAACCCGTGTCCCCTGCATTGGCAGGCAGACTCTCAACCACTGCGCCACCAGGGAAGCCCTAAAAATGCATTTTTTAAAAATGCATTTTTAAAAAATGCATCTAGTATGTAAGATTTCCCAAATGCATCATTTCTTTAAAAAAAAATGTTAATTTCAACATATTGAACTTAGGATCACAGCATGTAAGAAGAGATGGATCCTCTAATATAATGGAGCTGCCTCAGGCTGGGATGGCCTGGGGCAAAAGGTGCCAAAGGGAAGGATGGGCTGGGAGGCTGGGTGTGTGGAGGGGGCTTCTCTCCACCCCCTTCACCACTTAAGCAGACCACCTCCTTTAGGATCTGACTTATATGTTGACCTTAGGAACCCACTATATTGTTTGAATAAAAGGTTTCTGTGTGTGTGTGTGTGTATGTGTGTGTTTTAAGCCACTTAACTAATAAAGAGAAACAAGAGGCCCAGAGGGAGGTGATTTGCCCAAGGTCGTACAGCAAGTGCATCAACACATTCCTTCAGTTCAGATTCAGGAATCCAAGCACATCCATGGGGGTCGGGGGCACTGCCCCTGACTGGGCTATACTCGGGCTCGGCTCCAGCAGCCGCAGTGGGAAGTCACCAGGCTCCTTTAAACAACATTCCACTAGGACAGGAACAATCAGATAACCCTGGCCCAATTAGGAACCGGAAAATCTCACAGAGGGTGAATGCCCAGAACAGGGGGGCTCAGGGTGGGGGCCCGGCTCTCTGCAAGCTTCACAGTCGAAAACCTTCCTAAAACAACCCCTTGGCTGCCTCGGAGCATAATTTAATCTTCCTTTGATGACTCCGGATCTTGCCCTGCCTTGGGCCACTTTAAGAACATCAATTACTGCTGGGCCCAGGTGGGGAGCGGAGAGGAGGGGCTGGACCCGGGTTACAGCTGACCCTGCCCTTGGGGAGGCCGGTAGGGGAGGAAGAGCTGGAGGAGACTTCAGGGGGAGGAGCCCAGCCTGAGCCCAGGGAGCTGGATGCTGCCTTGGTGGAGAAGGGGGCCAAGGAAGAGAATGGGGAGCCCCCTCCCCAACCGAGAAGGGGAGCCCTAGGTGGGCTCCTTCTTAGCCCCCAGAGCAGGCAGGAGGGGCAGCTCCTAGGGTTCCTGGAGGAAGAACCCGAGAGCTGAAGGCAGGCAAGAGTGATGCTGAAGGCCAGGCTAGGGGACCTTGCTAAGGGAGAGGCAGCACAGTGCCCCACGGACTTTGCAGAAATGTTGGCTCCAAGAGACAGAAGTGGGCTTAGAGCCACACTGCCCCTGCCCTGCCACTTCCTGGCTGGGGAACCAGGAGCAAGTTACTTAACCTCTCCGTGCCTCAATTTCCTAGGATAATGCTAGAATAGTAATAACAAGGCTGCTGTGAGGGTTAAACGAGACTCACGTTGGCTGCTAGAAAGTGGGGGCTTAAGGGGCTTCCCTGGTGGCGCAGTGGTTAAGAATCCGCCTGCCAATGCAGGGGACGCGGGTTTGAGCCCTGGTCCCGGAAGATGCCACATGCCGCGGAGCAACTAAGCCCGTGCGCCACGACTACTGAGCCCGCGTGCCACAACTACTGAAGCCTGCACGCCTAGAGCCCGTGCTCCGCAACAAGAGAAGCCATGGCAATGAGAAGCCCACGCAAGGAAGAGTAGCCTCCGCTCGCCACAACTAGAGGAAGCCTGCGCACAGCAACAAAGACCCAACGCAGCCAAAAATAAATAAATAAAATGAATAAATTTATTTAAAAAAAAAAAAAAGAAAGTGGGGACTTAGATCGCGGTCTCATGAGGAAAGGGCTGGAAGCACATACATCAGATCACTCACAGAGTTGGCTGTCAGGTGAGACGGGGCGTTTTGTTTTGTTTGGCTTGTTTGTGTATCCTGTACTTTATGCGAGAAACAGTTTATTATATAATTAAAATAATATTCAGAGGAAATAACAGAACCATAGGGACTGCAAGTTTTCCTTAAAGGGAAGCAGTTGATCAGAAGAGGAGCCCATCCATTGCGCGTGGGGATGGAAGGGGGCGTGGGCGTTCCCCTGGGTCTGAGACTCAGACAGGGGAGCCCTGGCTGCCCCAGGGGCCCAGGGGGTGACAGCCCGGAGCCCTCAGGGACAGACACAGGGGACATTTTCGGCCTGGACGTGCCCTACTATTTCCTGTGCCCTACCAAGAGGCACCAGGCAGGGGAAGTCAGTGCCCTGGAGAGTATTGTCCACTCACGGGCAGTAGCATTTCTCTGATTGGCTCTTCTCAGCTCCGAGCCTTCAGACCGTCAGCTCACAGAGGACCCTGGGCCCTCAGGACTCAAGCCAGCCCCCCACCCCCTCCCCAGACTCCCCCTGCCCAGACCACCTAGGCTTCTGTCCCCCCAGCAGCCCCACTAGGCTCAGGCATGCCACCACACCAGCCTTTGCTGAGGCAGCCCTTTGAGGAAAGCTGGGCTTAGTGGGTCCACAGCCCTGGCCCTGCCAGTGTCATTAATCCCCAAAGGAAAGTCAAACATTAGCCTGGGAAACAGCTTATGCCTTATATAAGCCCCCCTGGGGAAGGCACAAACACAGCTTGCTGGAGCTGAGCTGCCAAACTACAGCAGCTGCCGGACCCTGGGACAGAGCAAGGGTTTCAGACACATCGACCACCAACCCCACCGGAGGGAGGAGCCAGGCCCAGCTACCAGGTGAGGAGGGACCCCTGGGAAGCCCCCAAGGCCGGGCCTTGCTTCCTCACTGCAACTGACCGAGTCCCTTATGCCCTCTGGGATCTGCTTGGCCCCTTTCTGCTGCCCTGGTATGGTGCACCCAGCCCCACGGGACAGCCAAAACCAGGAGGCGCTGGGCTTGGGGAGACCTTCCCAGCAGGCCCCCTGAGCCCTGCCAGTCCCGTGTGTCTGCTCAAGGCAACCAGGGACCTCGCCCACTTACTCCTGACATCCATCCTGTGGGGACAACGTCCAAGACGGGGCCCCTTGGTCCCAGCGGCCTGCCTGCACTGCCCCACGCCTGCAGCGCATGTGCCCAGCCTGGCTGAACACATACTCACACCCACAAGTCCCCACACGCACACAGCGACACACCCGCGCTCACACAGCTGTGCCCTTACACTCCAGCCTAAATGTGCACGTCCCAGCAGACATTGCTGTGAACACACACCACACCTGTGACCCCACGTCTGCACACGCAGTTGCGTACATCCTCATCCACACGCAAATCTGTGGGTACGCACGGCTGTATCACACGCTTATACATACACAGGCTTACACATACACCTGGGCACACCCCCCCGCTTGTGCTTCCACACCCATCCACCTGCTCCACCCTCACCCCCATGCACACATCCCTCTCCCCGGCCTGGTGCCCCACCCGTAGCTCTGGCTCATCTTGCCCGGTGCCATGACCTTCGCCGAGCTCGTGGACCGCGTGGCCAGCAAAGGGCCCTTCCAGTTCCTGCACACGGTCCTGCTCGGCCTCCCGATCCTCAGCATGGCCAACCACAACCTGCTGCAGATCTTCACAGCGGCCACCCCCGCCCACCACTGTCGCCCGCCACCCAACGCCTCCGCGGGGCCCTGGGTGCTCCCCATGGGCCCGAATGAGAAGCCTGAGCCGTGCCTCCGTTTTGTATATCCACCCAACGCCAGCCTGCCCAATGACACCCAGGGGGCCACCGAGCCCTGCCTGGATGGCTGGACCTACGACGTCAGCACCAGGGACTCCATTGTGACTGAGGTATGCCCAGAGGCCAGCCCTCTCCCTCCGATTACAGCAGGAACCCCACACTCGTGGACAGGGGAGCAGGCTGGGGCCCAGTCTCCCTAAGGACCCAGGGACAGGGCACTGGGCAGGCAGAGAGGAAGGGCCTGGGTGCAGAGACACACCAACCAAAAGGTTCCGTCTCTTCACATTCAGAGTGCAAACAGCCCTTTCTATGCCAGGCGCAGCGCCAAACTCTGGGGATACAAAAATGCACTGTCCCTGTTCCCACAGGGTCCACCGCCTAGCAGGGGTAACATCAATTAATGAGAGGACCACACAAAGAAATGTCAAATTACAGCTTCAAAGTACTTAAGGTTGTGACCTTAGACTACAGCCTACCCCTGGGCTGGGGGCAGGGGCCAGGGGAAGCTTCCTTAAAAAAGTGACCCTGGGACGAGATAAGGGAGTCCAGCAAGAGTTAGCCAGACAATGGGGAAAAGGAGGAAAATTCCATCTTGGGCAAAGGTCTCAAGGTGGGACAGTGTGTGGAGGAGGGGATGGACAGAGGTGAGGGTTGGTACATGCCTGAGCAGACCCAGAAAACATCTCATCCGCTCCTGTAGTCACTTCTGTGTTCATCTCCCATTCATTCACACCCTCATTTATTCACTGATTCTCTTACCCACCATCTCTAGGAGTTACAGAGTTAAATCAGGCTCTCGGATGACCTGGAGACCATGGTCAGATGAAGAGAGCGAAATGGGAATTGGCATTTATTGAGGATCCACAAATAGCCAGGCACGTCTTGGTGTCTGGCAGACATTGTCTCCCACACTTTGATTCCCACAATGATATTCTGTTGAAGGTGATTTTATCTCCTTTTTCATTCAAAAAAAAAAAAAAAAACTAAGACTCAGAGGAGGGAAGTGAAGGTCCGGTGCCACACAGCTGGTCAGTTTCGGAGCTGGAATTTAAAGCAAAAGTCCATACTAGGCACAGGGGGACAAGCATTCATGGCAGTACAAAAGAGTGGGGGGACCACGGGATTTTAGGGAGCCTTCCTGGAGGGGGTGACATGTGAGCAGTGAGCAGAGGCCAATGTTTTCATTCTCCCTTCGGGGACCATGAGCCCCTCAAGGGCAGGATCTTGCTTTTGCCGCCTTAGAAGAGATGCATTTCAAAGTCTTTACCTGGTGCCAGTCCTGTGCTGGGCACACTATGAGCGTGGGCTCCTGGAATCCCTGGAGATGGCATCTCAGTGAGGGAAGTATTGTTAGTACCTTCAGATGAGGAAACCGAGGCTCAGCCTGGTTCAATGACTTTCCCAGGAGTACATATGATTAGGACCTGGCAGAGAAATGATTTGAATCCAGGACTATCTATGTTCAGAATCTATGATTGCTATTCATTTGTCTAGTGAGTATTTATTTCTGTATAAAGCACTGACTACGCGCAAGGCACTGTCCTAAGTGCTTAATAAATATTAACCCTTTTAACCTTCCTGACAACATTATAAGATAGTTAGTATGATAAGCCCATTGTTGCGATGGGGAAACTGAAGCACAGAGAGGATAAGGAGCTTGTTCAAGATCTCGCCACTAGTAAGAGGCAGATTCAGGATCTGAACACAGGCACCTGGCCCCAGATCCGTGCTCCTAACCATCACATCTGCTGACTCTCATGGCCCCGGATACTCCATCCCTGTCCCATGCACTTTTTCTCCCCAGCACCCAGCCCAGTGCCTGAAATACATCCAGCATCCAACATTTATTGACAGCTACACGCATAATACTGAGGACACAGAGTCAAAGAACTCATGAGCCCTGCCTGTCCTCCAGGTGCTCACCTCTAGTGAGGAAACTCACCAGCAGCGTGGTGGGGTATGCAGGCTTCCCAGGGCAGGGGTTTTCAGCTGCTTTGCTATATCCCCAGCAGCTGAAACAGTGCCTGGCACAGAGGAGGCGCTCTGTGCAATAAATATTTGTGTAATGAATGGATACGAGCTTTATAAACTCAGGGTGCCCTGGGAGCCCAGAGGAGGGGCGTGGAATCCGCCTGGCGGGGGAAACCGGGAGGGCTCACTGGAGTCAGCAAAGCCTGAGCTGAGTGTGAAGGAGGGGTCAGGGTTAGGGGGCAGGCTGACGTGGGCAAGCGCACCCCAGGCGAAAGGAACAGTGTGCCTGGAGTCAGACGCACAGTCACAGAAGCATAAAGAGAGCAAAGCAGTAAGGCCTGCAAGAGACTGAGGGAGGCTGGAGAGGCGGGCAGCGGGGTGCGGAGGCCAGGGACATAGGGAGGAGGAGGGCCAGCAGGAGGTCCTGGCGTGGACGCCGGGGCGAAGGACTGGCCCCTGTCTCGAAGGTGACAGGGAGCCATTGCATGGTGTTAAGCAGGAGTGCGACGTACTCAGATTATCTTCTAAGGATCTGCACTCTGACCGTGGTCTCGTGTGGCCTCGGCCTACGGCAGCTTGAAGCGGGATTTCGATTCACAGCCAGAAGTTGAAGTCAGGCCGCAGCAGGGAGAGCGCTGAACCCTCGCCACTAGACCCGTGGCCATTGACAAGGCCCTGGCCCTTTGGCTTTGTAGAAATGAATTCCCACAAAGACAGAAAGTAGTGAAACAAGTAAAGTATTTATTAGGAGGTAAAAGGGTACGTGTGGATAGACAAATGGGCGGACTCAGAGAGAGAGTGGCACCCTTGTGGTAGTTTGAATCACTTATATGGGGCATTTCTTCCGGGTTTCCTTTGGCCAATCATCTTGCTTTGCCTGGTTCTGTGTCCATATTTTGTTTATCTCAGGGTCCTCCCATGTGTGCGCGCGCATCTCTTAGCCAGGATGGATTCGAGCAAAGAGGCCTGTGGGTAGGTTGATGTCACTTACTATGGAGTGGCGCCCCCTCCATTGTTGACCTTCAAGGAGCCTTTCTGAGCACGTGTAGTTGGGAAGGTCTCCTTGACTTCAAGAATGAGGCATATGCAGTCTTTTATCTCTTATCTGGACAGGACTCAGCTCTCCTCCCTCCTGCTATTCTGGAGGATCTGTCCACAGGGGACGAACTCCAGCTGCTCAGCCTGGGGCCCATCTATCTCCTGCCTCAACTGCAGGGCGGAGAGTAGCTTGTGGAGCATTTTGGTCCAGCAGCTGGGAGACCAGTTAGCAGGTTGCCACAGGGACCCAGGACCAAGATGACGGACGGCAGGGGCAGTCGGAATAAATACCAGAGAGGCTGGGGAGTCAGAACCTCTGGGACTCGGGAACAAAATGGATGTAGGGGCGAGGAACAGGGTGGGGGGCGGGTAGTGGAAATGCCCCAATATCTGTAAATAAGTTTCCAGGTGTGTGGGCAACTTGCTGTACATCTGGTCCCTGGAAGACAGAGAGAAGGGGTAAAGCCACCATCCATGTCCTCCAGAATACAGAACCTAGACAAGGAAACAAAAATCCTACAGGGAGCAATGAAATAATAACCATCGCTACCCCTTACCGCGTGCTAACCCCTTGCCAGACGGCCCTAATCAGTTTGTTCATATGAACTCATTTAACCCTCACAACAACTCTCTGAGGTTAGTACCTATATTATGTCATTTTTGCAGATGAGGAAACCAAGGTACAGGTTAGTGGCCCAAGGCACCACATCTTATAAGTGCTGGAGCTGGGAGTCAAACCCAGGCAGCAGGGCTCCAGAGCCACCTCCCCCCACTTCCCCACCCCGTGTTCCTTGGGACTGCATCCCCCGACCACTGCACCCTGGATGCAGTGCTTAATGCTTAATGCTTAATGCTGGATGAAGGCCATATGCCCTCAGAGCCCGGCAGGAGGGACTCAGACAGGGCTGACTGCTGGGAAGTGTCTTCCCCTCCAGGGTGTACCTTGAGCTCCAGGGAGCCTGGCCAAGAGCAGAGCTTGCAGGTCTTTTTTTTTTTTGGCTGCGTTGGGTCTTCGTTGCTGCGCGTGGGCTCTCTCTAGTTGCCGCGAGCAGGGGCTACTCTTCGTTGCGGTGTGCGGGCTTCTCATTGCGGTGGCTTCTCTTGTTGCGGAGCACAGGCTCTAGGTGCATGGGCTTCAGTAATTGTGGCACATGGGCTCAGTAGTTGTGGCTCGCAGGCCTGGAGCGCAGGCTCAGTAGTTGTGGCACACAGACTTAGTTGCTCCGTGGCATGTGGGATCTTCCCGAACCAAGGCTCGAACCCGTGTCCCCTGCATTGGCAGGCGGATTCTTAACCACTGCACCACCAGGGAAGCCCAGCTTGCAGGTCTCGTACCCGGTCAAGCATCAGCTCACATCTGTGCCAGCCGAGCACCCAGTCACCATTCCAGCAGTTGGGGCCATGTGAATCTACATCCCAAATAAACACAGGGTTTCACCAGGCCTCGGGGTCTGCCCCCTTCTCCAGGTCGGGTCCTGGTCAGGCCCAGGCTCCCTGAGGACTCTCAGCCATGAGAACCCCTGATCAGGGTCCTCACCCAGTCAGGGAAATGTCAGTGGCCAGACCCAGCCAGGTGCTCTTAGCAGCGCAGCAAGGTCAAACCCCCTCTGACTCTTCTGTTTGTGGTTCAAGCCATGGCAAATCCATGCTCCATCACTTGGGGTGGGGTGGGGTTCCGGTCCCTCAGGGGGTGGAGGTAAGACAGTGGCTGGCTCACCTAGGGGTGTGTCTCTGGCGTGGAGGCAGGGACCTGGGTGTGCCGGCCCTGGGGGGAAGGGTGGTAATGAGGAAGACAGCACCTGGCAACCAGCTCAGTCCAGGTGACCCTGGTTAGTAGGCAAGGAGCCATCTCCCAGGTGGACAGCGTGCCACCATGAGCCAGGGCCAAGCAGCAGAGTTCACATTCTGACTCTGCCGTTTACTGGGGATGTTACAACCCCAGAAGTCTCAGTTTCCTCATCTGTAAAATGGGGTAAGAGAACAAGTACGACCATTAAAAGAGATAATGCAAGGCCAGCATTAGCACAGGGCCTGGCACCTACAAGGTGTTCAACTAATGTTTGCTGCCACTGTTGCTGTTATGGTGGTCATGATTAATAGAGATGTCCTGAGAAGTAGGGGGTTAGTCCCCCCAGAAGAGTAGGGGGACTCCCGGTAAAAGGAGAATCAGCTGTCACAGCTCTTCGCGGCTCACCCAGGCCGCAGGGCTTTGTCTTACTCCACCCCGCAACCCAGCACAGGCCAGCACGCAGGGCCCAGCTCCACATACCCCCCCACAGCCGGGGACCTGGTGAGTCATCTCCCTCCCCACCTCAGTCCCCTCATCTGTAGAATGGGATAATAAGGACCTTCCCTGCAGAGGAGGCGAGGGTGGGAGGACTGCGCTGGGTCCAGCCAGGAGCACGGGGAGTTTCCCTCCCCCTTCTGATCCCATAAGCTTTGCTGGCAGTGGTGACCACACATTCCTTTCTCTGGGTGCAGCAGAGACAAGGTAGGAATTTTTCAGAAGGAGCTTTACCAGGACATTAAGAGGAAACAAAGGCCTTTCTTTTAAGTCTGGAAAGTGTGAGGAGTGAGGACTTTGGACTCTGGATTCCCTGGAGAGGAGCCCACAGCTTCCACACCACAGAGCACAGCCCTGTGGGGGCCCAGCTCAGTCTGGGGGCTCCAGAAACCCAACCCTGCAGTCATCGAAGGCCCAGGCCTGGCCTTGGATGAGCAGGCCCTCCCCTCTGAGGCCCCTGTGAGTCCTCTCTGGGTCTTGAGCCTTCCCGTCCTGTCTCCAGGGCCACAGAAATCCTGTCTCCCCACACAGGTCCCTGGAGGCCCCAAGTCAGCCGCTGGAGAAGCAGAGAACCCACTCAGTGGTCCTCCCAGAAGTGGGTCTCCACCCTGGAAGTTTCCCCTGCCGAGTGTCTGGTCTCCCTCCACGCTCACCCCCAAATCCCCAGGCTGCCCACCTCCCAGACCATCTGTCCACCTCTTGTCTCCAGCTGAACTCCTGCATCACCCCTACTTGCTCACCCTGGACCCTGCCCTGGGCACCCCTCCTATCATCTCCCCTTTCCTAGCCTCCAATCTGACTCCTGTGTAATGACCAGGGGGCCCCAGCTCAGCCACGTGTCTGGGCCAGCCTGACCCCCCCCCCCCGCCCCCGTGGCAGCCCTCACCTAGGAAACTGTGATCCCGGGCAGGAGGAGCCCGGGGCCATCCCTTGGGCTCTCCAGGGTCAGAGTGAACATCTACAGTGTGCAGGGCCCTGGGCTGGTGCTTTGCATTCCTTCTTTCACCACCCTGCGAATCTTCTTTTATGGCCACTGTGAATGTTGCCCCTTTTTACAGAGGAATACACTGGGTTCAGATCCAGAAGGTGGTTCTCTCAGCCATGATGGTGAAATCAAGTGTTTGTAGGAAGAGGGATGGGGGTCCTG